>NW_024582522.1:1342916-1432107 GCF_018398535.1 Haplochromis burtoni | reverse complement strand
CTCCAAAAGACCCCGGGCTTCTGACAAAACAACCCGGGCTTAAGCCCAGTAAGCCACCCCCACGCTCTGCCCCTGACACCATTGCTATTTTGGAAATTATGTTAGAATTTTAAGAACAACAATGAGATGCCAAAGAATTGTTTGTTTCTGATAACCCTACATTTCATTCACGTACTGATAAATATTAGTAAATACTATAATTGTCTTAAAATGCTCAACAGCTGTTAGTTATTAAGGTTCTTGTTTCCACTCCCATGTAATCCACAGAGTCATGAAAAATCAAAGCAGGTGTTGGTCAAGATGGTTGTTGTGTTCACATGGAAAAAAAAAAAATGAGTGATGAACTCCATGCTTAGTCAGGGACCGTATTTGCATGGATCAGAAGTTTCCTGAATCATTTCTCCAAAGAGATTGTCTCTTTTAAATCGAATCAAGCCATCAAGTTGACAGCATGTCCCAAGTCTGTCAAAGAAGACAGACGAGCAAATGCACACACTATACACTACGCATGCCTCAAAATCCTTAAAGCAAGATGCATCTTTGTATTAAATACTTTAGATTAGAATCAGTTTGTAATTGTGCACACTTCCAGTTCACCTACCTTTAGCTTATTTCACAGGAGTCCACAGAGGAAGGCATCAGTAACAGGTAATAAGAATAAATGTGGAAAATGCCTCAATACTATCAGAAAAAACACTAATTAGTTTTTCCAAAAATGTAAAACTATTAAAAAAAATCATTCACCCTCCTCTCCAAATGCGTTACGTCAAGCATATCATTGACTACCAGGGTACTTTACTTCAATCAATGTAAAGTGTGTGATAATCAAGTGGAATGCTGTTTTTGAGAACAACTGTCAGAACACTTCAAACTAAATTCAAACTATGATGTGATATTATATCAAGCAATATTTCAAGCAAATGAATAATACCATTCCTGTTTTAATGTAATTGTGTACAGAGGCTGAAACAAATATAGACAGAGACCAAAGAAGCCTCAGTGCACTAACCTTTCCAGTGCAACTACATCTGTTTATATTCGAACATAAATCACTGCTTAGGCTTTGGGCTCCATTAAGGACCAACTACTGTTATGTTGTTCAGCCTTGTTAGCTGTGGTTGCCATTTGAAGTGCCACTCAGTGTTGTGGGTTTCTACAGTCCTCTGCAGGTTGGTTTCTTGTCAAAGGGATAGCAAGATTTTAACACCTGCTGTGCTTAAGAGTGGCCATGGTGATATTTCAGACTTAGCTGACTGGAGACTAAAAGGTAATTTGTGGCCATTTGCTTAGTATTCACCAGGGGCGATTTTAGCCCAAAGCACCCCCAAAGATTTCTTACTTTTTTTGACAATATTTGCTGTTTGTCTGACACACTACTGAAAATATAAAAAAAAATACAGTACTTGGTTGAGATGTAACATTTTAACAACAAAAGTATATATAGAGGTGTAAGTGCCTGGCTTAAAACAGGACATGTTAGCTGCATTTAACCTTCAGTTACTCTTTATATAGTTAGGTAGGAGTCAGGCCATGTTTCTTTTTAGCTGAAAAACATTACACCCAGGTAACCTGCAGTGTTGAAAACGTGTTTTGCGACAATGTTTGCTACCCTACAATCCGTCCTACTGTGTAGTAAAATCAGCGACATCTGACCGTCCTGTTGCTCCCAATGAAATGTATACAGCCTATTTAAAATCTAAAACTTAAAATTGTCTGTAGCCTGCTGTTGTTACCACTGTCCTGTTTGGAATGGAATGAGAGAAGCTGGTTATTTTGTCATATGTGCATGTGCCGATATTAAACCCAGGAGCAACATTCAGGTAAAAGTGTAAGAACAAATGATCCATCAATAAAGGATAATGTTGGATCAGTATTTCAATATTTATATCTTTTATTAGATGTTCATGTGGTTTGGTTATTTGCCTTTTGGTTTAATGTACACTGAGAGAGGACTTTTTTTTAATTAGTGATTTTAATAATATTTTTTTCATATTAATGTAATTTTTCATCTAATTGAATACAATCTATTTGTGTATGATTATCAGTCCAAAGAAGGAGAGAGGGAAGAAGGGAACATGAGGAGAAAGTGCAAGGTCAGGAAGAACCAGGTAAGAAAACAGACAGGGAATAGTGACAGGCACAACATAAACTGTTAAACTGCTTGAGACAGTTGACCACCAAAAGTATTTTCCAACTTCAAGGTGAGGCAACATGGGTTAAAATGAAAGGAATAAATCTGCAGAGCCATAGTAGTATCTCCAGTAAAGATATTTTCATACATTGTACCATAGGCAAAGTTGCCTCCATTTTTATAATTTTTTTTTATCAATAATTTGTACATTTCAAGGACTCTATTTTTGGAGTCTATTTTCATATATCTATATTGTATTATACATACACATTAAAAGTGAATCTCTGTCCAGAAAATGCACTCAGTTTACTTCTTACTCACTATGATCATCATTCATCATTTTCCCACAGTAAAGTAATTAAGGTTAGGATATGTGTTTTTTTTTTTTTTAATTCCAATCCATTCTTTGTTTGCAGCATTTAAATAACCTTGATCAGATTTGATGGTTTTGTTACAGACTTTAAAAAAAAGTTTTTTGCTTTTCTTTCACAAATGCGGGGATTAAATTGTGTTAAAATGTACAAAACAGTGATGTCATGTTTTGTGACGAGGACACAGGCACAGAGAGACTTGAAGAATTTAAGAATCTTATTATTTAATAAAGAAATTTACAAACTTACTCAGAGATGGTAAAATTATGATGACTGATAATGGAGATGAAGACAACAGATGATGAGGACAGGGAGGAACAGGGGTTTAAATGCACCAAGGAGACAGTCAGAGAGAACTCAGGACAACTGGAGACATTTAAGGATGCAGGGACTGACAGAGACAGGGAAGAAGTATCATCGTGATGAGTAAAGTTTGTCTTGCCTGGCTGAGCAGCTCTGGGTGCTCAGCACCCCCAAAGCTCTGATCCTAGAATCGCCCCTGGTATTCACATTCACTTATGCTGTTTACTTTGTCACTGGCAGAAATAAAATGATACGTTTTCCAATTTTTCTGATAAATTATCTGACATTTATTCATGGTGTTAAGTCAGACACCTAAAAATAGAGCATCTGAAGTGAAACAACCATCTTTCATATATTTTAATGAAGGAAGAAGGCCATGCTGCTGTTTAGCAGCAACAATACCAACGTTAACATAACAAGCAAATGCATTTTTAATACATTTTATTTCCTTGATGCTGACAAATGAATATTTGACTTTTATTCAGTCATATCTGTTATGCTCAGTGTGGTTTCTCTCTTACTTACTCACACGCACAAAGAAACACACACACATATACACAGAGAGCTGTAAGCCATAACTGCATAACTGAAACTGTTTCTTTTGAGCTATACAGCTGGATAAAAAGAGAGAAAAACCCAAGTAAAAATAAGCTCCCTAAGTTGAGATGTCTTTATTATATTTACATGTCAGATAATACATATGCAGTTTGGACCAAGCTTAGTAAAAACCAGTCAGTGCAACTGGCTTCAGGTCTCTTTCCTAATTAAGACCAGTGCTTTTTCTGTCACTTTGCTCACACAATTGGTCTACTAGCTTGGTCTGCCCATTCTGACGAGGCTTGTGTCTACTAGTTAGTTCACAACTTTGACCACAACTTCAAAAATATATGAGCAACTGGAATCATTCTTGTTATTTAGACGCATTGAGATGTAACACTTTTGGTCAAGATTTAACAGTCTCAACAGCTCTTGCACTGATTATCCACTGTCTATCCATCATCACATTTTGCCATAATCAGAAATTTATTATGTTTAAAATAATGGAATTGCTCCAAATCTTTGCGACTAATAGCACGTTTAAAAGCCAAGAAGCTCAAAACATCACTGTACCTTAACTGAGTCAGTCTGAGAAGCACTCTTAGAATTCTCATCAGTTGTTGTGATGTGTAATTAAAAAAATAATCTGATTTTTTTTTTTTTTTTGTGGTTGATTTGGCGGTAAATTAAAAACCGTCATCTGTCAAACAAACAATTTGGACTCATTTTATAGGAATAGTACACCTGCAGCATCTCCTACTGGCTTTAGAAAAGATCATATCTGCATCATCTCACACAAACTTGATGTTACCTACCAGAGCAGCCACCTGGACAGGCCCCTCAGGCTAACAGATATGTAAGCTTTCTCCTTGGCTGCAGTTCTCCTTACCTGCTTGTGAATCACCTCATGCCAGCTGATCTGTGGCATGAGGTGAACAAGGAGAGAAGGAATGGTATGGAAAAGGCAGTGGTAGGGGAGTATCAAATCTAGGAAGAGGCTGGCTTGGGTGAAACTGCAGCGAAAGGACGAGGAAGAGTAAATGTGGTGGTAAACACCTGGGACTGGGCCTTCATCCAGTATGGACATCTTGCACACCTGTAGCATCGTCTGTCTGGCAAGCACGGGTGAAGAGAGTAAAAGGGTAGCCATCTGCTCTATCATGCCCTCTTTCCTGTGAGTTGCCATGGGGATTTGCTTGTCTTGCCAAATGAACAGCAAAGGCCTTGCTGATAGACAACAGCGACCGACCTTCACCCGCGCATCCCGCCTGAGCTGATTAATTTGTTGATTTTTCTAATTAACATCCTCTGGCAATAGCTGACTTAGCTGTTAATCCAGGACATGGGGACCAGGGAAGGGTTAAAGACAGAATAATAATGATAAACTTTCCAAAGTAGCAAATGTCCAAAAGTGACTGAGGAAGCATCTTGAGGAAAACTCTCTGTTTTAAATGTAAAAAAATTAAGTAATAAATAGAAAATATCAATCTATAGGTATGAATACATGTATTTAAATTTAGGAATGTGATATTCAGAGGTGACAAGCTGTGGTAGAATTTAAAGGCAGTTTATGCTATTGGAAGGTTTGTATTGTGTTGCTACAGTGAAGAAAATTATAGTCTAGTACAGCATATCAGTGAAATCCTGAAGTCCCTGTCAACCAGTCTTAAGTATTTGTGCTTAAGTGAGTGAAGAATTCATCTAGTATTCACCACATATACTGTCGAGTACGTGACATCCTTGCTGCTACACCTTTCAGGCACATAAGAAAATGTAAGACTGAACCATTAGACGTTATCAATATTTGATTACACATAAACCCACAGAGGATGTTAAGTGAGTGTCATCCCTTTCTCGGTTTCACAGGGTGAAACTGTCTGAAAACTCCCTGCACTTCTACAGCTGGTTTGGTGGAAATCTTCCAAGACAAGTTATGTGATCCACTGAACCACACTACAAACACTACCAGATAGCTATCTGGGTATCTTTTAAAAACAGCTAAAGACTAAAGGCAGTTAAAAAACAAAACAAAAAAAACTACAATGAAAAGCAACACATTTAGCCATTTTGACTCCATGAATGAGGATCATGCAACTCAAAAAAGTCTAAACTGTCATCATTAGCATCTCATGTATGCAATACAGTGTGTGCAACCCCAATTCCTGAAAGGTCAGGGTGTTTAAAATGTAAATAAAAACAGAAGGCAATAATTTAAAAATCTCAATAAAATATAGAAAACATCAAATATAAAATATAGAAAACATCAAAAGTAATACATTTGATATATTTCATGAAAAATAATGGCTCATTTTGACTTGATTTGATCAATTTGATGCAAACAACACATCTCAAACAATTTGGCACAGGAACAACAAAAGGTTGGAATAGTAAGTGCCACTAAAAAGAAACAGCTGGAGGAACATTTTGAAACTAATTTGGTTACTTGACGACAGTTCAGTAACACAACTGGCTATAAAAAAGAACATCTTCGTGAGGCAGAGTTTCACCAATCTGTAACACCCCCCCCCCAAAAAACAAAAAAAACAAAACCTGTATACGAATTGTACCATAATTTCAGAATAATATCTGTCAACACAAAATTATGAAGAATTTAAAGATCTTATCAGTCAAGTACTTAATGTCATCAAAAGATTTGAAGACATTGGAGAAATCTAGAGAGGAAAAAAAAAATCAATCATGGATCCCTGTGATCTTTAGGCCTTCAGGTAGCACTGAATTAAAAACAGACGTGACTGTGTCACAAAAATAATTTTATGGATTCAGGAATACTTCCAGAAAAAAGTACTGTTCATGAACAAAATTTGTTTTTTTTCATCCACAAAAAGTTAAAGTAGGTTAAAACTCTGTTGTGAAAGTGTAAGTCATATTTTAACATGATCTAGAAATGCCACCGTCTTCTTTGGAACAAAGCTTGTTTAGAATTGACTGAGGTAAAGTGGAAAACTGTTCTACGGTCAGATGAATACAAATTGGAAATTGCTGTTGGAAAACATGAATCCCAATCCTTTGGATTAAGGAGGAGTGGGATTGTCCAGCTTGTAATTACCACCCAGTTAAAAAGCCTACTGTATAAAACTGATAGAGTTGTACTTCCGGAAAGGCACCATCAATGCTGAAAGGTATACATTGCATTCTGTGTTTATTCACATTTTACACATTATCCCAATTCATTTGGAACTGGGGGTTGTATAGAAAGGGAACTGTCATGGAAAAGTAAATGTACTGATTCTTATATAGCGCTTTTCTACTCAAAATACTTTAAAGCACATTTCTTTCTACACCCAAGTCCTGTCTTTGTAACAGTCAAACACATTCATACTCTGATGAATGTATTGTAGAGCAACTTGGGGTTCAGTATCTTCTAAGTAGCCACAGACAGTGTTTTCAAGGTGCCACACCTAGTCATACTCTGTCAGCCTTTGATTATTAGTATTTTTACTATGTTTATTCCAATATCGTATTCAGTTTTAACAAGTAAAATTCAACAGTCTTTGACCATGATGGATCTCATCCAGCACTTCAATCTCTTTTGAAGTTAAAGTTCCTGGATTGCAAAATATATGTTTTTTTGGGTTTTTTTGTATTGTAGAACTGGACTCATTCTCGTGAAATAGTATTCAGTACTTCAGATGGAGCTTCAAGTTTGAAAACAAAAGAGATGCTGATCTCTGGGACAAAGAATAGTGATGTGCTGTGCTACATAATATGAAATAAGATAACAAGCACTCTTTCTGCAATGCAAAGTTCAGCCTTGTCATTCGGCAGAATGAGCAGAACTAAGGGTAGTGCTGTCACAAGAGCTTTAAAAAAACAAACAAAATCCTCCCTAAATCTTTGGCTCCAGAACCAACAATACTGACAAACTACAGCCTTTTAATCATGCCACATTTACTACTTTACCATCTTATGGTGGTAGGTATCTATCCTTCCAGCTGCAGTGGTGTGGGCTGAGGCTAATCCTAATCAGCCTACTTAAATGGCTATAGCCAGTCCTACCCACATGCATGGGCTACGTTTCTATTTTACTGTGTCCATTATTCCATAAGAGACACACTGCATACCTTACCTGTGCAAGACACTTGCACAACCATCTACTTTTCCTTTGTTATTTCTTTGTGCACTCTGGGCTGGCAGTGCTGTCTACATCGATACTGCATGTGTAAGGGTTGCAACACTTTAGCGAAGTAGCTATGACACTAAAGTAAAGGTACTTAAAGGTACCCTTAGTCTTATTTTTTCTCCTGTGGATTTCCCCCTGCCTTCTTTCTGCTACCTTCATCCACAGGATAAATATTATTGATTTATGTCATATAGTTAGACTTCCAGATTCAAGCAAATCAGACACACTTTTCCTCTGTCTCACAGAGAAGTTTTTCTAAGTTGTTTTTTAAATTTTGTTTGTTAGACAAATAACTAGTGCTCCGAGCTCTTTAGATGAGCCTTAGCTGTTGCTGTCTTTACCTACAGTTTAACATGACATGTTCAATTAGAATGGCAAACAAATACTTGCTTTAGAGGTGTACATTGAACCTGTCTTTTTCTACTCTCACCAATCGCAGTTTAGAATTTCTTGTGGTAGTGGTATAGGCTTTTGTGAGTCATTGATAGGCTTTGGTCTTAGTTATATGGAGTGCATAACTGTTTATAGGCCACAGCTTTGTAGTTTATGCATTTGCTAATAAAAGAGTCCTAGTTACATTACTCAATTATTTGTAAAACACAAAAACAAAATAAAACAAACAAGCAAGACAAAAAATTTGTCCTATTTTTAAAAGTATTCAATCATTTCTCTGTTTATACAGACTTATGTTTGTTGAAATTAATTGTGCTTGTATGGTTAAATGCAAAGTTATTGCACTTTTATAAATCAATCCTTTTTTACAAGCCAGACACAGAACAATGCATTACAGTGAACTTGGCCATTGTACAGGAAGTCCCACTCAAATAAAAAAACAAAGCACAGTTTGCAGCATAGAAACTGTTACATCTATGAGTTCACTTATTATTACTTATGTTAGTCTGTCAAGGTTCAATATAGCAGCTACTGTAACATTTACTGGATATTATACACTTTTCTATTGAGATCAAGCTAAACAGAACATCAAAGAAGTGATTAGGCACAACATTACGCCTTCTGACAGGTAAGTTAATGACATTGTCATTGTGTCCTCATGCAATGCTATGTGTCATTTCCCATTGGCGGAAGCCTCACCCAGCAGGACTGGTCACACTGCAAAACATGTTCAGGAATGACTTGATAAACCCTTCAAACCTTCATCACCCCAAGCCTATGTAGCATCTGTGCAGTGCACTGAAAAAAGCCCAGTCCGTGAAAACCCCATTGCACAACCCACAAGATCTCCTGCCACTGTTCTGGTGCCAAAAACCACCAACACTTGCGCTAAAGAGTCACAACTGTTCTGCAGCATAAGGGTAATTATGCAAATGGTTTTAATGCTGTTTTTAATTTTCTGTTGCTGACAGCTCAGCTTAAGGCAACACAGTGTGAATTTTTTTTTTTTTTTTTACTTTCTCCTCAAAACAGACAGAATCTGTAATTTGATCATAAATAAACTGGTGATAGTGAACAGGTACTGTGTCTTACTTGTACCGGGCAAATTTGAGTAAATTGTTTTTGATATCAAACAAATCTTCTTTACCAGCCAACAATATCCTGGTTGAGAGAACACCTAACCAAGCATTTATCCACAGGGAACTTAAAAGGTATGTCATTTTTATCTATTTGCAGCCTCAAGGTATTAGGGCAGTATGAGCCTGGGAGCTTTACACAATATTGAAACAGATGAGATATGGTTCTTGTTTATGGTCTGTGAAGCATGGTCTTGGTATTTTTTCACAATACAACAACAGTAGCCATGGATATCCAAAACTCATATATCTAATCTAACTAGTTTACCAAAAGTACACATCAAATATTCTTTTCATCTTTCACAGTTTATAAACATAATATTGCTTATGAAAATAGCATTATAGATATTATGACCTTGTTTAATGATCTTCAAACTAAACAAACTAGACATGCAATTTTCACTAAACATTCAATTGAAGTGTATAATTGGTAATTAAATTAGAAGAATGGTGCTTGTTTTTCTTTCCTTTCTGTGTGTTAGAGAAAGAAAGAACCAAATCCTCTGCTAAGGCTCAGGCTTATGAGTGCAATAATTATGTTTTATTTTTAAAATGTAATTATCATTTTATACACCTATGTCGTCTACATCTTTATCAAATTTTACGTTAAAGTCAATAAATCTGACAATATGAAATACATGATGACAGTTGATCTCCTTATGATTGTACAGTTACAGTATGTATATTTTGTTTTAGATCATGAAAGCATAAACACTGCAGTGCAGCTATCTAATACATTTATCTAATTTTTTTAATACTTGTTCAAAAAAAATAATGCAATTTTTCCAGAAAAGTATTGATATACATATACAAAGGGCTATTTTCAAAAGGAATGTGTGGAAGCAAGAGAACGACTCATTTGTAAACCAGCGTGCGACCAACTGACATAAAACACTTTTAATATGAATCCCTTTTAAAAGTCCCCAACTGTTACACAGTACATTTTCCTTGAAAATAACTAGTCCCACAGCTCACAGTGGAAACCAAACCCATAAAAGCACCCAACCACAGTATGTTTAATACCTTCACATATCTCTCTCTGTCAAAATGTTTTATTTTCTGTGCATCACTATTATAATGGTAACCTCTGCTGTTAAGGTAAACATAATGAACACAGGCCAAACTGTCGCTCTTTCCAACTTGCTGGAAAATGATGTTAAAATTCAAAGAAATGGAAGCTCCTGTGTTAAAACTGTGTGACTACATTAGTCACTTGAATTATATTGAAAAACAAAAACCAAAAACATGTAGCTCCTTCTTGTGTGTCTAAACATCAAAGGAGGACCCACTATAACACTTAACAGACACTTAGCAAAGAACAAAGTTTAATGAAGCGGTCTGGAATCATCTGAAGACAAAACAAAAAACAGCCAACATCCAAACAAGAGCTTTCCATGTCCTTCAAGAAACCTGGAGAACCATTTAGGCTCATACCACATATTGATTTTCATTCTTGTTTAAATTTTAAAAACTCTTTTTGCCAAATAGAGTGTACTTCCATGTATGTTTGCACATGCTTCTGTCATGGCCCTGACTTTGAATTAAAGTGTATCGTCTACTTGGCTTTCAGTTTATTGTTTAGATTTCCCTTTGTACCTCCTTGGTACTTTGACTGTTTTAGATATTGGTTTTGCTTTATTCTTAGCCAAGTTTGAATTCCTTCATTTACAGCATTTTGAGTTTTATAAATTATTTTTAGATAGAACTTATTTTAAACTCTCAGTTTAGTCTTTACATCTCTTATTTACAGTTTTGTGCGTCCCTCATGTTCCTTTGTAACTCTGTGTTGGATGTTCTCTGATTAGTTTACTTCCTGTTTTATTTTGACAGTCATTTTTGTCTTGTCGTGTGTTCCCGAATAAGTCGGAAGTCAGATTTTCTGAGTTCCCAGATTTGAATCAGCAATGTCCCCTCAACTCAGATTTCACGCTCAGAAAACTGGAGCAACCCCACCAACCTAGCATTAACAATCCAAGATAGCAGCACTGAACATAAACACTTATGAAAATGTAAAACTTTTAATCTGCACTGCCACTATCGTGTATTTGTGAATCACTAAATAAGCAATAGCACAGACGAAAGCACTGACCAGGCTTTATCCATGAAATGTGCTGCAGCTGTGTTTTAAGCACAACAAAAAACAAACAAAAGCAGGTATTGTGCTGTATTGCTAGTAATACCAGAATGTCTCTACCTTGATAAGAACCAAAGCAAATCCTAGTTTTCTTGGCTCTTTTTGGAATGCACTAAGTTCATTCTGAGGTATCTGGAATGTGGCAATGTGTCTTGCTTTTACTTTAACTTCTCCATGTCGTGCTGTCTGAATTAGTTGAGCCGTACGCCTCTCTTTCCCTCATTTCCTCTTGTATTTAAGACTTAGCGTCCTTTGTCAGTTGGTGTTGCATGCCCATGTTCTTAGCCTGCCTTTCTGTCTGCATTCCTTGCCTGTGTTCCTGCCCCAGGTTTCCTTGTTTCGTCACAGTATTTTGGTTTTGTTTTTTAAAAAATTTCATCTGTCTGCCTGAATACAGGTTAGTTTTTGTTAATTCATGTTTGCCCTGAGAATCCAAATTTTGGCCCTTTTCTCCTGTTCACCACAACACAAAAAGTGGCAGTTTCAGTATATCGCTACACCTGTTTCCAATTTTTCTGCCAAAATATGGAACAAAACAAAACGGATAGTAGCTCTCTGCACACTATTGTCCTTCTATCCAGCACACGCCGAAAACAGCAACATACTGGCACCCTGTTTTAATTATGAATTTTTTTTGTTACTTTTTTGTTTCTTTTCCCTCTTTGTTGTCTTTACTTATTTGGTTATTCACAGATTCTCTCTCCCCTCCCCAATTTTTTATGCCTTTTCCCCCTTTAATGCTTCCTTTAATTCAACCTCCCTCATTTTTCCTTTATCTTATTTTTCAGAGTCTGTCTTGTCTCTCCCTCCTTTCTGCTGCCTTTCTTTTTTCTTTTCCTTTTTTCTTTTTGGGCAGCTCACCTTTCTCCATTTTCCGTTAACCACATTATTTCCCTCCCTCTTCATGAAAAGTTTATAGAATAGACATGTCTGTGAAGGTTCTCAGTCATCCAGGTCATAGAATAGACGGGAGAGGCAGATCTCGGGTGCTACTGATGGAAGACACTGCAGGACATTAGCTCAGTGATGCCAGAGTGATTTCTTTCTCCCTACCAAAGACTGAAAGCAGTGTTAAGACTTTGCACTTGGTTGTCTCTTTTTTTCATGGATCTTGCTAGATGTTTCTCATCCCAGTCTGTGTTTCTCAACCTTTTCCATTTTTAAAAATTTCTCACTTTGATAAAACCAGCAGCTCTGCTAAAACTAGCAGCTCTCCAAAAACTGAGCAGCAACTCCTCATCTTGTCCATCAGTAGAATGAGAACTTCCTCCATGATGACTCATCTTTTCTTAATTCTTTAAATTATTAAATGTGAAACAGGTCAAAGAAATATTCCACAGTGATGATCCTCAGACTATATTGTTTCATCTTCTTCTGTAAATGGCATTATCATACACTTGTGTTTTCTGTCAACACCTAACATTACATTAACTTTAAATTGGGAAGGGTGTGTGATGAAAAGACATGCATTGTTAGCTAACAGCATACACATCCTTTTCCCACATTTCAGGACACATCTATTATACAGCAAAGCTTTCCTTCCAGCTTTCTAACTTCCTTTGCGACCTCAGCTTAAGGAACCTCTGAAACTTCCAAGAGCAGTCTCCTGAGCAGTCACAATCTCTATGAAATTCTACGGAGTCCTCATTCCAACATCCTTCACTGTAACCAGACATGAATCAAAGTAAATTGCTTTGTTTTGAACTACTTGTTTGATGTTCTGATTCTGACTCCACGGTGATCAAATTATAGAATATCTTAAATGGGAAGATTATCATCACAATCTGTCAGTGGTAACCACTCATAATATGAAAGCATAAAGAGAGAAGATGAGAACAACAAAACCTTAAAGAAAAATTAAATAGTTTAAAGTTGCTTCTTCACATTAAAAGGAGCCATTTATGGTGGTTCAGCTATCTGGTAGAATTCCTCCCTGGGGGGGTATTTTGGGCACATCCAAATGGTAGGAAACCCTAGGGCAGAGCTGGGGGGGAATTATATGTCCCATGCGGCTTTAGAATATCTTGGAATGTCCAGGAAGAGCTGGAGGGCATACTGGGAGAATAATTCACTACATGGTTGGAAAGAAGGATGTTGCTGGGCAGGTGCAAACATTGTTTGGGGGTTGGGAGTGGAAGTTATGGTGGTGTTAGTAGTTGTAGTAGTGGTAGCAGGGGATGCTCATGGTGTTCAAGTTCAGTAATACAAAGTACAAAATAATTCCCTATTTAATCTCACTTTCTATTTTGTTTTTTAAGTTATCATGAGTACAAATAGTAATTGCATGTTTATATCTTGTTATGTGATTTATTAGGAATCAGCTTTTTTTTTTTTTTAGCCATTTTCAAACCACAATAAGCCTTTCAGATACCGGGATAATCTTTTTCAATCAGATAAAAAAAAAAAAATAGAAATAATTCCAGTAACAAGAAAAACTCACAGATAAAACCTAAACTAATCCAACAGCATGGTGTTTTAACACTAGTGCATGTTGTGAGCGACTGATCAAAAAGGAGCAATCTAATCCTTTAGGCATTTTGGGCATCTGTTCAACTATGTTATCTTTCTGTTGCGCTTTGTTTTTCATCTCTCACTCTCTCTGGCTCGCTCTGTGTGTGTGTGTGTGTGTGTGTGTGTGTGTGTGTGTGTGTGTGTGTGTGTGTGTGTGTATACGCGCGCGCACACTTGCACACGCACACATGTGCACACACACACAAAAAAGTTATATACATTGATATGAACTGATAGTACATGCAGAAAGCTGTCCTCTCTAATCATGTTGACATGTAGGCTACAGGAGCCCTCTTCATCAAAGACTGCAAACTGGCAGATACAAATACAGAAGCAGCAGATTGTGTCCTCTTCCAATGTTTATCTAACTTTTTTCTTTCTGATTATTAATTCGTATAAACACAAATGAGGCCACTCACCATCTGTGTCAATAGGAACGAAAGAGGACTGACAAAACTAAAATAAATAAATAAATAAATACTGTTAAAACTATCAAAAAAACCCAAAACACACATGGCAACATTGTACACTTTATTAGGTGCAATTGTTCAGTGCAATGTTCACTGCATTTAGATATGCAAACATGGCCAAGTCAACCTGGTGAACTTTAAAACAAACATTGAATGAGAAAGAAAGGTGATTTGATTTACTTTGAATGTTTCATGGTTGTCGATACCTGACAGGTTAGTCTGAGTATTTCAGGAACAGCTGATCTACTGGTATCAGGGATTTGGGGTTTATAGAGAATGGTCTTTAAAAAAAAAGACAAAATGTCCAGTAAGGAGCAGTTGTCTGAGGGAACATACCTTATTGTTGCCCGAAGTCGACAAAGTATTACCAGACTGTTTCAAGCTGATAGGAAGGTGACACTAACTCTTCTGATCAAGGTGTGCAGAAAAGCATCTCTAAATACACAACATATCAACACCTTGAAGCAGATGGGCTACAGCAGAAGACCACACTGGGTGCCACTCCTGACAAGGGCTCACAAAAATTCAACAATAAAAGATTGGACAAACATGGCCTGTGCCCAACTCTTGATTTCTGCTGAGACATTTCGAATGGTAAGGTCAGAATTTGGTGTAAACAGCATGGAAGCATGGATCCATCCTTCTATGTATTAACAGTTCAGGCTGGTGTTGGTGGTGTAATAGTATGGGGCATACATTAATATGATAGCACTTTGGGCCTCTTAGTACCACATGGGCATTGTTTAAATGCTAAAGCCTACTCGGATAGTGTTGCTGACCTCGTCCACCCCTTTATGGCACAGTTTATCATTCTTCAGGTGGCTGCTTCAAGCAAGATAACCATGCCAACCATAACCATAGCCATGGCACACTGTTCTAGGCGACCAGATCTTGATCCCATAGAGCAGAGCTTCTCAAAGTGTGGGGCCTGCCCCCTAGGGGCGGCGCTGAGCCATTGCAGGGGGGGGGTATGAAAAGGAAAAAAAACAAAACTCTTGGACACTGCTAGCACGGGGCGCCCACACAAACGCAAAGCAGGAGATGAAGCATCGCTGAATATGTTTCCAAACCAACTTCATTCTAAGCCAAAGACTAGAAAATCTGGTGAAGCATATCTTCCCTTTGGTTTCACCTGCACAAGTGCCGAGGTAGGTCTCCTCAGCAGAATTGGTTTTCCCTGCGTCCAAATCACGGACAAACATTATCCCACCTTCTTGATTTTTAGTTCACCAACACTTGTTGTAATAAATAAGTACTCCTGACATTTTGGAGATGTTAGCTGTTTATACAGTAAAGTTACAGTGGGATACAAATAATATCAGGCTGATCCTGCCAGGATTTGTTCCCCCTGTCTAAATCACGGACAAACATTGTCCCACAGCTGTTTATGTTTTTAAACCCATTTTGCACAGAAAAGCATTTTTTGAAAAATGTATTGATGGCAATGTTGAATATTATTACACAGGAAAAAAACAACTACAGTAAAATAATCACACCATGACGCCTCTGCCTTTGTAAATGGAGGGACAGTAACCGCGTGCATATGTAAGCGTTTAAAAACTGAACATAGTAAGATTAACAGTAACAGTATTTTGTCTCTATCTGCCATTCTGCAATTCATCTCATGTAAACAATAACGTGCGCACAGCGTGACGTGAAAAAAGGCACATACCTTTGACGTTGCGTGACGAGCTCTGTATTCCTTGTCCACACGAAAACGCAAAAATCTCAGTTTTTCGCGATTCGAAACGCCGTGTATGTGTGGACGAATCAGCTGCGTTTTCAAAAATACCCGTGTAGATGCGGACGTAGCATAAAAGAGTTAGTAGTTTATTTTATTACCACCTGTAATTTATTGCAGATTACTTGTATTTGCTTAATTGTTCACTAAATGTTTGAGGTGTGAAATAAACCGCAATGGAGTTTGAAAACAAAATATGGGTGTGTGTGGTTGGAGGATGTGTTTTGCGCATGGGGGGCGCAAACATTTTTCTTGTAAAACAAAGGGGGGCCTAGCAAAAAAAGTTTGGGAACCACCGCCATAGAGTACTTTGGGATTTGGTGGAATAGGGAAGATACATCATATATCGGCACTGTCACTATCATGTCAACATGGACCAAAATCCCTGTGGAATTTCCAGTACCTTGTTGAATCTATGCCATGAAGAATTAATGCAGTTCTAAAGGCAAAAAACCCCAAAAACTGTTCAACCAAGTAGCAACCAGCTGCACCTAGTAAAGTGCTGGTGAGTGTACACTGAAAGTAGTTAAAAATTGTTGAGAAACCACTGTGTGGCTGCATTAGGGCATGCTGTTCTGCTGAAGCAATAATAATGAAATAGGATTTAGAAATACTGTTTGTGTTTGCCTCATTAAAAGAAACAGTTACAATTAATGTCTGATTTCTCTGATTAGCTCTGTCATTTACACTTTCAACACGGACAGTGTGAACAGGAAATGAAAAAAAAAAAAAACAATAACTCAAAAACTTTTAGGGCAAATATGGGAAAATAAATCTAAAATAAAAGAAAGCATGAAAATCATCTGTCCTCTGTTTGTAATTTCGCTCTTATCTAATCATAAATTTTCTGCCAAATAGTGATTACTCAGTTTATGTTTAGGGTTTCTAATTCGGATCAAAGGATAAAGTTGGCGATTATCTGTATTTTTGATTATTGTCAGCAAATCCCATGAAAAGACTAAAACAATAACGAGTGTATTCCACTGTCAAGTATTGTCTGTGTATCCAAAACCCAATTTAGCTTATTTGTCTGTTCTGCAGAACTCCATAATTGTCCAAAAACCATTAAAATTTGCACATAATTCCATTTCACTGTTGCACTGTGTGGCACGTTAACAAAAATATGAGCACTGTATTTTATTTAGAAAAATATCCACAAACCACTAGCTATCACAGCCAGGCACTTTGCCTGATTGGTGCTGTAGTTGAAATGGTAAAGCTAGACACTTCACCAAAATAGGAAACAAAAGTGACTATTTATAGTGTAAATGACTCTCAGAGGATGGTTAATGCATTGAGCAGTTTATGAATAAATTATTGTGGCTTTAAGTTTCGTGGAAAAAATGTGGAGACTATAGCTAAATCTCATTGATTACTGTCTAGGATGCATTT
This sequence comes from Haplochromis burtoni, assembly GCF_018398535.1. Lineage (NCBI taxonomy): Eukaryota > Metazoa > Chordata > Actinopteri > Cichliformes > Cichlidae > Haplochromis > Haplochromis burtoni. The sequence continues at coordinate 1,414,847 of NW_024582522.1, read as the reverse complement.
TATGTTTACGTGGATTTTTTAAAACTAAAAACATCTTTAAATGTGCTGTCTCAACCTTTAAAATTGGCAACACTTAAACTGAAGTGACTAAACATATTTGTGCATTCAGCTAAATTTGCAGAGGTGACTTTTGTGAAAACAAACATTTATAAAGTTCATATGCCCAAAATATAATTTTGCAGAACACAGAAATTTCAAGCATTTCGAGTTGAAAAAAAAGTTTCATTCGCTATTTAATCTGTAAGATCATTTCAAAGTCTTATTTTCAAAACTTTTAAAATCTTGCAAAAGTATTTGTTTTAACTAAAGTATTAAGGAAGTATTAAGTTCTTGGTTTTTTATGCATGTCACGGCTGAGGTGTGGTTCCTGTGATACAATAATATATAGACATTATTAGAGATGTGTCACTGCTGACATTTGTTTCGCTACCTTTAAGGATCAAAATACTAATTTTTTTCTCTCCCAAATGGGAATCTATTGCATATACCGGTATAACATGAGACTTTTAACTAGAGACTCACACACATACAGTACATTTATAGTTTTACATTTTAGATTTGTATCGCTGTATTTTAATTTCTGCATTGTCAGTGCATTGGGAGTTACTGTTGAAAGTTCTTTGACGTCAACATGTGGAGAAGATAAATTTGTTGGATGCTGATTTGGGAGCAAAGGAAATGGCCAGTCAATTTAACCTTCCTAACCTCATTACCCTTTAGCTGCACTATTGGATCATTGTTGTTTTTCATACACTGGCATTAAGTGCAGCCAATAAAAATAGCACTCGTGCATGACAAAACAGTGAGTTGCAAGTTTAAGAAAAGCAAGTGTACCGATAATGGTAATATGAAAAACAGATCCAGGATATATACATTGGCAGCAAGAAGAAACCACTGTCATTGTTTGTGGATTTCTCTATCTATACTTCACCTTCACTGTACATATGGGGCATTATTTACAAACAGTTTTTAAGATATATAAACCTGAGTTAAGATCATGTAGGAGAGCAACTGAAACCATGCATGTTAATGTGTTGTAAGTCAGGAACAATTATATCAGGATTGTTATTCTACCTATATTATCTTATACTGGACAGTATGACCATGTTCTGGGACCTCCCCTCCTTTTCATGAGTACATATGGAAAAGCAAGCAAGCGAGAACAACTCACAGCATAGACATGCATGATATTGGTTACTAAAAAAAATAACGTGAAAAATATGAAACGGAGGATGGAGGTGGGCTTGCAAAGTGGCTTGCAGAGGAAGCAGCAAAGCTGGAGCAGCTAAATGGCATTCACAGCAGATTTGCCAATAGGATGCACAGATGAGTATCAGCTGACCTATCAGCCTTTCTGAGCTGGCAGTGATTGCAACTCTTCTGCTCTGATAGCTGGCTGAGCTTGACTCTGTGGTCTGCCAGAATTAAAGCTTTACTCTGTTTCCATTGGCTTAAAAAGCACTGACTGAATAATCATTTCAACTGATCAAATACCCCAAATAGAAAAAGATGGCAGTTTCTTTTATATGCTTTAATTTCAGATTTATTTTGTTTTGTACTTGGTTTTTGGTTTTTTTTTACAATAAATGTTGGTATAAGTTGAGGGCAAATTGTGTGCATGGATCCTGAGTATCAAAACCAGTGTATCCCAGTGTGAGTATTAGCACCAAAGGCCTAATTGGTGTTGTTGGTCGTTTAGTGTGATATATATTTACAGTCACAGAGTCTTCCTTCTGGGATATGCCACATAATATGCCAAGAGAGAGGTTTTAATTATGATCTCACCAGTATGCTGCATGTGTCTTGTGTTGGCTCTGATTAGTGCTTAGGGAATCAAGGCTGTAATTGTTTGTGCGAAGCAAAGTGTGTATGTGTGCGTGTGTGTTGCAGTGATGAGAATGGTTGGTCACCCATAGGGCTTATGTTTCTACTCTGAACAGAGGAGAAGTGATTTATTTGCTCAGGGCCACGCCGTGCATCCAATCAGCATCAAGCACCCCCGGGTCACACCATCATGGTCATCTCTTCTGCAGGAAATGATGCAAGCTCTACTGAATTACATAGGGTGTGAGACCAATAAAATGGGGCCTATTCTTGTCAAAGCATCAGATAAGAACTGGCTGCTGGATGCATTGCAGCAATTACTGCAGGCCTGCGCTCCTCGGCTGTGGAATTGGGAAATGATCATCTGTGAAGCACAGCAGAGTACTACCGCCTCCAGCACAATAACTCAACATGTCCACTTGGCTATGTCAGCTCTGCATGAAGAGAGAATTTGAGGGATACAAAGAGGGGGAAAAAGAGATTAGTTATACAAAGAAGCAGAGAGGAAAGAAAGAAAAAAGGGGTCAATGACAGAAAGGAAATGTTATATAACATACACTGTGACAAATTTCCTTGTTAGATTACAGTAAATGCCAACACCTACGTCTTCCAGATGTTAACTTTTATTTTGCAGTGTGCCTACTATAATCCAAAGCAACAGTTAATTACTGTAAAAACACATACAGTCCTGTGGGGAAGATAGAATATAGCTGTTGGATCACCACAGTGCATTAAACCACTGCTTATAAGGAGGTACAATATAATATATTGATATTATGAATATTACTCAGCAGCATTAGCATGTATTTAGTTGTGAGTTACAAGCACTGATTTAATCTATCTATCTCTGATAGATTTTATGTACAATCCAGTGAGGCCTCCCTTAGACTGTAGCTATAATTGCTGTTGAAAAGCTGCACTAACACTAGTACATTTTAAAGAATCAGTGTGATGTCAGAAATGGATGTGTGGGTGTGTGGATGGACAATTAGGGACTGATGTAAAAGAAAGTGCGCAGTAAAGTGATGTGTAAAAAGTTTTTTCCTTTGACCAGAATGGAGATGAGGTTAAGAGATGAAATAGTCTTATACTTTTAGGAAAGAAGAAGAGTTAATATCTTCATCAGCAGCGTGGTTGAGTTGAGTTAACTTAGATTATTCAAGATAAACACATGAGAGCTAGCAGACAGAATAGGAAGATGAAAGTGGCTTTTGAACAGTAGGAAAAAAAATGAGAAGAAGAGGAAGCCACTAGAAAAGAACAGATACATAGTCAAGAGCTTGACTAATGAGGTAGATGTCTATTTGTATCACTGGAGACAAGATGGCCAGCCATCTGCAATCCGCCCTCTTTATTGCTGCATATTGGTTCATGCCAATATGAGCTCATCTCCCGGTGGAAAGGTAGGCACAGTGTTTCTGACAGGCTGACATCCTCCTTGTTCAAGAGGGTTGGTGGGAGCACAAAGGGAGGCGCAGTTGGAGAAGGTCCTAGGTCAATGACTGTATTAGACACACTGATTGATCCTGTGGAGAAAGGTGCTATCACACCTAATTAATGAGCGAGAGAGGCAGTTCTGTGGGGTGGCCCTCTTTCACTGACCTGGAAAGGGAGACATGGCTGGAGAACAGTTTGAGAGAATGTGATACAGAAGAAAACTAATGATCTGTTTATGCCTTTATTTAGTACTTTGAATAGGCGTGGAAATATATTATAGCAATTTAATTTGTAAGCATGCAACTACACAAAGATGCGACCAATGACCCGTGGAGAGAGGGCGCAAGAAGCTTTCATATAAATGTAAAAAATGTAACAACAGTGAGTCTGTATTGAAATGTGCATGGGTTTATTAGGTAGCAAAACCCCTCCACCATCGTATAATAAAGTATCTGTTTGAAGTGAAAACCATGCTGTCTAATGGCATTAATATCCATTACTCTTGCCCTGGTAAAATCACTTTCTGGTCTGGAAAACTCTTTGTAGCTTTGATGCTGTTACTCTTTGTCTGTGTGTGTGTGTTTAATAGTGTATACATACTAAAAAATACAACAGTTCTCAGTGAACCACAAAGTTAACTGAAATCCTGTCTTCACCAAGACTATAACACATCTCCTTTTAACATTTTATGAACCAGAGTCTCTTATGGGTTACAATATCTCTGAATTGCTTCAGTTTTCAAGTCTGCTTGGCGTCTAGTAAGCGAGACTGTCTGGGTTGGGTGTGTTTGCTTGACAGGGGCAATCTGGCTGCGTGTGGGCACTGATGGCATTTATGTGTACATTTTCAGGATATGTTAGGGAAGCCTAGCAGAAAGATGTTCTGGTACAGACAGAAATGGAGCTTTCTCAAAGCTTCGGGAGAGCAGATAAATGACTACAGGGAGGGAAAAAATTACAGAGAGAATTTAGGGAAAAGTGGAGATACTGCAGTTTGACCTCTGCTTACTGATTAAACAAAAAACAGAAGTCACAGTTCACGCTATAGCAACAATAAATGGTCAAAACAACAAATGTTAGTGAAAAATAATGACAGTTGTTAAAATCATATTCTATTCTATTTATTATGAATGCAAAAATTTAGAATTTAGTTTGACCTCCTATAATCATTTATAGTAGGTTTATAGTGTTTCTTCATACAACCATGGCTGATCTTTTAAAAGTCAATATTTGGTATGACCACCTTTCATTCTCCAACACACCCTGAACGCTGTCAGGCAAGATTTCATATCATTTCTTTCAGTAGTCGTAGTTCTCCAGGCTTCTTGAAGGACATTCAACGCTTCTTTGAATGTTGGCTACCTTTTATTCAGTTATCTGTCTAGATGATCCCACACTGCTTCAGTAATGTTGAGGTCCCAGCTCTGGGGAGACCAATGTTTCATTGTGTGTTTTTGTGAACAGGTATACTTTTACTGCATTGAAGTGTGTTTGGGATCATTGAAATGCTGACAAAATGAAGCTTGCCAATCAGATGGTTTTGCATGGCAAATCAAACTTTGATGGTAGACTCTCCACCAGACACGCTCTGTTGTACACTGATTTTTCAGTCCAGTTCTTAGGTAATATGGCCTACCTCAGCCTTTTCTCCATATTTTCCTTCCTTGCGAGTGGTTTCTTGACAGCCACTCTTCCACAGAGACGTTTTCTGATGAGGCTTTGGTAAACAGCAGATGGATCAACTGAAGGACAATATGCATCTCTCACGTCCTGTGTAAGGTCTTTGCTGGATTTTTTCCCCTCCATTTTTCACTTAAGAACATGGCTTTCAGATACGATTCATCTGCTGTAGATGTTTCTTAGATCTGCTACTTCTTCTTTTGCCAACATTTTCAATTTATCTATTTTCTATCTATTTTCAATCTGTGCATGTCTCGCACTGGGATATGCCAAGTTTTTAACGAATAGCTCTTTGGCTTTTTACGTTGTTGGTGCAAAAATACAATTTTATGCCTGTCAGACTGTTATCTTTGGTATTTTTTCGAATTTTTTTCTAGATTCAGCAAAAGAAATGGGAACAAGTTATATGTTTTTGCAACAGACTGCTAGTTACAAAGAGAAATTGGCGTTTTGCAAAGTTGTGTGTAGACACAACACAGAACAACACAATGTCATGGTTTAATGAATAATAGGTCAGTATTATGTGGCATGAAAATACATTTCCTGTGAAATGGTACAATAGTACCTGGAGAATTATTGCTCAGGAATGCCTACAGTTTGTTGTACAAAAAAACTACAAGAAAGTCCAAAATTTTTGATACAAATATAAAGAAATGATGGGTGGCTCAAGACTTTAGCACAGTACTGTATACAAAGTCACTCTAAAAAAGCCGAATGTTATCAGTCGGTTATCTCTGAACCTCAGTTAAGTGGTCTAACTCTTCATTCGAAACAGACAAGTGTTCAATGTGAACATAAATCCCATCAGTGCCCAACAGCACCAGTAATGAACAGAAAAAACAGCTGTCCATCATCCCCAGAGCAGATTCTTCTTTACAGTTTTGTTTTTCTCTTTCTCTCACTCCCCATTTTTAAATATCTTTTTTGTCCTCTTCTACTTATACAGGGAGTGCAGAATTATTAGGCAAGTTGTATTTTTGAGGAATAATCTTATTATTGAACAACAACCATGTTCTCAATGAACCCAAAAAACTCATTAATATCAAAGCTGAATGTTTTTGGAAGTAGTTTTTAGTTTGTTTTTAGTTTTAGCTATTTTAGGGGGATATCTGTGTGTGCAGGTGACTATTACTGTGCATAATTATTAGGCAACTTAACAAAAAACAAATATATACCCATTTCAATTATTTATTTTTACCAGTGAAACCAATATAACATCTCCACATTCACAAATATACATTTCTGACATTCAAAAACAAAACAAAAACAAATCAGCGACCAATATAGCCACCTTTCTTTGCAAGGACACTCAAAAGCCTGCCATCCATGGATTCTGTCAGTGTTTTGATCTGTTCACCATCAACATTGCGTGCAGCAGCAACCACAGCCTCCCAGACACTGTTCAGAGAGGTGTACTGTTTTCCCTCCTTGTAAATCTCACATTTGATGATGGACCACAGGTTCTCAATGGGGTTCAGATCAGGTGAACAAGGAGGCCATGTCATTAGTTTTTCTTCTTTTATACCCTTTCTTGCCAGCCACGCTGTGGAGTACTTGGACGCGTGTGATGGAGCATTGTCCTGCATGAAAATCATGTTTTTCTTGAAGGATGCAGACTTCTTCCTGTACCACTGCTTGAAGAAGGTGTCTTCCAGAAACTGGCAGTAGGACTGGGAGTTGAGCTTGACTCCATCCTGCAGACCGAAAGCTTTTCCTGTACCACTGCTTGAAGAAGGTGTCTTGACTGGCAGTAGGACTGGGAGTTGAGCTTGACTCCATCCTCAACCCGAAAAGGCCCCACAAGCTCATCTTTGATGATACCAGCCCAAACCAGTACTCCACCTCCACCTTGCTGGCGTCTGAGTCGGACTGGAGCTCTCTGCCCTTTACCAATCCAGCCACGGGCCCATCCATCTGGCCCATCAAGACTCACTCTCATTTCATCAGTCCATAAAACCTTAGAAAAACCAGTCTTGAGATATTTCTTGGCCCAGTCTTGACGTTTCAGCTTGTGTGTCTTGTTCAGTGGTGGTCGTCTTTCAGCCTTTCTTACCTTGGCCATGTCTCTGAGTATTGCACACCTTGTGCTTTTGGGCACTCCAGTGATGTTGCAGCTCTGAAATATGGCCAAACTGGTGGCAAGTGGCATCTTGGCAGCTGCACGCTTGACTTTTCTCAGTTCATGGGCAGTTATTTTGCGCCTTGGTTTTTCCACACGCTTCTTGCGACCCTGTTGACTATTTTGAATGAAACGCTTGATTGTTCGATGATCACGCTTCAGAAGCTTTGCAATTTTGAGACTGCTGCATCCCTCTGCAAGATATCTCACTATTTTTGACTTTTCTGAGCCTGTCAAGTCCTTCTTTTGACCCATTTTGCCAAAGGAAAGGACGTTGCCTAATAATTATGCACACCTGATATAGGGTGTTGATGTCATTAGACCACACCCCTTCTCATTACAGAGATGCACATCACCTAATATGCTTAATTGGTAGTAGGCTTTCGAGCCTATACAGCTTGGAGTAAGACAACATGCATGAAGAGGATGATGTGGACAAAATACTCATTTGCCTAATAATTCTGCACTCCCTGTACTTAGGTCATTTGTCTAAGCTTGATCTTTGGTTTTATTCCTCATTTCTCCTAAGGGGAATTTGGTGGAGAGTTAAGACAAACAACTTGGAATTTAGTAAAGTCAAACCAAAAATATTATTTTGCCAGGAGAAAAAAAGATTCATGAGCTGCAAGTTATCCTCTGGGCACCCAAAGCATTAATGGCCTGAATTATAAATACTGTTTCATCTTAATGCTGCACTTTTTTTTCCACTTTTTTATTATTGTTCTCACACACAGTGTTAGCATACGGTTCTGTTTTGCTCCTGTTATAGAACCTTAGTTGCACTGTCATCATCTGCTTTTGCTTACCGATGAAAAGTGATGTGTTACGTGAGTGTCACATGATATCCAGCCTATACAGCACATACCTGTGAGAGCTGTTGTTCATAATGCTGTTAGGTTGTGTGAAGGTGATGTCAAGAGTCACCTCAAGAGCAAGTAGAGTTATGTGGAATGGCAGGGACAGTGATAATGAAATATGGTCAGCATCTGTTTTGAATTTGAATCAAATTATGTCAAAACACTGAGTATTTTTTACAGTTTTAAAATCATTCGTTTTAAAATAACTACTCTGGGTTGGGTGTTCTCTTCTCCATCTACTGGGCAGGTGAAAGGTGACACGCTTGTGATATCCTGCTGGGACAGACTCTCGTTAATGCCTAGGTAGGGACCTTGAAGATAACCTCACACTGCAATTAATCACACCAGCCTTAATTATCTCATTATAAAAAGCAATTAATTCTTTAAACCCCTATTCACATTCAGGTGGCAAGAAAAAAAGACCAACAAAAAAAAGAACATGGTGGACAACAAGTGAACAGTAAGGATCTTTTCTTTTAATAATCCCAACAATTATGGCTAAAACCGACGTGTTCCTTCTAACCAACTCCAGCTGCTTGTCTCTCTCTTTTCTCTGCCTCCCCTCCTACCTGGTTGACTGTTCCACTTGCTGACAGGAACTGTTGGGTGAGAGATTTCTCCAACAGCAGACGGCAGTGACGCCTCATCAGACTTCCAGCAAGCCCTGTGGCCCCTGATGGCGCCACAGCTGGGTGGACGGACATGATCACTCACTCACCGACAGGATTAACCCCCCCCAACTGCATCTGTCTTCGCTGTCCTGCTTCTAATCTCTGTCTCCTGGCCTCTGTCTGTCTTCCCGCTTCAGCTTGTCTCTATCCCACAGTGCTCATGTACATGTCACAGTGGTGTTAAGTCTAGACAAAGTAGGCAGTACCCCAAGTTCTTAAGACCACTATTTACTGAGAAGGCTTTCACAGTATTGAGGGATTTTGTCTGTAAGGATATAACTGTGCTGTAAGAACACACCTCGGGTGACTGCAGCAGTATAAAACTATGCCAGGTAACTGTAGCCATTTGGAACTGATAGCTCAATGTAAAGGAAGTGAAAATTATTACATTTTGCAGATTTACGAAAGAGAGCAAAATGAAAATTGGAAATGGTTTACAGTAATCTCAAACAATCCTCAAACTGCTTTTTCCACTTCGAGTCTCTTCCATTATTTAATGTTAAGGCCTAATAATTATTACTTTGAGATACTACATGATCAAAGGTCTGAGCTTGCTTTTGTCAGAAAAAGAGATGACTATCGTTTGACTTTTACACCATTAAAACAGTTCCCATTATGAACTCCAAGATCAGACGGATATCTAACTATTACTGAAAATGCACTCTTCAATTTAATGTGTATTTGCAGCCACACACTCACACAGCAAAAAAGTGAATGGTCTTTCTCCACAAAACGTAACACATAAAGTGAACAGCATGTGAAGGCACTTTAATGTGACTTAAACGTCCTTATTAAAACAGACTTTTCCTCCCAAACTGTCCTAATCAGATTTTAGATATAGTTCAGCTCTTAGGATTTACTTGTTACTCCGCCTTGGTGTCACATTAACAAAGGGAATATTATGCAAAGTGGAAAAAACTTGAAAAACTACACAATGCACAGCTTTATTTAGCATGAAATGCGACAGACTAGGATAATAATAGGTGGATTATGAACATCAATGCAAGGGTTATGATTTAAATGCCAAATGCAAGATCACAGCTGACTGTCATTATGTGTTAAAAAAATACTAAATAAAAATATGTGAAATCATTGATCTGCAACCAAATGTTGAGCAATGTTGAAAAGCAGTTTAGAAAAATCTAAATAGAAGGTGGAGAAAAAAACATGGAAAAGTAAGATTTTGTTTTACATATTTCCAATGCAATGTGGAACGCTGTCTTCAAAGCTTGTTCAGTTCATTGCCATGGTTATTTAACTTCCTGCCGTGTGAGGCTCACACCACCACTGTGACGTTCGTTTTATCTAACACTGTAACACACCAGCCCTGCCCACTCCGACTGCACTATTCACACCATCTAAAGCTTTTAGGGGCCCAGTGGACACACAGAACAGCGTCATGCTGGGCTGCTTTGATAGAGACAGCTTACGTTTATCACAAGCAAAAAAAAAAAAAAATGGGGTGGGGGTGGCATCAGGAGGGGGTTGACAAAACACTACATCAAAGTGTGGCTACAGAACAGTCACTCACATATGACCCAGTGGTTTGCTTTCTCACTTGTGCATACATAGCTCTAGCCACATGCACGGTCCACATGCAGGGTTTGCACATTCTGTTATAAGTGCAATGTAATATGTTTCCTCATTACTCTCCCAGAGAGAAGATTGTTTTGCAACTGGGTCACTAAGAAAATTGTGTTGCTTCTGCTGCTCTTTTGCTCTTATTAATGACTGATACAGAACAAAGATATAAGAATATTAACTTGTTAAATCGTAGTTGTTTAAGTATTCTACCAATCCACTATTGGGGAAAGTTTTGTTTCTTTATTTTCTTTCAGTTGACTCTTAGAACTGAAGAAGCTTCTCAGATGAGAGGTGAAACGTCTTCAAGCAACTTAAAGAAGTCCAGACGCTTTTCTTTCCCAGCTCCTTAGACTACGATGACTGAGAACCTTCACAAACAAAGCTCATGCAGTGTTAACTGACATTATATAAATGTATTAGGTTTTAAACACATGTGGTTTTGATCTAGGTTAATGTGTCTTCATGTAAGTTCCATATAAACTAGAGAATGGGAGAATGATTACATGTATTTAGAGTTATATCAGTTTTTGTTATATGATATAAGTTGTGGAATAACCCTAACCCTACATTCTTAACACTAAAAATTAATATAATGCGACATAAGGATAAATGATCTTTTATCCAGCTTAAACACTGTATATTTAGGGAGGGACCTGTCAAGCCTTCAGTAGCATTCTTCATGTATTAGATATACTATCCATGATACGGGAACTAATCAGGCATGAATCTGGGAAACTGAGGAGCATCCAACATAAGCCCCCTGATACACACATTTTCACATTGATGAGTTAAGCTCACTTTTTTCTCAGAAACTGATAAAATAAAAAATTGAAAACTGAACACATTTCAATCAACAGTTTGTTTGTTTATTTATTTATTTTTCAAATATATTAACACTGTATAACCTTTGCGAGTTCACTGGTTTCTTGCCTGACCTCTCCCTCTTAAGCCCCAACACACGCAACAGTCCTTCTCCAATAGGCTGTAAGACTCAAAACCGAGCCCACTTAATCAAACAGGCAGCATAATCATGCTACTTTCATCAACCTGCCATCCAAATCTCCCATTACTACTTACGTGCTTTTCTTCTTCTTTCTAGCTCAAGTTTTGCAAATAAAATGCCTGTGGTGTGAATGTTGATTGTAGATTACGTAAGATTTATGTCTTCTAAACAAAATAATACTGCAGCATCAAATATTCATAGTCTTCTGTGATCAGCAATGCATACAGCGCTATTGATCCATATGGAAAATGCAGCTGCCAGTAACACAGACCTGATCCATCAGCAGCAGGAGAAATAAGAGCGAGGGACGTGGAGTGCAGGAGCAATTTGCAATCACATGGAGAAAATACATGAATTTCCTGGAGTGGCGTCTGAAGGTGAAAGATGCTGCACCTACGTGAAATTGGAAGCAGACACAACTCTTACATAAATATGATCCTTAGACAAGTGGCTTTCTCCATCCTGACAGCTTATTTTCTGGGCCGACAGATGAGCGATGTTTCAATGGGTGAGACAGGAAGAGAGTGGCTGACTGAGGCTTTCCTTTTTTCCAGACGCTATGAGGACAAGAGAAGCCTTTTTGCGGAGAGGATTGAGAGAGGGGTAGAGGATATGTTAAGTGATGGAGAGAGGTTTTCTGATTTTTTTTAAAAGAGAAAGTGTTGTGGAAAGAGGTTGCACTCAAATGAGAATGGGACTGAAAGGATGGACATCACAGGTTGGCAAAAAAGCAACAAGGATCCTCTCCAGGTTGCAACCAATTTCGCCTGATTCGATTGTCTTGTGTGTGTAGTATTCACCTATTACAGAGTGCTGCCATTTATTAACACCATCCATGCATTTACAGCTTCAAAAAATGCTATTATGAATAGTATTTTTACAATCTGATTATGTTTCAAGGTATATCTAAGGAAATTTAAGGTTTTACAATCTTCACATGTCCTTGTATGAGACAATTTCTATTAGCCTTGCGCAATATTAGTAGTTTGTCTTACAGATGATGCATTTCATATTTTTTCTGGCTTGCTTTCATCAGAACCAAGGTCACTACAGAGCAATAACTAAAAGCATGCCATCTGACAAACAGTTTAAAGCAAAACCGATAAATGTTAAAGACGACAGGTCGTCTGCCGCAATAAATGACAGCGATCCCACATACAAACATTGCGAAGTTCACAAGACACAGAAAAATGTCATCACCCTGAATATAGGCCAGGAAACCCATCTGCTTCGAGGAAAACTTTAATGTTGTTAAAGCATTTTTTTAAAAGAAGGAGTTTCATAGTTTGGATGCAGTGCTGATGAATTTAACAGTACAGTGCTAAAGGTGTTGAAGACAGGTCGATGTGTGGGGTTATGTGTGTTGCTACTACCACTGTGGCACAAATTTCAGGGTAATAACGCAGTTTTAAAGAAAACCCCCTTTTTTGTTTTTTTTATGCAGTGAAACAGTGTGCCTGTGAAAATTCACGTGTAGTGAAAGATTGAATTAGTTGCAGTGTAATATGACTGGTGTCATCTGGCTGTGTTATGTATTCACACTTCTTGGGTAAGGATATTCATAATCATTTATATATGGTATGTCTAGGAAATTTTACTGTATTTATGAAGTGTTGTTGGTGGTTGGTATGTTCTCCACAACCCTTGCATTTTGTCAAATGGAAATGTCTTTAAGTGTCCTTTGCTAGTGTTTAAAATTATTCCTACAATTTCTGTGAATAACAGTTATGCAATGTAAGCACTGGATAATAAGCATGGTTAAGGCAAAGGTTTCTTGACTGAGGTCATTTTTATAGCTAATGAAATCTGAACACTGATATTATGAGCTGTAGACATAAGGGGGAGTTGTTGTGAATTAGCTGTTTATATTTTAATGAATACTGTGGTATTAACTGTCTTTCAAGAGACAGGTTGCTTGTATAGGTCCCTTTATTTATCCACTTGATCACACAATAAGAGAAATTAGGAATTCCTCTGTGTCCTTCAGCATTCTAAAACAAATTACCTATCAGGTTATAAAATATCCTACTGGCACATTATTATATTATAAGCTTGTCTGCACATCCTCTTATTAATTCTTGATAACAACCTTTTGGAAGTGAAGGACACACAAGATGTGGCGATCGTGGCTCAGGGGGTTGGGAATCGCATCTGTTAACCGGAAGGTCGCCGGTTCGATCCCTGGGCTCTCTGTCCTGGTCGTTGTGTCCTTGGGCAAGACACTTTACACTACTTGCCAACTAGTGTTGGCCAGAGGGGCCGATGGCGCGATATGGCAGCCTCGCTTCTGTCAGTCTGCCCCAGGGCAGCTGTGGCTACAACTGTAGCTTGCCTCCACCAGTGTGTGAATGTGAGAGTGAATGAATAGTGGTATTGTAAAGCGCTTTGGGTGCCTTGAAAAGCGCTATATAAATCCAATCCATTATTATTATTAAGATATATGGGTATAAATTGCCAACTATATGACGCATGATATAACCCAGTACTGAACAAGACAAAACTGAAACCTTAGTTAGTTAAAGTTGCTGCTTCCTTAATCATTTATAACTTTAAGAATTCACATTTTAAATTGAGTAAGTTATTTTAAAATGAACTTCTTGTATGGTTTTCAGTGGATAGCTCGATAAGACAAAACTTTTTTTTTTTCTACCAGTCTGAAAGTATTTTTTTTTATAAATATTTATTCCCACTCTCGTGTGCATTGTTGCTAGCCAGCCTCAAGTGGGCTTTTGAGGAACTGCACTTTCTCACCAGACCCAGGTCTTTTAATTGGCTGCATATTTCACCCATGGACTTTTCAGCCTAGTTGCATTTTACAGTATGTAAGCCAACATCCTTTATTTTTCTTCTTCTTCTTTTTTGTGTGTGGCTATTTTATTCCCCTAAATCAGTTATATATAGAATAGAGCCACTGCAGGTAGGGCAGGTATGAAAGGTGAATGACTATGACACTTTACTGATGCTTCTGTGCTACTCTTTATTTCAATAAAACAAAAAAAGTGTGGGGTATGCACTTTTCGGCTTGTGAAGTGGGGCATGCAAGAAAACCAATGCTCTAAATACAATGCCTTTGAAAACATATATAAATGTAAGCAGAAAATGACAGATGATTTAAGAAAATGTGTCACCCATTGCAAATTGCCAGATGGGAAACAAATGCAATTAAAATTACAAGTATGAATTAAATATAATATAAGAGACGGTTTTCTTAGGAACCTGCAATGTTAGACCCTGTGTTTTGTGCATATTCCCTTAGAAAAGTTGACTAGGTTCAGGCTTCTTTGAATGTCTTCTGTACATTTCAAAGAGTTGCTTGGCTGTGCTACCTGCAGCCTGTATTGAAAAACTCACCAGAACCTATATTTAATCCAGTTTTACAATCTTAAAGTCATAACTGGTTGAAAACCTGGCAGCTGTTTTAATGTGGAAAGATGTAGCCTTCACATTTTGTTCTAAGTTAATAATTTATCCGCAATCTCTGTCACTGTCATTACATTGACAATTAATTACAAAAGCAGCATATTAACTGGGATAACTCCGTGTTTGTAAAGACTTATAGTGATACAAAAACAGTAGTATGTGCTTTGATATGAACTGAATGACTGAGAAAATGAAACAGTGTTAGGAATCTATAGAAGGTAAGCAGCACAGAGAGAAACAGAGAGATCTGCCAACACTCCAGCACACTAATATGTGTTTCTTATAGCCATAATAGGACAATAGAAAATACTTATCAAAATAGTGTCACATTGTTGTAGTGATGGTTATTGTTTTTTTATGGTTTATGTGCAGAACATCTCAATATAAAACAATCAAATATAAGATAAGATTTTTTGGTCCAATCCAGTATGTTCTACAAAGACAATAGGGAAAAATGACCTATGGTTCAAGTTTGAGGATTTGATCTTAAAATATACTATATGGGTTTTATACACCTGCCACAATGGGACTGAAAACATCTGATTTCAAAGTAGTGTTGTCCAAAATATTTGTTCATACAGTGTTTTTTTTTTCTCTTTCAACATAGTAAGTCCCAAATCAATTACAATCTGCATTAAACACTACAACTGGTTGATATTTATATTACCAGTCTTGATTAAAGGGAGGAATGAAGGTATCAGTGGATGTTCTTCACAGTGCACTGAAATCAATAGGTAGTTTGAGAGATATCGGTACCTCAAAGGATAGAAAAAATAACTTTTTATAATCTGAATTTAAAAGAAAATGAGCTTCATATTTAAAAGAAAATGTTCGATCTCTCACTTGCCCAAAGGATTGTCTGCTTATTGACTTCAGAAGGAAAAAGTAACCTATAGTGTGCCTCAACTGGCTTTATTCAATATTACTGTGGGATATTCTATTTTGCTTTCATAGACAAGTGTCTATTGACGTTTATGTTTCATATTATCTTGGTGTTTATAATGTGCATGAGGAACGAGAGTAATTGCAATGCAGAACAAACCAAGCAATCATACATTTTAATAAACCATTCTGTCAAATGCATGGTTTGGGAAGAATGCCTTTGAAACTGTAGATATGCATCAGGGCAAAATATTACTAAGCCAGCAGCCTTACCCAGTGTTGCTGAAACAGGAAAAAAAATACCATGTCAGTAATTTAGAACGTGAACAGTTTGTTAGAATCTAAAAATGATGGCAGCAGAATCATTATTTTTGACAAGTCGATTGATAGTGTTTGGCTGTTGACGAATTGCAATAACAAAATCCTGTTTCTGTCAGCCACTTTTGTGCACTACTGTTTCTTTTAATATGAATGGAACATTTTAACATAAAAATTGACATCTGAATTGATACAATCCGTCATTTACAATATGTTTCATATTTCTTTGTCAAACTGTGGGATTTGCACACATGGCATTTTGATAGTAAGAAAAAATGTCAGTCTTCTATAGAAATGGTTGATAAAATGAATGTTACTGTCATGGGTTTAAGCGAGAGTAATGGACTCCACTGTGGAACTGCTACAAAAACTGTCGCACAATTACTGTACTCCTTAACATTTTCACAATGTCAACATGTTTCCTGGCATGTTTTCCTATCTATCTATCTATCTATCTATCTATCTATCTATCTATCTATCTATCTATCTATCTATCTATCTATCTATCTATCTATCTATCTATCTATCTATCTATAATGTATAAATACAAATTACATGAGCAGTTTTCTGAATTTTCTTAAGTTTGCCATATGAAGGTTTAGAGAATAGAACTTCCAGTGTGTCCTACTGAGATTTGACTCTTCGGTGTAGATCTGAACAATGTGTCCATCAGTCTCAGGGTGGTTGAGCTTCCCTCTGTTAGCAGGATGAACCAGTGAAGCACATTCAAACAGTTATTCTTCTTAACATGAAAGATCTGCCAGTAATAGTTTAGCACAGTCTCCACTGGATTCATTAGGCAAACGAGCTTTTGTTGTTGTTGGGAGTCTTTCCTACATTTCTCCATTTATTTTTCCAGTCAACAACATTGACAAAAAAAAGGCCTTGTGTATTTCAATAAATAACCTTTAAATTATCAAATAGAATGGCTAAAATTATATTTCCCAATAAATATTTTAAAACATTTTAAAATTCATAAATGCTACTAAAATGCTTGTGCAAAATAACAACAGTGGATTACAAAGTGTTCTCATAATGAGGACCTGAGCACCCCCAAAGGGACAATTAGCAGCAATGAGAGAGTTCTGCTGACATTGCTGATCTGTAGAATAATTAACACCTCTGCCCTTTGTGTTGTCCCTGAGGAGAGGCCTTCTAAACCACAGTGGTGCGTAATTCTGATGGAAAGTTTTACACAGCTGCAATAAATATAGGCACAGGGAAGAATATTAGTTCATCAAGAAAGAACATTAAGTGACTTGGAACATACGTGGAAACAAAATTTGGAGAATCCATGTGAAAACGGTTGCTTTGTGAATACAAAATCATATGTTTGAAGCAAATCAAACCTGCTTGGTTTGGTTCAAACAAACTCTGCTCAGTGTGCCCAATTAGTGTGGTTAATTTGGGTGTGTGAGAAAACTGCCAGTCAAGCCCCAGCAGTGCTAAACATCCAAAGTGAGTTTTTTTTAAATATGGTCTCTATTCAGTCTCAAACAGATTCTGGTGGTTTTATTGTTTATCTGTTTGTTTGTGGTGTAACAGCAAAAAAGATTGATCCCCAAACTGTGTGGTATTACATCTGCAAAGCTCAGCCCGGCAGATGTTGTTTAACTATAAAGCTAAAGAGCTAATCAAGCCATCTTCTATTTTAATCTGATCAGGAAGCAGAATAAATGTGCATGTAAAGCACGGCAGTGAGTCAGCATTCAAATCTGATTGTGAAATGCTTTTTACTGATCATTTCTCTGATTTGCCTGCTTTGTTAATATATTAGTTCCATCAAAAAGGCAAAGAGCATAATATTCACAGTTTTGTACAGGACAACTTGTGCCCCATCTCTTCTTAGAGTATGACCTAGTAGTAATGCTCATAACCCTTAATTTTTTCATGAGCTCTTTATGCCCCCCAGAACATAACTTTACACAAAGGAAGTATTGAAAATATAATTAGCTTATTTGTTTCCTAGTTCAGCTGTTATATAGCACATGATTGGCTCATTAGGGCCGAAATGCCATATGGAATTCTCCCACTGACCATATTTAAAAGATGGATGTACATTCCTGGTCTGAAAAGCAAAGCCAAAAAGCCAAGACTTTCATTCTTTTGAATGACCAACAGGAGGCGACTGCTCTGGCTGCTAATGCAACTCTGATGATAGAGTCAATTGGAAAACAGCCTTACTTATTACTTGGTTTATGTCCTCCGTAAACACTTTCCTAATTAGTTTGTGGTCTCAGTGGCTAGTATCATGTCAGCAGATTATCATTTTTTAAAATCACGATACACATTACTGTCAAGAACAATAATAAAGTGGGATATACTTTAGGGCAGGCACAAGTTACGACCCGTGCTTGGTACACCAAGTATGGATAAGGTCTTAACCTAATGTCAGTTTAGCTACATCTGTCTTTTATATACAGTATATGGATTTCAACATCTTTCCAGTATTCTTTGAGTGTCACGCGTCGGATTTCTGGTATCTCTGATCATTCCCTGTTGTATGCCATTGTGTTACAGCAACAGAACATATAAAGCAATATTGTCATCAGCGACTGACCAACAGTCAAAATTAGGTTTGTGCTTTCTAATCAAAATGCCGAATGCATGACAGGAGTCCAAGTTCAGACTTCATGTCTGTCTGGAGACTCTCTGCCTCCAGTCCAGCCAGTCAGTGTTGACTCTGTTCCCCCAGGCACTGTTGGTCTTCTCTCAGTATGGCATTCAAAGACTAAGCATTGAAAAATTAAAGGAAGGCATAATACTTGATAAGTTACAAATCCAAAACGTAGATGCATGTCAGTAAAATATGTCACTTTGCAAATGGAAATCTTTGACATGCTTAGAAATTAATTTAGTAGTGAATGTGTAGTGTATACAGTTCAGACAAGTAGTATCTGGACACATGTTTTTCTAATTTTTCCTCTACACAATCACATTTTCAATCAAAGAGTGAAGATGCAATTGAAAATCAGACTTTCAGCTTTAATTCAAGAGCTTTAATAAACCTGCTCCATTAAGTGTTTCAGAATTACAAGTACACCACTCTATCATGGTGGTATACAAAGACAAGTGTGCAACAAATGTGTCACTGTCCAAATAAATATTAATTTTCTATTCATCAGTTATTAGATTAAATCATATTTTCGATTGTGATAGTTTTTCAAATGTTCTTGACAGAATGTTCCAAACCAAAAACATGTAGCATCTGATTTAATGATCACTAGGGCTGCACGATTAATCGTTAGAAAATCGCGATCTCGATTCATACTTATGTGCGATCTCATTTCCAAATGACAACGATTAAAAAAAAAAAAAAAAAAAAAGACGACGACGATTGTACCGCATTTTGATCCGGGACGTAATCTGCATGAAAACAAGCGCTCACTCTTCCTGCTCAACAAATGACAAGGGCGGAGCCTTATACCACGTGATACAGAAGCTGGCTGCTAAAATTAGCAGGGAAAAAACAACGGAGAGCACGTCAGGGATGACGAGAAAGTGACAGGAGAAAATCCGTCCCGGTCAACCACCCAAACATCAATAACGGGAACCTTATACAGCGCTTCCCTATACCGTCGAACTCCCGCAGGCACAAAGAAATTACGGAGGCTATCACTTATCACCTGACCAAAGATATGGCTCCCATCAACACTGTGCAAAACGAGGGATTTAGGAAAATGATCAACACCCTAGACAAACGCTACACAGTGCCGTCCCGCAACTATTTTTCTATTGTTGCACTACCTGCTCTATACACGCAGTGTCGAGCAACGGTGGAGACGGAATTTCAAGCAGTACAACATTTTGCGGCAACAACAAAACGTGAGACATTTGTTGTTTTTATGTTTATTTATTGTTTTTATGTTCAGTCTCAACTGTTACGAAGTTGATGTGCAGTTAATAAGTGCAATAAATATTTATACTGGAAAAGAAAATCGTGAGAGAATCGTGATCTCAATTCTAAGCCAAAAAATCGTGATTCTCATTTTATGCAAAATCGTGCAGCCCTAATTTCCACTTTCTGAAGGTAATTGCTACCCATCAGTGTTGTAATATTTATCTTTTTGACTGATATTGGAAGACGCATGTGAGGAAAAAAGATGAGGTTCCCCTGGTCTAGTAAACAAAAATTATTATCACGAATAATTTAATTTTTGCTGGAAAATGTTTAAAAAACCCCAACAACAACACTTTTTTAAAGGCTCCTGGTTAAAAAAGAGGGTGAACAGAGGAAAAGAGAAAAATCTTCTTATTGAGTAATAGTTGGTGTCAGCCACAAGCATAGGCCAGGATAGTATGACAGTAAGCATAACAGAAAAGGACAGCCTCTGTTCCCCCAGGTACCCAGTGACTCCTTGTCAATTTAGCAAATTATATTTCCATTATTTTCTTTTCATTCTGCTTATTAGAATGGTTGGGAAATTAATGAGGGATATATCCGCAATACAAATTGGCTCTGAAGCACAGTTTTTTCTCTAATAATCACATTCCTCTTGAAGGATAGAGGGAGAAATGACAGTGGGTGGGGGGGTTAGAAGACAGAGACATTGAGAGAAGGGTGTGTTAGAAGGGGGTTGCAATGGGGAAAGTTGTGGGGTGAGTAAAGAGGACCCTTGGCAGCAGCTTTGAGAGTCATAGATAAAAGTGAGGAGGTAATGTGACTAGGCTGAGCAGGTGAGGAGCACTGAGATCAGCCTAGAGGATAGATAATTACACAGAAGCACAGGGATTACCATGATTCTAGATGAAGTGGAAAAGCCATGCAAAGCATATTATTATGATGAGAGGAAGTAAAACTAGAGCTGTGTATAATTTATCCTCTGTGGCAGCATGTGAGGGGAGGATTGAGGAACTTACGTATTTATCCCTGAAGGAGTTCAAGGTATTTAGGCCTAAATAACAACCAGGAAGACATCAAAGGGTGTCAGCCCACAGAAAGAGCTCCATCCTTGACAAATAACATGATTGCTGCAAGATCGGTAAACAGATCTATTAAATAGAGATCGCTGATTCCATATATTCCTTTTCTACATTATGAAAAATAGGTACACAAATAGTTTGTACTTTTCCTGGAATTTTCAGAGAGGTTGTTCTACTTCTAGCTATACAGAATGCCGACAGATCAAATATTCATGTATGATGAAATATGCATACAGGATATACGAATGTGTTGACATAATCATATATAACACAGTTAAAATCCCACCAACTGTGTCCTTTAAGATTAACACATGTTAGTTTAAAGGAAGTGAACAGTTATTTTACTCTTCACAGTTGCAAAGTTTAGTCTACCAATCAATTTTGTTTTATGTACAGATATTTGGCTTTACACACAGAATTGATATCCCATAGCACATTTTTGCCAGCTGTGTTCCTGTTGACATGCCAAAGTCATAGTAGGTATTGTCATGGTCCTGGGTCTCAAGACTCAGTGTTTGGTGTTGTTAGATTTTGAATTCTGTGATTTAGTGGGTTTCCATGGTTTAGTTTTGTATTTCAAGCCCCTTCAGTCTTTCTTTAGGTTTCTTTAGTGTTTGGTGATTTCCAATCTTTAGGTTTTGTTACTTTTCCTCCCTCGTGCTACCTCCAGTCATTCTTATCTCTATGTTCACGTATTTCCTGTTTTACTTTGACAGTCCGTGTCCTGTGTCAGTGTATTCTGTAGCTGTGTCCCAAAACGTAGGCTGCATCCTCCTGAGGCCGCATTTGTAGGCCGATTACATCACAGCGACGCGACGAAGGCTGTCCCAAATCAGTTTGGCTGAGATCAAAGTTATTAGATTAGATGAAATAAAACTTTATTAATCCATCGGGTGGGTTCCTCCAGGATTCTCACACAGCTGAAAAAACGTCAAACAGAAAACTGATTAAACAGAAGTGTGAGATGGTCGAGAATTTATGCCAGTGCCCTGTTATATTTTAGATAGCAAGGAGCAGACGGCTGATTTTATTAAACTCCACCGAGGCAGGGACACAGCTACTGGCTCTTCTCCCTGTTTCATCATGTCTGATCAGTCTCAGCTGTTCCTATTTTCCTCATAACCCTCTGATGGAGGGTATATATAGTGTGTGTTGCCCCCTGTTCCTCGTTGGATCAACTACTTGTCATCCTCTGTGTTTCCTCTGTGTTATTTTCCAGGTTTTCACAAGTCTCTGGTTCTTCGTTATTGGTTTCTACATGTCCTTAGGTTTAGTTTTTCCCAGTTTAGGTTTTGTTAGCTTTTCTCAGATCCTCTTGTCACCTCTTGTTCGTGGTGTTATTGCTGCCAGAAATAAAGGCTTGCCTTTTGCTCTCCACCCTCATCTCCGTGTGCCTGCATTTAGGTCTGATTTAAAATATGATTTGATTTAAAATATGATCAGATTATCTGTAATACTGGGCTACATACCAGAGGCCTATAAGGTGGCAGTAATTAAACCAATACTTAAAAAGCCATCACCTGACCCAGCTGTCTTAGCTAATTATAGGCCAATCTGCAACCATTCTTTTCTCACAAAAAATATTGAAAAACTAGCTGTTAAAGAGATAACTGATTATCTGCAGAGGAATGGTTTATTCTCATTAATTTATTATTTATTACTTGAGTTTCTGTTGGAATTTAGAATCCATCACTCTACAGAAACATCTGAAGAGAAGGCACACGTGATCTTTTTATGTCCTCTGATAGTGCAGTGTTTAATATTGTTGACTATAATATTTTATCACAAAAATCAGAGCATGCTGTTTTTTCAAATATATTGCTCTGCAATGGTTTGAATCATATCTGTCTAACAGAGTCCAATTTCTGTATGTAAATGGACACACATTAAAGCTAATAATGGAGTTCCACAGGGTTCCATGCTAGGACAAATTCAATTTACACTGTACATCAAATGTGACTTTTTTGCTTGCATTTATCTCTAAAATTAGAAATACCCTTTCTCAGAGTGATGCTGAACATTTGTTACTTCTAGACTTGACTATTGTACAGAATGGTGCACGTCAGTTAATGCTGGTTTGTGCTGCAATAACTATTCTCGGTCAGAAGGAGAGGCCTACATCCAGTGAGTAGATTGTAATAAGTGAGGTTTATTTGCACTCAGACTGATGGTACAATCAGGTATGGCATAATGTAGGAGCATGTGGAGGGGTGATATGGTGTGGTTTGTTTATATGACACACACCATTCACAACAAATGGGCTATTCGCTTTTCTTCCCAGCAGCTCTCTCCTACATCGTTAGCCCAGGAATGAAGTCAGGCTATCTCAGGAGTCCCATGAATTCCATGACTGCCCAGAGGCTGCTGGGTAATGTAGTTCACACTAACATAGACTTTTCTACAAATATTATAATTCATTATTATCAATTTGTCTTTTAAACTCCCTGAAAGGGATTTGATCCAAAATACAGCAGCAAGAATATTGACAGAGACAGATCTATTAAACTAGCTCCCAGTTTGGCTTTTGGGAAACACACACCCTCTTTACTTTAAAGATTAAGCTTCAGACTGGATCAGTTGACCCTGATCTATGAGCCTAGTTCTGCCAGAAGTTTTTTCCTGTTAAAAAGGAGTCGCCATATGCTTGCTCCAGGGTGTTGTCTGATTTGTACACTCAAAAAAGTAATCTGTTGAATGAATGTAATTTTATCATGCCACCATATTTCAATTTAAAAACTTAAGTTGGCTTAATGGATTGGATTTTATATAGCGCTTTTCACCCAAAGCACTTTACAATGCCACTATTCATTCACACACTGGTGGAGGCAAGCTATGGTTGTAGCCACAGCTGCCCTGGGGCAGACTGACAGAAGCGAGGTTGCCATATCGCGCCATCGGCCCCTCTGGCCAACACCAGTAGGGTAAATGTCTTGCCCGAGGACACAACGACCAAGACAGAGAGCCCGGGGATCGAACCAGCGACCTTCCGGTTACAGATACACTTCCCAACCCCCTGAGCCACAGTCACTTAAGGTGTTCTGATTAAGTTATATGGACATGACCTATTTGTCAGTTACATTTAATTCAATTATGTATCTTTAATTTAACCTTTCAAATAGAAAGAATATAACTAAATATTTATTTAGATAACCAAGTTTACCACAGAGAAATTATGCTATTAACAGATCCAAAGAAATGTAAATTTTTTTTCTGTAACTGGCAGCAGTTAACAGCATCTAACAGTGTTGTTATAACTAGTTCTTCCTCCTTTAACACATTTTGCTAACTATTTCTTTTTTTTATGGTAAACTTCCTTCAGTTTCTGTGTACATTCCCACCAACCACAGAACTGGTTTATTTTCTACTGTACACAATGTAGAAAGCAGTAGAAACAAAGAAAAGAACATTGAATGAGAAGGTGTGTCCAGAATTGCACTGGTAGTGTAATTTGACTGCAACTTTCCATCTGCACCTTGAATAGATCACAGGACTAAGAAGGAAGGAGGATGTGTGAGCAGGTCATGTTTTGTTATAATGTTCCTATTACTCAGCAAGTCTCTCAATGCTATCAGCTGGGAGTACATGAAAAACTATAAGTAACTCATTCAGCAGTACTGTCTATAACAGCGGTCCCCAAACCCCGGCCCGCCAGAGTTGAGGCTGAGGTGTGAAATGAGTTGTCAGAGTTTTTATCATTAACTTGGTTTCTCTGGGTTTTTTCCCGTGTTGTAGTTGTGTGTCTTATTTTGAAAGGAATAGTTATGCGTTCCCATAGCGAACTGAGAGCATTAAGTGGCAGAGAGGAGGATGTTACTCTCAATGTTTTGTGGCGCATTTCAGGGGGACGCTGCTAATAAAGTAACGCAATTAAATATTGTCTGACATTAAACCGGTCCGTGGCACAAAATTTTTTTTTTTGTTAATGATCATTAATTGATCATTAATTGAAGGTGCTGGAACACCACTCCTGATTATTCCAGCCCACTTTAACCTCTGGGGCAGCTGATCAAATACCTTTCAATTTGATCGATCTCTCACTTAAGATCATCTGGCACTGCTGTTATTTCCATTTCTGGATTTTGTTTGCATATCTTTTTTATCTTTGCATCTCAAAATTTTAAGCTGCATTGTGTGTGCAACTTTGGTCACTGATAGTGGAGTTGCTCATGACCTCATGCACGATTTCCATTACTTGTCTCTTCTTCTTGTCTTCTTGTACTATATGTTACTAAATAAACTAATTAGTTGTGAGATTTTTCACCATTATATATTTTTACTCTCCATTATTGCACAGTTCTTTTGCAACATGTTGCTGTCAGTAGGTGAATTCCGTTTTAATTTGCATTTTACACTTCATACAACATCCCACCTTTTAGAAGAAGCAATTGTGTTTTTCAAAAGAAAAATCATCAAGGCTCAGTGGCAGTTTTTAGCATCAACAGTCCAACAACAGTCAGGCTTTTCTCTTTGGCATTAGCTTGTTACAGAACCACAGTATGAGCCTAATTATCAGCAGCAGTACCTTTGAAACTGGTTCCAGCAGTTCTCAATCCTCCCACGTCCAATCAATTTGGTCATTTCTGGGTGAGTTTCCATTACTTTAAAACGTTATTACTGAGGCCATTAGTCTGTCGCTATTGTTTTGTTAAAGTGGGAAGGGGGTTGTGTTCTGTTTTGAATATCTTTGAAAACAGGTGCACTTATTATTCTTACTAAGGCCCCAGTCACCACTTAGTGGCCCCCTGACTGTTAGCGACTAGGGAATAATATGTATTCCCCAACAAATGGCAAATGGTTGCAAAAGGTTGCTGGCAGTCGCAGGTTGACTGGTCATATAGATATATACAGTGCTGAAATGAAACCCTCCTTGTGCTTTTTTTCCAGATTGGTTGGATGGTTGCAATCAAAGGAATCACAATAGTGTTTTTGGTGCAGCACCATGTAACCTCTTGTAAAACACAATTCCAACATTTTATCCCCGCACTTCTTATCTTTTTTGTACTGACAAGATTTCACTGAATGGTAGTTTTATCCCTTTTGGGAGTTACACCACTCAGCAGGATTCTCTGAATAGTTACTGCTAATTCTATTTTTATGTGTAATGCTGCAAGACATCAGGTTTTTTTTGTTATGTTTTTGGACTCTTACACCAAAGCATCACTCTGTCCTGCCAAAAGAAGTGTGGAAAGAGTGTTAGCACAACTGATTTCATTCACAGTGGTAGATCTGACATTAGTAGATTTTTCCTGATGAACCATAAGTCTTCTGATCAGTGTGTTAGGCTTTCTTGCTGTGCTAAAGCCAGCGGCATTAATAGTTTTGCACAGTGACTTTCTTCAGAGCTTTTTCCTTTTTTACCTTTTCGTTCCACTGCTTCACGTCATCTATGGCAATAAAAATAAAACAGCACAAAGTCATCAGGTAGGAATAGATACATGTTGCCTAAATTAGAATACGGCAGTCTACAGTTCAGTCCTGTTTCCTAAAAATGTTTCCATACAGGTAAAGAGCTTTCACTTTTTTTTTTTTCAAAGGAAGTGTATTTTCTCTCAGACAAAATACATTACAGTTTAAAAGACAGATGACATTCAGGTAAGGAGGTAGGCAGGCAGGGTGGTGGAGCTCTAATCCATAAGATATTAATACAGGAGACTGTGACTGCAGTTATAAAACAGGATTTTTAGACTTTTAGTTATTATTCTTTTGCATTTGGTTAGATCTAAAGAAGAGAATGGAAAAGATAATGATTAGGATTCAAATATCATATCATAGCATAACCTTAATCAGGTTACCAGGCATTTTCTGAGCTACCAGGAAGTCTTGCCCTGCCTGTTCTAACATGTTTGGTTTCCTGAAAAGGATAGTTGGTGAGAAAGTAAGAACATAGCAAATGTATCATATTTAAATTTTTTACAGTCAAATGCAGTGTAGCTGGATGTATATGTAAATCTAAGGGGAGGGAGTGGTCATCTGGACAAAACTCCTCTCAAGCACACAAATCTCTTTCAGTTCAACTCAATTCAATTCAGTTTTATTTATATAGTGCGAAATCACATCAACAGTCACCTCCGGGTGCTTTATATTGTAATTAGACCCTACAATAATACATAAAGAGAAAAACCCAACAATCATATGAACCCCTATGAGCAAACACTTTGGCGACAGTGGGAAGGAAATACTTATTTTTAACAGGAAGAAACCTCCGGCAGTACCAGGCTCAGGGAGGGGCGGCTATCTGCTGCGACCGGTTGGGGTGAGAGAAGGAAGAAAGAATAAAAGACATTCTGTGGAAAAGAGCCAGAGATTAATAACAAGTATGATTCAATGATTTCTTTTTAACACATGAAAAAGAAATACTCAATGCATCATGGGAATCCCCTAGCAGCCTACACCTATTGCAGCATAACTAAGGAAGGATCCAGGGTCAGCTGATCCAGCCCTAACTATATGTTTTTTAAGTTTTAAGTCCATACTTGACTGTAGTGATAAAATCCATACATCCATTATTACTGCTATTTTGTGCACACCATCAATATTGTTATTATTGTTATTATAAAAAAACTAATTTTGGGAAGCCTATTGTTTAATTATTCTCATGGCCTATGGCCTACTATCATAAATCTGAAGGTCTCTAGAGAAGTTCTGCATCTGTTAGGCAGTATAAGTAAGCCTTTAAAAAGAGCCACAACACCAAAGTTAGTGAAATATTTTGATTCCTTAAATGTGTCACTAAAGTCCTGAGCTCTCAATCCTAAATGTGGCTTGTGAGGTGGATAAATATGCTTTCATTTTTCATCCTGCCTTGCCAAGGCAAGCAAACTGTCTTCCATTTGCTAAGGTCTTTCCCAATAAAGACAGAAATTTGATATCTTAAGATAACAGAAATGATATTACCCAGAAGCCATAACTGAGTCCTGTCAGAAAGGAGACGAAGTGAGTGATTGCCCCCAGTTATGCAAGAGCTGATTTATCCCATTAGGCTTTGGTGTAGGCACAGACCCAGAGCTTGTGCCACTGAGGCTCACTAGCAGTTATTGCCTGACATGAAAATTCTTCTTCAAGCGTAAAGTGTCAGAAAGTTAGATTGATGCTTCTACTCATTATTGCTTCTGCATTTTGGGATGAGAAAGGTAATATTAGCTTGGAAAAAAGTATGAATTGCAAAGCCTGTGATTGATATTTCTGAGAATTTTGTATCAGTTGGGACGTCAGCTAATAAGAATGAAGGTATAACAAAATAAACAGAGAATAAATGCTTTTATGTAAAATTATATTATCTAATAAAACATTACATAGTTAAAAATATGGATAAAATCATTGCTTTATTTCATTAATTAGCAACAGACAACATTTTGAAACCTTTGTTAGATAGCATATGCATGCATGCAATACAGTGCACAATACATATTTCACAGGGGTACCCAAATGAGAGATTACAATCAGGAAATATTTTGGGGAAAATGATTATTTATCCTAAGCAAAGTAATAAAAACAAAAACAATGCCAGTCTTATCTTATGGTAATAAATCCTGGACCCAGAGTTACCTTTTTCTGATATTCCATTTTATGATATAAAGTATACATCAGCTTGAAGTGCCTTTCTTTAAAAAGTAATCAAGCTATAGGTCTCTGCAATAACAGAAACAAGAACATATTGGAATGCTGCTGACTTTTTTAATATATGGACTCACTGGTGTGGGACATTGTATTGCAGCAATGGCAGACATCTACTCTAGACATCTTCGACCCTTGCCAAATCAGACTGAAACAATTTGGATGAAGAGATAGTATTCCTGCTATCTGAACCAGTATGACTGTTTCTGTTTGCTCCCAGACTA
This sequence comes from Haplochromis burtoni, assembly GCF_018398535.1. Lineage (NCBI taxonomy): Eukaryota > Metazoa > Chordata > Actinopteri > Cichliformes > Cichlidae > Haplochromis > Haplochromis burtoni. The sequence continues at coordinate 1,386,292 of NW_024582522.1, read as the reverse complement.
ATATCTGGGAGCTAAAAGTATGATTCAGACTATTAATTATATTTGTCATCAACGGCTTTAAAAAAATCATTAACAAACTCTAGTGTACTGAATACAAAATAGATGAAGTCTTTCTTCACACCACAACAGCACCTTCAATTACCTTCATATCAGTATGACCTATGAAGGTACATATAGGCATAATCGTAGCAACACAATAAGACTGTCCCATTTCACGCCACTGGATTTAGATTTTCCGGATGCCTAACAGCAATATAGTAAAGGTGTAATGTGCAGGGTAAATTCAAATTGTAGGTTGAGATATATCTATACGAATGTGGTACAGCTAAGATTTGAATCTTACAAAAACTTTGTGATAGTTTTCCCACAAATTATGACAACTACTGTTTTTTTTTTTAAATAAAAATGTATATTCTGTGAATATACAAATTTCATTTCAGGGTAAGACACCCACAAGCCACAGACAGTTAATTCAAATGCCAGTAAGGCATCTATAGTTTGGTAGCAACCCTATGATAGAACAAACAACGCAATGAAGGGTTCTCACTGGCAACATTATATTAGTTTATGTAATGCACAATATATCTAACAAGGTTTGTATTGATGTTCTGAGAGAAAGAAACACATCATACTAGTGCAGGAGGAGTTCCCAATCTATACAGAAGTAAGTGCGGATAAAAATACTGATGGGTACGTAAAAGTGCCAACGGTTAAATAAAAACTATCAGCAGTGAAAACAACAACAACGATAACAAAAATAACCCAGAAATTGCTGGTTGCAAGAAAAAGAAGATTAAGGTGAGGCAATTATTTCACCAAAAACAAGCAAACAAAAGAGAAAAATACTCTCAGCAACCAGCTGGAGCAAATCTAAGGCTACGTTTGTGCATTAAGCTTCAAGAATTCAAGAAGAAGAAAAATACAGAAGGAAAAGCATTTAAATCAGACACAATATTAAAGCCAGGTTAAATGAACAATAAGGACCAAAGTGTTACAATTCAATGATCTATTAGGAACCCTCAGGTCATGATTCCCAGATTTCAATTTGATTGAGAATTTGACAAGTGTTACACATGCAGGTCGAGGCCCATGTTCAGGGATGTCTTAGTGGCTTACAAGGCACCTGAAGAATATTGTGTGTGGGTTCAACATTGTGGCTGATAACTTTATCAAATAATTCCATCATCACCCAGAGGTAAACCAGGGCAAGATGCCTCCCAGACAACGCGCACTTGTGTGAACAAATGTGACCCATTAATTTCCCTAAGAGCTTGTATTGGAACACAAACGTTTTCTGACCCAGTTCAAATAATATCACTCAAACAAATGTCACTGAAGGGCTAAAATGCCAGAAGACTGCATCAGTCCTCCAAAGTTAAAAAAAAAAAAAGATTTATAATTTTTGTGTTCGACATACTAAGAAATCCATTTTTTTTATTTTGCTTTCATGGTGACGTGTTAATGAATAGAGAATATAGAGTTTGCATATTAGAAAAATCGAATCTTTCCTGTAGTCTCGCTGTTGTGTGCAGATTTAAAAACAATTATTTGAACACGCTCGTGTTTTTGTTAATAGCTAACGAATAATGAAAAGTGTATCTTCCTCTTGTGAGAGTGAAGATACAAGAGTCTGAATGCGTGTGGAAAAAAGCTCATGAACAAATGTAGAACTCAACAGCTGAAGCCAGTGCACCAACAAGCTAATACAAGATTCTGGAAGAAAGAAAAGAAAGAAAGAAAAAATATCCAAATTGCACTTTTGGTTCTGATAAAACTAGATTGACAGTCACATTGGCAATTAATTTGCAACATAAATTTGAGTTGCAGTATTTTGCATTTTTACCCCCCAAGTTAGTGTAGGATCTTTAAAGCACCTTGAGGCAACTGTTGTTGTGATTTGGTGCCATGTAAATAAAACTGAATGGAAATGAAGAATCCCATCAGTCTTGACAAATATCTACATGTCTTTGGCTTTTAAAACTAATGCTGGTAAAGTAGTATAAAGCCATTCATTAACCCTCTCAAGGCAGGCGTTGCCGATTTGCAACAGTTAAAAACTAACAACCTGATTACCCCACATACATATTTTATGATTTTTTTTTTAACTCAGAAGTACCACTGCAGGATTTGGTTGTGCATTAACAACGAAAAGTTTAATTTGAGCCTGAGAGGGTTAATGCTGGAAGTGGCAATGACTAGGGACTGTAGTGATTAATAGGGAAGGCTTGTAATGAAAAACATAGTCTGGAAAATAAATAGCATGCAGCTACAGGTAAATTATTCCATGCTCACAGATTAAGATGAAATAAACAAAACACAACAGAATGACTTTGACCTCAGTCACACAGGCCTAAGGAACAGCTCGTGACCCCCTCTGGAAAACACTTGTCAAAAGTGTGGTACAGACCATAAATGCAAAACATATCAACTATGTGAAATGTTTGAACCTAGATAATTTATCATTTTAAGGAAAATATTAGCTTACTCTGAATTTGATGGTAGCAACTTTGATCAAAAAATGTTGGGACTGGGGTCAACAAAAGGCTGGAAAAGTAAGTAGTATCAAAAAGAAACAACTGTTGGAAGACTTTGTAACAAATTAATTTAACTGGCAACAGGTCAATGGGTGGGTGTAAAAAGAGCATCTGAGAGTTTCTCAGAGGTGAAGACTGGCAGAGGTTCACTGATCTGCAAAAACTGCATCTATAAATTGTTGAACAATGTCAGAATAAACGTAAAAGTGCGAATGCTATAATTAATCATAATCTAGAGTTCATAATACCTTTAACAGATTCAGAGAATCTGGAGAAATCTCTGTGCACAAGGTTGAACATCGGTATTGGATGCCAAGATTTTACTGCAAACTGGTGTGTTTCTGCCATGGAAATCACTACATGGGCTCAGGAACACTTCCACAAATACTTTTCTTTGAACACAATTTCCCATCTCATTCAAAAATACAGGTTAACGCTTTATCAGGCAAAGAAGAGGGCAGCTTCTCTGGGGCACATTTCACTAGAAATGGCCCGAGGAAAAGTGGAAAACTATTTTGTGGTCTGACAAATTGAAATTTGAAATTCTTTTTGGAAAATGCAGCATCCTTCAGACTAAAGAGAAGACAGAAAATCTGGTGTGTCAGTACTTACTTCAAAAGCCTGTAACTCTGATGGTATGGGGGTACATTGGTTCCTATTGAACTGGCAGTGTGTACATGAGGAAGAGCACCATGAATCTGGAAAGGTATTGATGGTGACTTTCCACTGTTTTAGAAAAACACGTGCTCCCATCCAAATGACTTCTCTCTGAAGGTCTTGTGAACACCTTGCATGTTTTAGCACAACAATGCTAAACCCTCTACTGCAGCGGTCCCCAACCCCTGGGCCTCGGACCGGTACCGGTCCGTGAGTCGTTTGGTACCGTTGAGTTGGTAGAGTTGAGGCTCAGGTGTGAAATATATGGTTTTCAGGGTTTTTATCGGTTTTCAGCATTATTTTGTTATTGTTTTTATCGTTAACTCGGTTTTCCTGGGTCTTTTCACGTGTGTTATGAATAAATAAATTCTTTTTTTTGGTACCGGTACTAGTTTTATTTTGTTGTATTTATCCGCGACACCTTAAAGGTTGGTCCGTGAAAATATTGTCTGGGATAAACTGGTCCGTGGCGCAAAAAAGGTTGGGGACCACTGCTCTACTGCATGGCTTTGTAGTAGAGGACTCTGGGTGCTGAACTGACCAACTGAAAACATTTAGAGGATTATTAAATTGAAAATACAAGAAGACTCAGAACTGCTGAGCAGGACTGTTGAGCAGACTGAAGACCAGTCCAGCAAATGCTCTTTTGTTCCCAGAAATATATGGACTGTTGTTAAAAGAAGTAGGGAAGAAGTGGTAAACATGATGCTATTCCAACGTTTTTCTTTTTTTTTATGTGTTGTTACCATCAATTTCTAAAGTTTTAATTTTAGAATACACTTTTAATTCTTATCATTGTAAATTTTCTGTGTCCAAACACATGTTTTACTATGGTGTAATGTGAATAAAAAATGGATTTCTGAGATCCATCTTTTGACGGAAGTTGGTCCCCCAAACGTGTTACATTTTTGTTTTAGTGTTCTAGATGAATTTGAACACACTTTTCTCATTGAGCAGATGGTCATGTTAATTACTGAAAAGTGAGGTGAAACTGAAGTAACAATAAGCAAAGGACGATTCTGAGGGAGTATTTCAAATGCAAGCTATCAGATTTATTTCTATATATATATGCAAGTATGTACATTTTTATTTTATATTTAATTGTATTTACATGTATTATTTAATTGTGACTTTTTTGTAATTTGAGGTTAAAAAACGTTAAAATAAAAACGAAACCAAAAAATGTAGCTCTCCATTAGTAGCAACATAGTGGTATTGCTCAGCAGCAGCATATTTTATACTTTTATGGTCTAGTTAAAACAGCCACATACTGTGTGCGAATAAATTCTGCTGGCTGTGGGTTTTTAAACCAAAACATTTCCAAAGGTCTTGACATTGTTTAGACACCGTTGGAACCACATGCTGTCTACCAATCAAAGGCACAAAGACAGATGGGAGGTGGAAGGAAACCCCAGGGGAAAGGCCTTATGTCTCAGTTTCACTGCAACAATGGGGCACGTGCTCTCACTATTGTTGGAATTGTTCACTCACACAGTGTGCATCAGCTGACCGGAGAACTATATCACATCCTATCTCAGAGCTATTGATCTTGAGTTACAGGGCCTCACGGTATTTTAACGGATGAAGAGATTTTCTTGGCAATACTCTGCTGTGAGTGGGACCCCAGCAACCCTGGCATCTGGCGGCTGCATCATTCAAACAGGACCAGAAATCTGATTCCTGCATTTCAACCAATCCCAGCAGGACGTTTCATAGTGTTTAGCTGTTTTGACCAATGAAATATCCCTATATGAATTTACATTTTCTATATGATATACAACCACTTTCTATCACTCTCCCAAGATGATAAAGGACATTTAAAAATAAAGATATTGTGGAAAATTATTTAAAATGCTCTTATATTGGAGAAGAATGAGTACTATGCAGAAATCGCGTATATATACCATCTGATTATACAGTATTTACAAGTGATTTTAAGCACAAAAATAAATACTGCATAATGACTTAAACAGAAGTCAGACACTTATAACAATGTGCCAAAATAAAGGAGGATGTGTTTTTCAGATCACTGTATGATCACATTATATACTGATAAACACAAAAACATATAAAGATGTATGTGCATTAGATTAGTAGATATCTTGTAGCATTCACGAGCGTACGTTCAAAATCTCTTCTAACAAAAAATCCAGAACTCTGTGAGTATGCCGGCAAAGACTGCTTGTCTTTATTTAGTCAATAATAATAATAATAATGTATTTTTGATACATTACTTGCTCTTTTTATTGTGTCAAAGCCGTTCAAGGCCATAATTTTTGAGTTACACAACTGAATTTGTATGGACAGTTTTGAAAGGCAGGCAGCTGGGTTAAAGAGCAATAAAAGAAGCTTGGGTATTGAGAAAGCTAATGAAGTATATCTTTCTGAATGGGAGGGGCTGGACTGCTGGCGTGTGCTTCACACAAACACAGGCACGGGCCAGAGGGTAGTGTCAATAGACTTCTTGGGGGATGGGCACTTTCTACCGTTAAATTTTCAACGGCATTTATTTCCTTAAGGGTTGTCACGTGGCCCATTTCAAGGAGGAGGTTGGGCTGTCTGGAATAAGTCAAAGTAAAACTGCAGCTGGTTGATTTAATCACAGAAAAGACTCACAAGAACGTAATGGTTTTCATGGCTTTGTACTTTATACACACTTTGTTGACTGAATATATGCATGTGATAGTGAGTATATATGTGTAGATGTGTTTATGTATAAGCAGTACAACAATAACCAAGTTTGTTAGCACCTAAAAAACCTGTTCGACAAGTCCTTTGCTTTCAGTAGCTGAAAACACAACATTCAAATTAATATTTGAGAAAATAATTAACAGTTACTTGGCAACACAACCACCAGGCCCACAAAAATAACAGCAATTTCATTTCAAAAAATGCTAAATCCTTATTGGTGTTCAGCAGTGACATCAGCTTTTCTAGCTGAGGACCACCTACATCAAATGAATGACACAGCACAAAGGTCTGCCAGCAACACTCTCTGAAATGGGGCCTGTTGAACATCACACAATAGATTGCTGTTTGTATGCTTCCCAGGGATCCTGAGAAGCATGAACAGTATGGAAGTTTACTTCTCCTTGTCTATGAGTCACATATAATGTACTTAGAAGTGCATTTCATGTCTGCACTGGTAACTCAGGTACCGGGTTACACGTGTCTGTTTTCCTTCAGCATGAGTATCCAAAAAGGCATATATTTCTCAGTAGCCATGTGATGAATTGGCTCCATGAGTTTTCTTGAGAATAAAAATAAAATAAAGTTCTTATTATATTTGAGGAAGTACTCTAATTGAGTGGCATTCACGGAGAGAACTCTCTTCTCTGTGAGGAAATCAGATCATTCAGCTTCGTTAATGCAACAACGAGTGCCTGCCACTGTCTGCCGACTGTGGTGATAGTCAACATCACAATGTAAAACTGAAAGTTAGCTGGAGAAGATAGACTGATCTGCTAATAGTGTAATATTTTGAAGCCAAAATAAACAGTGATTTTAGCAGTTTTAGATATTATAAATGAAAAATGTTCAGTATAACCGTCTTTAGCCATAACTTGGCACGTCACTCTTTGGTTAGGCATAGTGCATGATTTGGGTCAAAATACACCCTTTAATAATGTTAACCACATGTTAGACAAACTTCTCTTCCAATTCATTTGCTATTAAGTAGACAAGTGATTGATAACACAAGCACAGAATATTTGGCTATTTCAGACCTTTAGAAACTTCAGTTAAAACATACTGAACTACCACCAGACCTAAAACCGCATCTTAAAAATGAAGCTAATGGGATACTTGTTCAAGAGGAGAGGGGGTTTTGCGTTACTCCCACACCCCTTTAGTGAAAATGGGCTATGGGAATATCACAGAGGTAAAATAAGCCCTCTATAGTAGTTAATAAAATGACTTCAGTGTCTTATTTCACCTGCAAGGGAGCTGGATTTTGACTTGATTTGGCTTTGCTTCAACATTTACTTTTGCTCTTCTTCAGTCTGGCTTTGACAAAAGTATGATAGGGTACACTTGCAATTGGTTGAAGGTAGCCTGTGATAGACAGATGGCTCATCCAAACACCTGCCAAATATGTTTTGAAAATGCCCACCCCATTCCAGTTTTCAAGGTTAAATTCTCAGATGGTTTTGTGTAATAAACCATCTGTCATGTCAGGTTAAGCTTCATCATAAATTTAATCCAACAGAACTAGCAGTAGTTGTGCTTGTGAAGGTGTTGTAGGATTGTGTCCTTGTCACTGCAATCGTGACTTAGTGGTTGCTCTGGGTGCTTTCATTGAACTCAGGGAATTGGATGAACATCTGTGTGGGGTGAGGGTTCTTTCTGGCCGGGGAGAATACAGCATTTAGCACCACAGTGCATATCTGACAATTTACATCCCTGTGTAAAGCAGGTGGAGTACAGAAGAACTGTTTTGTTTTGTTTTTTTCAAAGTTGGTAAAAATGAGCAGATAACCTTAAAATGTCTGGATGTCTTAAATTATGGAAACAACCCCCACTGTTCTATTTACTCGATTCATACTTCATTACTCTTACTTATTCATACTTTATTCATTTCAGTTCAGTTTAATGTCATTTATAGAATGACAAACCAAACCAAGAGTCACCTCAAGACACTTTATATTGTAAAGTAAAGAACATGCAATAATACATAGAAATCCTACCAATCAAACAGCCCCCTACAATGAAGCACTTAGCAACAGTGAGAAAGAAAGACTCAACAGGAAGAAACCATCTGCTGCAGTATCTGTATATAATGTATAGAAATGATAGCTGTGCTGGACACTGAGTTATACAGTCAATGCTCCTTCTTGAAACATTTTTAACTATTGGTAAAGTAGAATAAAATTTAAATCAGAATATGAAGTCATCTTGGCTTTTTTAGACTTTTGTCAAAAACAGGTGGCATGAACAACAACATAAGGCTGACAAACAGAAGGAGACAGCACACTTAAAGAATCCGACATACAAATAGATCCCATGAACAATTCATTTATTTTCATTGTATTTCAATTCTGGGTGAACTACACGATGAGGTAGGCACGGCCATATTGCTGTCCTGCTCTCAGGTGATAAGAGATTGTAACTTTAGCTCACACGAGGCCAGAAAAAAACTGCAGCTGCACAGCTCTCTGTAGAGGTTTTCAAGCATATTTCACTTATAACCACACCCAAATCAGTTATGTGTGGGCGATTAAAAGCTGACTAAAAACACCTGCATGCACTATCAGCCATTATGTCGCTATGCTTGCGTACTAAACAGGTTGCATCTGAAGCTCTTTCAATACCTGTTATTATACAAATTTCTCTGGAAAATTCAGATGGCCAAGTAAACCAGGAGCAGCCCAGTAGATTTCAATGCCATTAGCCGCCCTGCTCAATAATCAGCTTCATTTGCTAAGAAAACAAACTGGGGCCAGATGGCGAGGCTGATGAGTGTTCATCGATCTGGGGTCCCTCTTGCATACTTGCTTAATTTTGGAAATAGAGGGGATGGACCTCTGAAGGTTGAGAAGGGAAACACTGGGGCAGATGTGACTTCCCTCCTCAATGCTGAGTACAACACTCAAAATGTGAATAGTATATGAGCTTTGGAGCAGCCCTTGAAGTATAAAGCAGCCCCACTAGTGAACCTATGTTCACTTTAGTTATTTTTATACCTGCTGCCAGTGAGATGGTAAAGCCTGGGTGAAAATGAACTGCTCATTAAGCTGTGGTATGAATATTTTAAGAATAACCTTCAATTTAGTGTACTTTGATCTATTAAAACATGCAAATAATGTTTTATTAGTCTCAAAGATGTATTTGATAAGTCACATCTGCTAATTAAAGTAGTGTTTGATGAGCTTTATTGGGAAGAGGAGATTGATCCTTCATCTAATGCTATTATTCAACTAACATTTAACCTAGAGTCAGTGGAAATGTTACCTCTGGGACTTTTATGTTTGACTGGACCTAATCATTTTCATAAAATAAAAATTTTTTTGCAAACCATGAAAGCAAATATTTAAGTTCAACGCAAGTTTAACTTAAAGAACAGTGTGTTTCATAATGTAGTCATTACGTTGGCACTCTAATACCACAGAAAAGGTTTTAATATTTAATTTTTTTTTTCCTTTTATGTTTCATTAGATAAGATTTTGGAATTAAAAGTGAGCAGCAATTTCATCTGGATTTGACCTGAGTGACCCTGCTACTTAGGCTGAGATATTAGTCTCACTTCCTGAGAGAGAGGCAGCTTATTAAAAACAACCATTCATTACCATAAGACATAGCAAAGCAGTTGGCTTCCTAATCTTTGGAAGCTTCAGATGAATATCTTTCCATGACCTAAAAGCTATTATGTGCAGTGCAGCAGAATGCAGAAAAAAAAAAGAAGCTGGCAGTTGCGGCTGATTTTTAGCTGATGTTTGGGCCAAATAACTATTGTCTCTGTGAAATCTTGTTTAGTCACGCTGTGACTGTCCTGTACTTGCAGGAAAATAGCTGTTGCATATTGTTGGCTGTGAGGGGGGGAAAAGGCAAAGCAGAGAAAAGGCAAACAGATGGTGTCAGGATCAGAGCTGCACGCATTAAGTCAACGTTAACCCAAACGACAGAACAGAAATGATTTGGAGGTAATATTAACCTTCAAGAACGAAAACTGATTTTAAAAAAATCTGATTATGACCAGATGAACTGGTCCAAGGGAAAACTTAAATCCATGCCAGGATTTCACAAATATGGAAAAGCAATGAGAGACACTCGCTCAATAACAATTGATCTACTTACAGAGTGATGGCGATTGCCACCTAGAAAAGCTGGCATACATGGCTCCAACTCCACTGTTCACAAAGGACCATGAAACAGACTGAGCTGATTATGCTGCTGATTAGTTAGCAGGAAGAGAGACAAGCATCTTCATTTCGAAGATGCCTTCTTAATGAACAACTGACTTAGTGTCTGACCTAGCAATTTGGTCAAAGTTTAATTATGAATGACACCTAAGTACCTCCCAAATTAAGGGAAAAAACCACACTGCACTCTTAGAAAAAGACGGTGTAGAAGGTATTGTTGAAAGACGTTTTTGCCAAACGTGAGCATGTTGACTCCTTGCTTTTAACATTTTTGAACACAGGCAAACAGATGGTGTCATGATCAGAGCTGCACGCCTTAAGCCAGTTAGTTAGCCCACCAAAATATGAATAAACAAAGCCCTTTCTCATAGACAAGGCATGTTTGATGGAAATGTATAATAGTTTAATAAACATAGGCTTTGCGCAATGAATAGAATAACTGTCTGCAAACACAAAAATGTCTGCAAAATAACAGCTTTGGTGCCACAGCCCCTGTCCTGCAGCTGTAACCTCTCGATCTTTGTGAGTTAAAGTATCACAGACACCAAAAGAGGCCAAAAAAACCAAAACAGCAACAAAAATCACCCTTGGTAAAGTGTTTACATATCTTGAGTGTCTTAAATAATTTTGAGAAAATTGGACAAGTTGGTCTTTTCATTTGTTTAATTGTTTGTTTTACATTGTTCTGATAGAAAATGTTTTGCTTAGATTAATAATTTGGAGGAAATAGATGGTTGTGGCTCCCTAAAAAAATCAGATCAAAAACAGATCAGTATCTTGACTGACATGAATCTGCAGTGAAACATGAGGTAAATGAGGTAGTTATGTTTTTTTTTCCCTTTGAATATGGCATTGAGGAAGCTAAGCTAAACTGAACAGATTTGGTGAGTCTGCATATTATTATATTTTCAGGCACCCTACCAGCTATACTTATCTCAACACTGACATTACAAATTTGCAGTAGATTTAGATAACTATCAAATCTGTTAAATCCTTTTTTGTTTTTAATCCCAGAATGCACAGACACGCGATACAGCCCACCCATGAGTGACTTTTTAAAATGTAAAACACTTAAATTTTCTTTGTTTTTCTTTCAAAGGAGCTACAGAGAACTGAAAAGGGGGTTATCTTATCAAGGCTTCCTTGTAAATGATCTCGAAAAATATAACCTCATGAAATTGTTTTCTGGTAATTCTTTTTAGAATAAAAGATGAAAGCACATACTATAAAGAGATTGTGTATTGTGTTCCTTGAAATCTTCAACAATGTCAACCTGAAGATAACTGGAGCATAGTAAGAGCTAGTGTAAAACATGCCTCTATTTGTAGTTCCAGCTTAATCTGTGAGCTTCAAGAAACTGATAGATATGCAGAAGACTGCATAAACAAGGGTTCCATGCAACTGAAACAAAGCAGGAGCAATACCTCCCATTTTTAAGGTGCATTTATATGTTTTCACTGTCTTGTTTTGCAGGACACTGTATGTAAGTTGGGCACAATGTGAGTTCTGAACTGCTTTTAATCCATTTCTTTTAGGTGTGCTGGTGTGGCTTGCTGCTGAATCAGAGGTGGGCAATAGAAAGGCTAAGGCTTCAACAGAGAACACAGGGTTTTTCCTGTTCTTCTTCTCCCAGCATTAATGGCTAGAGCATTCCTATTACCTGCTCTGAGCCCTGAAGATGGGATTCCTGTGGTGCAGGCCGGGAGCTGCTCTGCTGCACTGCATTGTGATGAGTTCTCCACTGATGTTTTCCTGCTTTTGCTCCTCTCAACTCTGCCAGTTCTACTTTTCTCTCCTGCCTGTCTTCAAGCGTGGTGTAGTTTCTCAATACGTCTGCTACTTTGTGCCCCTTTATTCTAGCCTATTGCTGAATTCATGTGCATGTTATTTGCACTCATTTCATTACTATTTTGCAGTAAATAAATATATCAAGATTCAAAGATGTCACTGACTATTCTAGTGAAGTCATAATACTATTGTATGCACTTTACCTTGGTTTTTGCAACTTTTTCATGTTGAGGATAACATCTCATTTTAAGTAGGGTATGATTTCACGCTTTTTAGAGCACGCGCTTTTTATTTTTAAAACTGTATCTATCTACTCAGCAATCTTAATTGTACAGTTTAAACAGGTTTTTTTTTATATTGATACATTTGATAGTGGATTCAGAATACCAAAACATTTGTTATATTTATTTCAACTATGATTAACTTCACCAAACTGTGATCCACAGATTTTTAAATAAAGATTTTTTTCAGTTATTACTGTGCATATACGTATATACTCCAAAAGCTGATGCAAAACATTCTCATCACAGCTTTCATGGTCCTGCATTTAATTCAGCTTGTTAACAATCTCAACTGCTGCGTTGACGTCCATCACAGCTAATGAAGTAAGGCTTTTCATTTCAGCAGGATCTATTTTGGGGTTGTTTTGTTTTCAGACTCGAAAGTTAGACTATAAACTTATACTTGTAGAATTCTTACATCCTGTCTCTAGCTTCAAACAGATAAACTGTAACGTCAAAGATAGATAAAATGAGATCGTTTCTCAAATAAAATGAGGTGTTTTGTAATCACTGACTATGCTGCATATCAGGAGAAAGTTATAATCAGTGTCATTGTGAAGCTAAAAATAGTAAAAACCAACAAAAAACAGCATTATATTAGTCACATGTGCTCAGAATGATATTTTTTAATCATCTCTGCCCAATACTGTCATTTTTTTTCTCTTTTCTAAGTTCTGTACTCGTTCCCATTCTGCTCTTTCTACTAATTCTTCTCTATGTTGTCACTCCACGTCCTGCTCTCAGACACCATCATTCTCTCATCTGTTCACACTCTCTTGGGAACCCTGTTTGTCTCCTTATTCCCTCTACATACTCCTCTCCAATTCTCCCCTCCTACTTTCTCTTTCTTCCTCAGGAGTCTCTTGTCACTTCCCAAGTTCCCAGCGGTACATCTTGGAACAAACAATCCAGAGATGGAAATGAAATATGGACAGAGTTAAAAAGAATATAGACACTGGAGGATCAAGAATATTGCACTGACAATGAAATGTTTCAGTAACATGTACTGGGATGTAACACCATCTAATTAAAATACAGTGAAGTACCCATTGAATAATGTGAATATGTACGCTTGTGTGGCTTTGGATGTGTGTGTTTCACAGGTGGACTTGATAAAGTGAAGACGAAGTCCATATCCATATTCCCCAGACAGCCCCTTAGCATTTCTCCAGGCTCCCGCCCCTCCTAGTTTCACACCCATTTTTTTTCAGGGCAGTTCAGACGTGGGGCCCCTCTTTTGCTCTGGGTTTGACAGAAACCAGTATCTTCCCCATCTGAGCCTGCATGAAGTCTGGGTCTCTCATCACAGAGCTGGTTGCCTGACAGCTCATCCATTCAGCCCAACCCCAGAAGGCTTTGCCCCAGTGCTCACTGCTTTAACTAGGTCTCCATAACAAACCTCTTTGCAGTGTTGACTGTGGAAAGCTGAAGCTGAAACTGGCCAACCTGTATGGTGGTTGGGAGGGGGATGGAATTGAAGGGGTGAACAAGGAAGGACTCTGGGAGTAAGACATGGAAAATGAAGTAAGGCAGAATGAAGAGAGATGCTAAAGTCAATAAGTAACCTAATAGAGCAGGGGTGGGCATACCAGACATTCCTCTTTGCAGTCCCTTGTGGGTAGCACAAGGAGCAATTTTTCAAGTTAAAAGAAGGATCTGGGTTAGATGTGAGGCCCATGAGAGTCAATGTGGCATTTGCACTATGCATTGGGTACCAGCTGAAAAAAAGACAAGAAATACTGTAGAGGAAATAATAATTTGTCAGTGTTACTGACAGTACAAGGGGGAAAAAGCAAAAAAACAAAAAGGAGCCATCCTCAACAAAAGAAAATAGTTTTCAAAGTTTTGTTGGAGACTTTGAGAGAAGTGACGATTTAAAAACACCTTCATTGAGAAGAATATTGGCGGAAGCCTCTGTTTTAATCACTTAGACCTAGATACAGAGGAGCTAAACTAAAATAGCTCTGTGTTCCGCCCCGCTTATTCCCTCACGTCTGAGTGGGTGCACGATTGCTGAATAACCTCCTCCACACTCCGATGGTGGCCAGCTTCTACTACAGATGGAGGGAAATTGGATGGATAGAAAAAGAAATAGAAATAGGACAACCTTGGCCTGAAGCAAATAAAACAGAAGTGAGAATCAATTTTATCATCCAATTATCATTTTGGCCTGACCCCCGTGCACTCAATATTAGTAGTTTTAGTAATAGATTTAAAAGTACTTTCTCTAAATCCCAATTAGAGCTAGTACACACACATACAGTAGACACGGGGATCTTATTAAATATCTGTTGTGTGTGCTTGGTATATACGTAGACTTTTGTATAGTGAAAGTTGGACACCCCCGTATCCTTATATTCATGTTAGTTAACACTAAATTAACCCTAATATCATTTTAAACTGAACAGAAGGAACATATTTTATTTCCTCAAAATGAAGCCCACCATGGAATCGGCATGATTAATCATGCTGCGAAATTGCTCCTTGGCTGCTGCCTCTACATGCAGATCTTCACAGAGCTATCTGTATAATTTGCTAGTTTAACATCACTGAGCATCACCATCTGAATCTCTTAGTTTTATTCATTTTGATCTGGAGAACTGACGAGTGAGAGGGCATTTATCAAACTTTCCAAGAGTGACAAAAAAAAGAAAACTGAAGAAATTATTTGTGCAGATGTTTCACTAATGAAAGTTGTCTGAAATTATTTTAAATTTTGTGTTTTACGTGAAATCAGTGAACTGCCTAGCTCTCATTGTTACTGTGTATGGGTGCATACATGAAAAACTCAAAAACTATGATGGATCCTCTAGAACTTATCCTCTGAGCTACTCACAGTGGTTCTATAAAGCATCACAAATATCTTATCTTTGTAGTTAAAGCTTGGCTAGCTGACCTTGAGAAAAAAATGAAGTATTATGCACCACAGATGAAATGCTGCCTGCATTTCCCATTACAGTCAATAAGAGCTGGGTTATCTATCAGTTCGTATCTAAAATGTCAAACTTCAGTTGTGTTCATTGATGGGATTGTGTGAGAAAAGGGTGTTGTGGCTACATTTTAATGCATATTATGGGCTTATTGACATATAGCTGCAGGATTCTGAGACGTTTTCTTCAGTTTCCAGCAGCAAACTGTAAACTGGTTTCTATAAATGGCACACTAGTGAAATCTCCACAAAGCTCTAAAATTCTTTTACTTTTCACCTCTACACAAATACATGGCATCGAAGGGCCCAAGTTCTGTGAATTCTGAGGCTGTAGCTGCGCATATGTCAAAGCAGTAGGCATTTAAAGCTGACTAGGTATGAAGAAATCTGACTGCACTCCCACGGGATCCCCTTCATTTTTATAATGTATAAAAATCTCAGTATGAAAATCTGCCCCTATAAATTACAGCACTAAAATTCACACATCTCCTAAACGAGCTCAACACTTTAGAAACTATGCTCCTTACTGCAAGCTCAAAGTGAATGATGTCAGTGTGACATGTAGATAAATACAGATTTTCTAAAGAATAATTAACAAGCTGACAAACCAGACAATTCCCACCACAAAGGGGAAACAGATTCAGATGCTGAAAGTGCAGAAAACATGCATATACAATATGTAATAGCATTTCTGTCCCATGCAAAAGGCTGTGCAGTCACCAGGCATGGTTGCTCAATAGCAGAGGTCATTGACCCTTAGCCCACATTAACTATTTGTGCACCTTAAAGGCCTCTTTATGTTCCCTGTATTTGCGCCTGTCACTCCTGGACTCTGCAGCTGCTGCCAACAATAACCTCTGCCAGCATGCCACAGACCTGAGCTGTTCTTGGAATAACAGAAAATTTATTCAAAGAGCTGAACAAATAGAATGAACACTTAGAACACACTTTGTGCCCTTCAGCTGTGATAAAGGCATGATTCCAGTCCCACACAGAGACAGATTGATTTTGCATGTTGAATTCTGTAAGTCTCATACATTGTTCGAATTGGAAAATTGAACCTTGATTCAATAAATAGTGGGACCTTTTGTGCATTACAGGATGAACACAATCCTGCCAAGACATAATCCTTCTAACCTCAGACTTTGGGGACGTGCAAGCAAAGCAAAATCACAGTGCAGTTACAACGACAGTGAAACATCACAACACACATTTCCATTTGAGGCCCTGGAAACTAATTAATCTCATATGGGACCAAACAATAATGTAGTGGTTACTGTTGCCTGACAGCTAAAAGTTTTCTCTTGTTGGCTTGAGCCTTCCTGTGCACAGTCTGCATGTTCTCCACGTGTGGTTTTCCTTCAGGTTCTCTGATTTCGTCCCACAGTCCAAAGACATGTTTGTTTGAATAAAGTCTTTTAAGCAAAGCACTTGAGCAAAACCACATCCATTTGAGGGCACTTAACGTGTGTAAGGTGGGTTCTTTTTGACACTTGATATTTTCAGTCACGCAAGCTGCAAAGATTCAGTCATCACCTGGTAAAACTCTACAGCTCTGATAATGTGTCTGTTTATTCAAAGCAGTACTTTATGCCAGATGCTCACAGTGAGAACATTAACACAAAAATCTTTAGACTGTTACAGTGTTTGCCATTGTTATTACTTCATGTTAGTATGTAGAAATGTGAATGAAAAAGTTTTACCTAATTATTGGGGTATGTGAAAAGGCAGGGCACGAGAACATTTCCATCACTTTCATGCAAATTCATTCACTGTTTGAATTATTTGAACTGATTTGCATTATTAGAGCTACTCACATGCCAAAAAATACTATAGATTATCGTCAAGTATTAAAAGAAAAAAAAAGTTTTTTGGCCTTAATGGCATGGGATGGGTTACATCTGCTGGGTAGGTTGGATATATAATTCTACCACTGAACTTGATGTAATTGCTGTAAGTGTGCCAGGGGGACAATGTGCAAAGATGCAGTCCAATATGAGGTGTCTGAGGTTAGTAATAAAACTTAAAGTTATTGTAACAGTTTCCGTGGAGACTGATAGTAATCCATATGGGAACCTTGCAGAGACTGAAGCTTTTAACCTGAAGGCCAGAAAAGTTTAATTTCGCTAGATAAATGGCACCAGAAAGGAAGCTAAAAGTGATGACTGAACTCTTACTCTTCTGCTTGTCTCTTCTGCATGGCACATCTGATTTTGTCTTTTTGTGCACAGAAACGTTTCATTTACATTTTGCTATGAATACAGCATTTTTAAAATTTCTTTAAATCTTTGCAAATTATTTTTTTAAATGGAAACAAATAGAGGATATTAATTTTAATTCCTGTGGTCAAACAATATTGTAAATGTGGTCAGCAAGTCCATTTCTCTGGAGCAATCACTGATTAAGTGGGCATTCTGTGTTCTTGAGGGTCTTTTTTTAGCTATGAAAGTGATTGTATGGTGGAGTGTGCTAACACTACCATGAAGCACGGACTGATTCATAAAGGTGAAATGCAGGTTCAGACATGTCTCTCTACATTTATATAAATGTTCAAATGTACTAGTGGCTTTAAGTTTCCAAATCACAATTAATTTTTTGCTTTACTATAACATTTTTGTCATGCAGGTTATACACACAGGAGCTCATTAAAAATAAGAAAGCAATACAAGGACAAAAGGCCTGAAACTTCCTATAGAGAAGTCCTTGTTTCCACAGTGTCATTTTTAACATCACCATGTCTGCCACATGAGAACGTGCACGCCATTTGATACAAGACCTTTTCATAAGATACACAATAATATGATTGTTCTTGGAGTCTCCTCTTGCTTTAGTCCTCAGCTGATAATGATTGTGAAAGATTGAAAGATTGACAGTATGACTTTTTAAATGTAAAATTCTAAATACATTTCCTTTAAAGTATTTGGTGTCACAATTCACATAAAGATAAACAGTTTCTAGCAGTCTGACTGAGTGGGGGGAGTCCAGTGACAGCCAAAGACCTATAAGAAGGTGTCCATGTGACTTACATTTCATTGTTTTTCTTCTACTGGTAGGATAAAGTAGGCAGCAAAAGTGTTACAACACTGCTTCCAGTTCACACTCTGATTAAGAGGTTTTTAGTTCCCACATTTAGAAAAGCTAAAGAAAAAACAGGTTTTTATCCACTTGTTGTGCTGATGAAATGATGACTGTGTTTCCACACCCGAGCATCTCCTGCACTCCTGCACTTGCTTTGTGTTTTATTTAATAGAAACAAGCCATTAAATTAAAAAAAGAAAAGATATGTGGTCATTGATGGCCTCTCTAGCTTAGCACTGTTCATGTGCAGCACGTCTTAAAGCTAAATGTTTAATAACTCAGTGTCCCAGACACCAAATATTTAAACACTTCAGAAAATAATTACTCTCAGGCGGACTAAGATTTCAGTTTGAACAATAAGCTCAGAATCCAAACTTTTTCATAGTGAATAATCTTATTCATAGTGAGTAATTTATTAGTTGACGTTTGGTCCATTTTCACTGTTTTCTTTCTGCCACATGATCTCTGTCCTCTGGGGACCCTCAACATGAACTTTAATTGAAAACAATTTAACCCTCATCTTACCTGTGCTAATATATACATATTATCCTAGTCATAGCTCTTTAGTTAGCCACCAACATCATTATATTACTACTTAGTTGTCTATCTCCGTTTCCATCCAAATGTATGATTTTTTTTTTGTTTGTTTTTAGAAATCTTTCAGTCAGAACTTGGTATATTATCTTTATTTGGTTGAAATCCTGAATGATTAAGTCCTGTAAGCTATTTTGATGACAACTCTTAAGAAGGTTTATTGTGTAAAACTCAACTTTGTTGCTTAATTCTTGCTCAGCAAGTTGAAATTTTGTTTTTTACATTTTTTCAAGCCATTTTATTTAGTGCATGTCATACTGTACACACACTTGTATCTCCCAGAGAAGGTATCTTTGGCCAGTTCATAGATTTCTTCTAAACCTCTGCATGAAGGAAAAAAAACACAAGAATTTAAAATAAATGTGTAAAATATGTGTATTTACAAGGATCTATCTAAAAAAGGAACAAGAATGCAATAATTGATGTTACCAGATATTTTCAAGGAGAAGCGATGAGCAGATGAATGCTCGAGCTTAGAAAGAAACATGAGCAAAGTGCCATAAACTCATGAGGCAATAAAAAAAATAAAGTTATAGATTTGAATCTCATGTTGCAAATGAATAAAATAAAGAGCCATTGAAGTTAATCACATTTTTCTGAGACTGAATAAATTATTCAGAGTAATTTAAAGCAATTTCAATATATATATTTTTTATTATTATTTTCAGATGATTATTTTCAGTGTACCAGTGACATTACTTTTACCACGAGGCAGATGAAGTTAAACTGGTTGGCCTACTGCTGAAATCACAAGCTGGCTTGGGAGATAAACACATCCTTCTGTGCTGAAGATGACCGACAATGACACGAACGTCTTCTCCTAATTCAGCTCTGGAGGCCTTCATTTATAGTTGCCTTTCAGACACTCTGACAGTCTGGCCAGAGTAGATGGAGCAGGTTCAGCCAGGGCACAGCCACTTGATTTTGACTTGTCAAGGAAAAAGTGGTTGGCAGGAAGAAGCTATTAGTCCTTGATTCCTTGATTGGGATTTAATCTCTGTGTTTTTACATTCCTTATCTATATGGAGCAATAGAATCTGTGGCATGGTTTTTGGCTTTAACTTATTAAAAAATAAAGAAAAACATCCACATGGAGAGCGCACATCAAAATTAATTTCTGCAAAACAAATACTGAAAAGAAAATCTTTGAAAGATAAGAAAAAATGAAATTAAAGAGACCAACATGGGGACAAGTGAAAAAAGCAAGGCAAAAACGCGAGAGCATTAAAGGTAAGAGGTCAAGAGCTACTAGGGCGAAGAAGCTACACACTAAAAAAGGAAGAGTCTAAGATGGCTGAGGAAGCCATGAGGTGCACACTACAAAGTGAGATTAAAGAGTTAGAGAGCTACGTTGAGCTTAAAGAGTTTCAGTGTCACGACAGTGGCTTTTTTTCTACGTCACTATGGGAACAGGTTATGCTCGAGTTTTGGTTTAAAATCAGCTACAAGTGCAAATTCTTTTATTTACTGCATGGGTTCAGTGGTTCTCTGCTTAGCAAATATGATTTATATGTGCAACTTATGCTGGGCCTCACTAAAACAACCAAATGAACCCCAGCTGTAAAGTTACAGCATCACAAACTGTGCATTACCTTTTCACTGGAATTCGCATGCATTCAGTTGGTAATGCAAAAAAAATGAATAAATATTTTTGTAGTTCAATCTAATCTACTGTTACATCTGTTTTACATTCCTGGAATTGCAGATACTATCACGCAGATTAGAAGATTGAAACCGTTTATCACCAAGAAAAAATAAAATTAATTTCAAACTAATGTAATTTCCACATCATCTTTATTAGGCTATGCGGAATTGTCAGACTCTGAAAGTGCTGCCATTACATTGGAAAAAAATATCAACATAAATTGAAAATATAAAATAAATATATTCAGTGCTTAACAGTCCTTTTAGTTATTTACAGTCCCAGATTCAGTTCTTTCCTCCAGGTCCTGGTGTGCCACAGAAATAGGGGAGGCATGATTAGATGATAGCTGCTGGCCTCGCCGGTCAAGATCCCTTGAACCTACTGCACCACCCTGACCTACAGCCGAGCCACAGATCACACCTCTCTATTATTCTTTTATACTTTATTATTCTTATTTTAGCAATGCTGCATTTTACTGTTACAGTTTTTTATGTTCTTTATAGGTCTTCCTAGATCATCTGACTAGAGTAGGTGGAACTCATATGGATCATTTTGTGTGGGGAAAAAGAATCATATAACACATGACCTAAAATAGTGAGAAAACCTTTTTGTCATTCTTCATTTTCCTGTATCTGTATCTAAGTAATTAATGATTAAATTTAATGATTAAAATAGTTTAATGATTAAGCATCTTCCTATCTTAATATCTTCACAAATCTGTGCTGGTTTAATAGGAAACTACAGGTAAGTAAGTATAAGTTATTTTGATCAGGCCAGTTTCCAGAGGTCAGTTTTATGGTCAGCGCTTTAGGTTATTCTTAGGCATTACGATAAAAATGTTGTGGCTTCTGTCATATTTTGACATGCATAGAAATCATCTTTCCAGCTTGAAACAATGACAATCTTACTCCATTAGATTTACCAATTTATTTAAAAATCAGCAAGAATACCAAATTATCTGATCACGTAAGGGAAAAACATTCACGTGTAGGTTGGGGTAAGACATGTGATGACGTTTGTCTGCCTACATGTTAACCTTGCCACAGTTGTGCATTTCTAGATGTGATTTTTGATATGTACAGCTTTCATCACAAACACCATGAAAATACCATGAAATGTGGCAGAGAGATGAAAAACATGCAAAATATGACATTAGCTTTTGTGCCCCTCAAGTTTGCCATTGGTGTCAAGCAGAGCAAGTGCAGCATGCATGCAGTAGTTATAACTAACACAGATCATATAGAATTCAGTAGGTGCAGTATTTGCAATGCCCAAATGGTTTCGACAAGTATGTGGTAACTGATATAACTGTGAGACTCAATAGCTCTGCCATCAAACCCATTTTGATTAAGCCCAAGATACTGATGTCTGGCAGAAGCCTCTGCTATCCGGTCTGATGTCTTGATGACAGAAACTTCAGTTCCCTGTTTGGGACAATTACTCCCACACAAGCTCTGGAGACTTGAGACAAGGCTTCATGACTGAAAGAGAAAGTACCATATAAACTGTGACAAATATGACATGCCTGCTGACTGGTATACGACAGAGAAACAAAAGCTCAGTTCTCTGACTATCCTAAGATGTATTTTGTCATCACACCTGGGCTTGCTCAATGCTTTTCAATTTTTAAAAAAGAGACTAACAAATGGGAAACATGTTTTGACAAGTATTTCTTTTAGTAAAGTTTTGAAAGGAAGGGACCGTATATCTTGAAGAACTGTTCTACAAAGGAATGACCTTAGTCTCACAACAGCTGAAATTTCACCTGAACTCTTCCTTCAACACAAACCTTGAAAAAAATATGTTATAATGCTCATTTTCTGTGCTTCTCTACAACAGATGCCTTTTAAAAGTAGTATTTTGTGCACACAGTTTTTGGTGCAGACAGAGGAAATTAAAACATTGCCTTAGAGCATGAAGATGAGTAAGTCCTGTTTGAAGTTTATTTTTCAAGGAGGGAAGCATTTGTGTATTATACGGTGAGCTGAATAAATATTTAGAAAGCAATAGATTTAAAGTCCATAGCCAGAGTCTTTAACAAAAATAGAGAAAGCAATACCAGTGTGCTATTGTGTCTTCACAACTTCAAGGCTAGACAAATATGTTAGAGGTGATTATTACAAAGAATTTTAGAAAACCAAAAGGAATATTAACCTAAAGACAAAGTAAGCACTGGGTTACAGACAGCTGGCTGACACCTCTTCACATTGTGGATTTAGACTGAGTAATTTGAATTTCCCTAACAGTACAGCTCTGCTCACTGGGCCCCAGCAGGGAGAAGGTTGACTAGAGGGTCATTACAGACTGTTTTTCATAAATTGTTTTGCCTTTGAGATTTGTCCTGCATTTAAATCGCTTTCATAATTGAATATTAAATATTGAAGGTTCAGCTCGACTTTTACCATGACTTCTCGATGTTACTGTTTGCACTCTTATCTTGTTTTTACTTCTTTTCCATCATAAAGCAGAGGTTCCAACTTACGTCATTTTGCAGTAATGTGCCAGTGCCAACCTGTATATAACCAGATATTTCTCAGTGAAAATGCACAGCATCATTATGGATTAGGTATTTCCGCCGCTTGTGGAAAAGAACTGCCTGTCATCACTTGAAGTCGGTGAGTATCGCTCATTTTCTATGTCTCTGGTCACCACATTGTTGCTAATTGCTTCCTGTGTGAATGGAGCTTTAGGACACCAGAAGCAGAAGGCTGGCAGAAACAGAAGAAATAAAGCTTTTTGTGAAGTTGTGAATACATTATCAGCACATTGTCAGTTGAAGAAGCTCAGTATCACATCATCTCTGTTTGTTCATGTTAAAAGTGGGGAAAAATGTAACAGGCAAGAAAAATAGTTCATAGCTGTTTCTTGTGGGAAAGAAAGATGAATGGAACACTACATTAAAACACACATCTCCAAAATTCTATTGAGGTCCTCATTTAAGCGAACACTCTTACCATCTATGATTTGTATATAATTAAGAACTCTGAGTTCTCTCCTCCATACCTGCTTCATGCCCTGGAGGACGGGGCTGTGGCCCCCCCACACCCTCTAGCAGATTATTACATGAAGGAACCTTTTAAAAAACAAAAAACAAGCACGTCCATGCTCACAGGTGTACACACGGGTGATCACACCCACAAACTACACCCTTTTTGGCTCCTACCTCAAAGCACACTGTGTTCTGTTGATCTTATGTGCTGCACAATAATGTTTAATATTTAGTATTTACTGTCATATTCCCATATATCATTGTGATGTTGTTTATTCTATTACTCTTGTTCTCTTCTGAGTTCTTTGCATTTGACAAACTTTTATATTTCAGATCATCCAACAAATTTTAATATTAGACAAAGATAATCCATAAATAAAGTCAATTTATTTGATCATTTATTAAGGGGAAAAAAAATCTATCCAAATCTACCTGGCCAGATGTGAAAAACGAATTGGCTCCATAGTTAAGAATTGTGATGAACCACATTTTTGGGAAAACTGAATTAAATGTCTTTAGCCACAGCCAGGCCTGATTACTGCCAGAGCTGTTAAATCAAGAAATCAGTTAGACAGAACATGTCTGACAAAGTAAAATAGGCTAAAAGATCTCAAAAAGTAACACATCCTGCCACAATTTGAAGAAACAGCCGAGAAACAAAGTCAGAAATGTTTGGTTCTGCTTACATCTGGCATAAGATTCATAAAAAGAGCATCATACCAACAGTCAAATGTGATGGTGGTAGTGTGACATCGGGGGCTGTGTCGCTGCTTCAGGAACTGTATGAATTGATGGAAATTTGTATGAGGGAGTAATACTTTTTCACATAGGACCAGGTAGGTTTAACCATTCAAAAGCTATATTTTGTATTTATCTTTGTCTAACATTAAACTTTGTTTGATGATCTGAAAAAAGTGTCACAAATATGCAAAAAGTAGAAACGGTTTCCTAAAAAATTAAGAAAGCATCATATACGTTTTTATTAGCACCATAATTTCTCTAGGCAAGGATTTTATACTCAGTAACAAAGGGCTGTCTCTCTTTTCCTCTTTTATACACTTACCGTAATACCAAAGTGTGAGTATTATATCACTTTCGTCTTGGTCAATTCTAGGCAATGACGGTAGATCAATAAGACATGCTGTTCTCCTCTCATGGTGTTTGGAGATGATGTCAGAGTGGAGTGATGAATGACAGAATAACAGGCTCAGCAGTCGAGAAAAATGAGCTGGACAGGGAACAGGGGGTCAACCAGGTTAATGATGTTGGCCATGATTATTTGCAGGTGCGAATGATCTGAGATTAATCATTTAGGGGCAAAGCTTGAATGACAGGACATGAGAAATGGCAGTGATCAAACTGGAAACGCTCATGAGCTCTGCACCACCTTCACGAACATGAAACAACAACACGAGGCAAGGGTAAATATTGCTGCACTCCACTTTGCACAGTGTTTTCCAGGATGCTCATTGATTTTCATGCACTTAGGTTTGTCATTATCACTGTGAAATAAAACTGACAATATGTCCTGAAATTTATCAGAAATAATGTCGAGTATTTTGTAGATCCTCATCAATGTTAGGTGTATTCAATCCAATTAAATTGATTTTATTTATATATGGCAACAATTCACAACAACAATTAATTCCAACTGCTAAAACTGTAAGTTAAAGACACCACAATATTAGAATGAAACCCCAATCATCAATCACATGGCCCTCTATGAGAAAGTACTAGGTGACAGTAGGAGGGAAAAACTCCCTTTTAAGCGGAAGAACACAACATTGGCTCTTTTACGTGCCCCACCCTCCCACCTTGTTCTCAATTCTTTAACTTCTTTACTCCTATTTAGTACATGGGGATCTGCCAGGCCTGGGAGCCGTCGCCAGGCCCCTTCGATGCCTTCCCCAAACCGCAGCTCAGTTCATTCACCTTTACCTACTAAAATGCTGTCAAACCTAAAATGAGGACGTGGGCCCAGCTAGTGAAACAGCTTATTTCAGATCATGTGGCTGAGTAATGCAAAAGCAGTGTAACAAATGACTTTATTTGGGAAATAATTAAGCACAGTATAAGATGTACAGTATTACTTTTAACAAAAGGGACGAGTAATGTGCAATACATTACTTTTTCAGTAATCAACCCAAAAGTGTTTGGTGTCTAAGAGTAGATAGACAGATAGACACGCAATGAAATGTGTAGTCTAATCTAAATAGAGTGGTCTACTCCAGCACGATAAGGTGGCGATTCAAGTGACAATCAATACTTATGCTTTCCTTTGTTTTAATGGTCAGGGCATTCTGTCAGTGATGCGATACTTTGAATGGGGGATACTCTCCCCAGAGACACAATAGAAAAATGTCTGATTAGTTGCACAGAAAGCAACAAAAACAAATCTGTGTAACACTGTGATGTCACAGATAATCAAATCAGTGACGGTTTATATTTAAATCTTAGTTCATTGATTTTTTTTTTTTCATCTAGTGAATCCAGAGCTTTCACAGAATACCTTGAAGATGGTTTGCCAGAGATGTACACACGCACATACTGGGTATATTTACACACTGTCCTCTCAGGGGCATGTCAAGCATGTTGTGCTCAGTTGCCTGACCGGACCAAAGCACATTACCCAAGGCTCTGACAAGAAGACATACATACATGTTTTTAAGACACACTTGAGAGCTCCAGAAAGCAGCTGATATAGATTTATTTGCTCTGATTAAAATGCGTCTGCACGTACGTCTACCCCAGCTGTCTGTGTGGCGCAATCAGAGGCTTAGTTCTGGGAATACCGTTGGAAAAGGAGAAAGTGTGGGTAGAGTTCCAGAAGGAAAGACTCTGATATTGCAAGCTGTACATTAATATACATATATCTATATGTGTGAGTGTGCATACACTGTCTATGACAGAAATCAAGTTGGGGCTTAAACACTCAGAATGAGGATGCATTTGAAAAGTAGTGGCTCTTGGGCTTAAATCTGTCCTCAGAAGTCAAGTCAGCTCTGTGTTGTCTGCAGCAAGGAAAGCAAAAAAGATAAATTGCCCACTCAGGTCCAGTTTGTGTTCACATTGCTTAATTACAAATGGACCAAGGACAGTACATTTAGTCATAAGAATTGATAATGCATGCTACTGGGTTTCAGTATAGAAATACAAACAACCATCTGCATATAAACAGCAATAATAGAAGGAAAGTTGCAAATCAACTGTTTACTTAGCCTGACACATGCATACACACCCACTAATATGTAGAAGAAGACATTATTTTAAATTTTCTGTAACACAAAAACCTTAAAAACATAAAATGCTGCTATTTAAAAAAATATTGCAAAATGTGATTACATCAAATATGAGATGTATAGGAACAACAAGTCTTGCAGATTCTGTTTTAACAATTTAATTCTTGTTTCTTAATGATTTTTCACCAGGGACATTTTCATAAGGCAATCATTTAATCACAATCAGAACATTTTTCTACCAGTGGCCTTTCACTGGACTAAAAGCACACAGCAGGAATCTAACTTAAATCAATTAAGTGACCTCCCACAGAGTGGTTTATGTCTTATACATCTGACATACAGTATAATGGATTGATAAAAGCGAGATTATAAAGTTGAACCAATAAGATGTTTTTTTTCAGAGTCACTAGCTGTTGGTACGTGACTTCTGACTGAGGAGCGTGTTGATGAATGGCAAAGTGAGTCAGGCCGCATTCAGTGTAACTGTACAGGCGTGCAGCAACAGTAACTGTACATGTTGGTATTTTGGAAGTGCTGGAGATGATGATAAGTGAATATAACAGTGATACATGAATTTCCATCACGGATGATATTACACCTCATGTTTTACTCCCAACAATGACACTGAATTGAATGACTTGTTCAAATCTACTGATAATTCAATTTAAAAGCAGACCTGCACACAAGGATAACAAGATTTCATGTGAGATTCATGTATGCTGACAAAATTTGCTCTCAGAGCTTAAGGATTTCAGAAAAACAGTGGCTTGTGGTTGCATGAATAAGTATGTTGAGACTACCTCTAACAAAGTCCAGACAAAGTCAGTATAAATGAAATAGTTTGGAATTAATAAAACGAATAATACTAAAGCATAAGAATGAATTCTTTGATTATATTTGACCTGCGTGTAATTGTGTGTATAATTGCTATTATTGCTATTATTATCAGTAATTGCCATTCAATGTATTGTACCAAAGTTAGCTTAAGCTCATTTTTATCTGTAGTGCCTTGGCTGGTCATGTGCAGAAGATCATAACAGTATCACATGATAAGCACAACACAACACACATGACACAACCACACATCCACACATCCACACACACACCCACACACACACACACACACATACACACAAAACACATCAATGCCAACCAGTCTGTGAATCTTTTAGCATTTCAATTTGTTTATAAAAGTGGTGATAAAGCTGCAGTTCTTAATGATATCTTAATGAGATATACAAATATATATTTATAGGCCGTGTCTGTAGTTACAAAATTATCCTAAATGCTTTAACAAGACTAGTCGAGTCTTTATTCACAACAAGAGAGTCTTTCTAGTTTTCAAATCTGAAGGTCTGAAAGCCTGGACACCAAAAGCTGACATCTACTCCCACACATGCAAGGCTTTAGGTTGAAAAAAAAAATCAAGATAACAGGTAGTCTCATTAATTTTAGTGTAGGATGCAAGTGCTTTGGAACAGTGCATCTTTCAAAGGATCAGAAACATTTCAGAACTGCACTCAGACAAGGTCAAAAAGGGACTTTGTGAAATGAAGAACTGGCTTGTTTGAAAAGGCACCTGTACTGAAAATTCAACATCAGGGCTTTGTTACTCTGAGTGGGATGTGCAAAAATAAAAACAAGTATGTGCACTGTTCCACAACCAGTTCCACAACCAGAGAGGGAGTTTGACACTGGCTGAGATTAGTGGGAATACATTAGAGGTGGGCATGACAGGGATTGACACCAGCCTTGACCCGTTAATTCACCTGTTTTCATTAACAATAAAAGCAGTACGCTCAGCCGAGTGGTTCCATTACCGATATTTTCTCAGTACATATAGACATGCCTCGAGTGAATATACTGCAACTAAATAATGAGTTTGGTCATGTGAAAAGTTTGGTTCCCTATAGATTGCTTTGAAGTGATATTATCATCATCATTGGCACTAGCTCACTCATTTCTCCCATCAAACATACAGTGAATGAGAATAGGGACTGTAAGCAACAAAGGCACAGGAACGTGTACTAGTGTTATTTACTTCACTGGTCAGTGGTTTTAATGTTGTGACTAATGTGGTGCATTATGCAACATACATGCACTTAATTCTATTTCTTGTAATATGATATTAACTAAATTGAATGAAGTAGTTCATGATGATGTTATGAATGGACTATGGCCTGCAATTAACACCCCACCTCTAATTGGTCGTGATGGTTTCTGCTCCAGCATTTCCCTGTCTTTTTTAGGGCCATGTTCACCTGTTCATTTAGAATGCAGAGTAAGTATTAAATAAATAATTCATGTTGCACGACTGGCTGTTAAATATTATATGCCTCACAGGCTAAAATGTGAAAAGGATCTGATTAGTAGTCAAGAAGAAAATTAACAAATGTACATTCTTTTTTAATTTTTCATATTCACACTTAAAGATGATTACCCTTTTTAAAAACTGTCTTAATTGCTTTGTGCTCAGTGTAGTTAAGGAAAACAGTTACATCTGCAGCAGTGCTCCAGTATGAGAATTCCCAATCTTCCAAGTGGCCTATCCTGAACTTCTAAATAGTAGCATCACTTTCTGAGGGAACTGCCATAACTTACATGCTTATATATAGTCTATAGTTCTTCTATGTAATAAAATGTAAAACTGATAGTTACACAACCCAATAGCTTGCAAATTTTATTACTCTTGCAGGCTATACATCTCCTTGACAGGAAGCTTCTGAGAAAGTACCCTTAAACTCTCTTTCATTTGGAGTGGGTCTCTTGGACTAAAACCACAGAGAGTTGGGTTTTTTTTTTTTACAGGTTTTTTGCACAGGTCTTTAACAAATCATGATAAAGAGAGTATTTGCCATAATATGTCCGTCTTTAAATGTTGAGTGCCTGTCCTGTGCGGTCCTACAGATAAATACAGCTAAACAATTTCCCAAAGTGTTTTTTTTAAAGGCTTATAAATGCAGAAGAAAAATGGACAGCAAGCGGCTGAACATTTGCCCAGCTGGCCTCAAAGTTGCAGTTTTAAGAAAAGACAAGTCAGAAGGACATTTTCCAAAGGACAGCAAATGAATGTTCCTCAGTAATGTTCTGTATGAATAACAATGAGGTGGACTGATGGACGTTTAAAGAGTCAGCCTAAAAACCTTCGTTAGCTGTCCATGAAAATCTAGAGGTCAAGCAAGCTCTGAAATAAAGTATTACCTTAAAACACAACACAATATGAAACATACTAATTCATTCCAGTGGGAGTGCCAGGGTTACAGGCAGACACACACACACACACACTCCTCCCCCTCCTCCTCCCTACTCTAACTAATGAGAAGCTGTAAATGAGGAGGTTTGGATAGTGTTTATCTATGTGACTCTGAGGGGGCCAAGGTGCCCTCATACACAGCAGTGTGTAGAGAGAGCGACTGCTGGGCATAATACTTCACACATCAGCTGCCTCTCACATATGGCTGTCCTCGGCTGGCCCTGGCTCTTGCCCCATCTGCCTTCCCACCTCAGTTACCATAGTTTGTTTTTCCAACCACTGATTGGCTGCCTCTGAGTGCTTATTGTGGTGCCACATCGGCCCCAAAGCTAGTCGTTATATTTTTCAGTGCCCTCTTCTTGACTGCCATGTGCACATAACCATTTTGCCCTTCTCCACTCAGTACAGGCCCCATCACTATCCTACCTCCATAACCTTCCCTCCAACCCTCCCCTCGAATCAATGCCCTAATCCTGCCAAGCTTGGCGCAGGGTCACATCTGGAATGGAGAATTACTGCTGCCCCGTCCCAGCCCTCCCTGCTATCTATTCACAGATGGCCTGTTGATTTTAAGTTCTCGACTGTACAGTGAGTGCAGGGTGTTGGCATGTGAGAGAATGGTTAATATTGGGGGAAGCCTGTTGAGGGCAGCGATGTTGAAACTGTTTTTTGGAAAACAGATGCAAGGATTAGTGCTAAACATTTCACACTTATAATTTAAACCAAAGTAATGATCTGCTTAGATGACCATGGGAACTGGGCTGTGGCTCAGTAAGGCCAAATAGTAACACACTGAGATATTAGATAACTGAGAAAACCATGATTTCAGTAATGATTTCTATTACTTTTGCAGTATTGTTAAGATATCCTAGTGCTTTATTACAGCCCATTATGTGCACAGGAATCTATAAAGAGCAGCTGAAGGCATTCAGCTGAGGAAGGTGATGGCATTTACACTCATGTGGTATTTGATCAGACAACAAAAACTTCAGGTACATTACTGTGGAAAACTCTTGAGCCACGTGTTTCCACATTTCCTTATTTCCCCACCCAAGGATCCAGACTTGTAATTGTCTGCACTGATCTTGAGCAATAGCTCTTTAGGGTTTCTGAAGGTGGTTGTCTTTGGATAATAGTCGCTTTTTCACTCATTTTCAGTCCAGTCTTGAGTGTCTGTCTTTGTTTGTTAAGACACTTAACACTGACCACTGATCTTGTCAATATTAATGGAAGTAACATAGAAAAATAAACATACAGAATTGCCATCAGAGTTTAAGCCATGATGCAATACCATCTGGAAAGCATTTGATTGGCAGAGGCTTCATTTTACAGCATGCCAATGATACACACCATCAGTTATGAATTGGCCTCCCCAGAGCTTGACCTCAACATTACTGAAGCAGTGTGGGATCATCTTGACAGAGATCAGAACAAAGTGCAGCCATCATCCAGAGAAGAGCTTTGAAAGTCTTTCAAAAAGACTGGAGAACTACTCCTGAAGACTACTGAAAGAAAATGCAAGAAAGCTCGCTAAGAGAGCTCAGGATGTATTGAAAAGTAAAAGTTGTCATAAAAAATACTGACTTTCATTTTTGTTTTCAATCACATAACCCTGGAATTCCAATGACTAATTACAACAATCTGAGCTCACAGAAATACTAGATATATTAAACAATTGGTTGTAAAGTAAGAGTTGGAAAAAACCAACATCTCTGTTGTTGAACATTCTGAAACCTTTTGGAAGCAAAATGTTTCAATAGTAACACCCGAAGGGCAGATAAGACAGGAAAGGGCAATCTGGGTTAGGCTGGAGGAGAACTGGAATATCCTGCCCACAAGAAAGGAAACCCTGTAATGTATATTTGATGGGTATGTTGTTGGTCTGATGCATGAGCAGAGGAAAAACTTCCCAAACCTCCCAAACCAATCAGCGCACAAAATACACGATTAGCAAACAATGTCAATTTCAAAATTTTCGTCTTTAATTCACTGAGCTGGTCGTGAAAATCGATAAAATACCAGATAAGATAATAAATTATGAAGTGATTAAAATAACCAAACGACATGCTAGAAAGAAGTGGAATGTGCAGCAGTGGCAGCACTTAAATCTATGCCCAAGGCAGGCTTCAAATGCACCAATGCACAGATTAGAACATGAAGGAAAGCAGACGCAAGGCAATCAAAGAGGCAAAAACCAAACAACTATCCAGAAGTTCAATAATAATGAATAAGTGCAGAATTATTAGGCAAATGAGTATTTTGTCCACATCATCCTCTTCATGCATGTTGTCTTACTCCAAGCTGTATAGGCTCGAAAGCCATTGGGCAGCATGGTGGTTAGCACTGTTGCCGCACAGCAAGAAGGTCCTGAGTTCAATTCCCCATCAGGCCGGGGTCTTTCTGTGTGGAGTTTGCATGTTCTCCCCGTGTTTGCGTGGGTTCCCTCCGGGTACTCCGGCTTCCTCCCACCGTCCAAAGACATGCAGCTTGTGGGGATAGGTTAATTGGATTAATCTAAATTGCTCACTAGTTGAGTGGAGTGAATGCGAGTGTGAATGGTTGTCTGTCCCTTGTGTTAGCCCTGCGACAGACTGGCGACCTGTCCAGGGTGTACCCCGCCTTTCGCCCTATGACAGCTGGGATAGGCTCCAGCGCCCCCCGCGACCCTGAAAAGGATAAGCGGAAGCGAATGGATGGATGAGGTTATGTATTATTGTTTTTTGTTAAGTTGCCTAATAATTATGCACAGTAATAGTCACCTGCACACACAGATATCCCCCTAAAATAGCTAAAACTAAAACAAACTAAAACTACTTCCAAAAACATTCAGCTTTGATATTAATGAGTTTTTTGGGTTCATTGAGAACATGGTTGTTGTTCAATAATAACATTATTCCTCAAAAATACAACTTGCCTAATAATTCTGCACTCCCTGTACACATGATTTATTCCCATGACTTTGTCTGCAGATGTGGTTTGGTTAATTTTACACACCAAAACTACTTGCTTAGGTTAATTGAAAGATCTTGTTTACAGGCATGTGAATAAGTGCATATGCAATCAAGGACATTAGAAACATTTAGAAATCCATCAATTTGTTTTCCTATTTGTTTTTCTGTTTATTTAACATTGCATAAAGTTAACCAATATGCACAACAGCTTCTGATGATCAGGATTAATTAAGTGCACACGTAAAGTGCATGTGAAACACAGTATTCTTCCTATCTCTTCTTATTTAATAAATCCAATCTGAAGTGATAGCACAATGAATAAAAATAAACACTTTGCTTTTGTGACAATCTGCTGTTTTGTTATCCGCTCTTTGTAAGTCAAAGCATAAATCTGCTTTGGGATTTTGACAGCCATAATTTGGCATTGTCTCGCTGTAGCATTTGTCCATAAATATGAGAGGAATTCATTTGAAAATGTACCTTCACCATATGTCCCTTTACGCTTCTAAAGCCAAAAACCTATTACTTTGAAACTGCTTACAGCTGTTCTTGCTCAGGAGTTTGGCAAATGCATCCCGTCAACATCAACACACCGTCTAAAGCCAGAGCAAAGAGCGAAGCCAAAGAATGACTTTCCAAATTTGAGCATCATAGTAAGGACACAGGCAATAAAGGGAGATCTCTTTATATGAGAGAACTCCAAGGTGATCATCATTGCATATCCAAATAACAAAATAAGACCAAAATTAATAATAGGAGACACAGGCTTTTGTGTTGGATTTTGGTCTGGATTCCTCTTTTCATTCCTGTCTTTACCAATGCTGAGCTTTGTGGTATTATTTGAGTTCTGATGGGGCTTTTTATGACATTTTGAGATCCTTTTTGGATCACTTTAATGGTTTTATATTTAATTTTTATGAATTTCCGATTTTATTGAGGGTGTTCCTGTGCAGACTTTATTTTTCCTTCTCATGTGTGTAGTTTCCTTAGCATTTCCTGTCTGTTTTCCTTCTGTTTCATCTGTGGACTTGTAACCTCTGATTTCATATTTATTGTCTATAATGTTAGTTGTCTATTCTTTTATTTCTTGTTTTTTTTTTCTTTGAAGGTTAGTTTTCTTTCATGTTCTGCTTAAGTTTTACATCCACCATAGTGAATTTCTGCAGGATAGGATTTGCTTTGCTCCCAAGCAAAGAAGAGCCATGTATGTATCAGCAGTAATTTAACACAATGCCTGCTTTTTTTCTTGTTTTTTGCCAAAACTGCTGCCATCTTGAATTATGAAATCGTAACGTTCCGAGTTGGAAATCTGTTGTTGTTAGCAAAAAAATTCCCCTGAGCTGACATTAACTGGGCAACTGAGTTTGAAGGAGTTTTTGTTTGTAGTAACTGCTGGTCTGGAAGTTGAATCCGGATAAGATAAGATAATCTTAGTACAATGTTTTGTAACATCATACATAAATTTCTTCCTCCCAGCATGAGAGGTATATTATAGTGTCCGCATCTGTGAGATTGTTAGGCTCCACTTAGGCCCGGGTGATGCCAATTTTGTCTTCAGACAGAGCGCTTGAGCAGATGTCGCTGTCCCAATTTTCTGTGAGTGTGCAGAATTATCCGTTTAGACTTTACATTACAATGCACCAACTGCGCATGCACTCATCAGGCAGACTTCAAGCTGACGTCAAAGCAATATAACAGGAATGACTCCTCATCTGTGATGTCTCCAACTGTCTGTGTCTGCAAACTTAATGAAGTTGTCTTCTATTTCAGCACATTTTAAATATGTTTTTACTTTAACAGATGTGAGCACTGTCCTCCTCTTACTATTTGAACATGATGTCACTATCAGAGCTGTGCAGTAACTTTTTTTTCAAAGTACACTGGGAATAAGCTTCAACAACAAAGGGCAAATATTTAGAGGTGAAATTTGTCATTGCTTCACATCCATTTCTGTTAATAAAGAATTAAATTGCTGAAAAAGCTCTGATTTGCCATCATGTAGCCTCTCTAAGCTGGGTGTACGTTAACTGCAATGCAAACATTTTCAAAATCTGCATCCTCTTCAGTAATTTTTCAATACAGCTGTCCACGGATGACATGGTCTGTTTGTTTCGCTTTCCTTATTTCATGCATGGAGAACGGGAGACAATCCATTCATTCTATTATTCTGTTACCATCCAAACAGAAGCAATGTAGCACACATGATTTACAGTACATTAATAATAGATTTAAAAACACAAGATGTCAAATGAAGAAAAATACTGCAAAGCGGAGGGCAGCTCGGTGCTTCCACTTAACCGTTCCAGCTTGATTCATCTGCAGCAGCCCTTTGTGCACTTTAAACCCAAATAGTTGGCTTAGTGTATTTCTGTCTGAAATCACTTTTGGCAAGCTTCCCTTAAACACCTCTTTCCCCTGATAGCTCTCTGCTGGTTGAAACTGGCAGCACAGGGTTATCTATATTTAGCATCAGTGATTATCTGAGTACTACTGGCAGATGTTTTATGATGCAACATGTGTAATATATTCAAAAGATACAAATATAGAAGATAATCTTTTTACACTGAGGTTTGCCCTCAAAATGGCCTTAGTTAACTGCAGTGCAGATGGCGAATGGTATGAAAACACACACACACAGGCTCATGGTGACTCCTATATTTACAGTGGTGTTAAATTGACTAAATACGATGTGAAGACTGGAAGTGCATTTAATCTTCATTTAATATTGACCCAGTTTTTTTGGTCACATTTCACTAACAACAGTGGAAAAGGGAAATTATTCTGCTGATGAGCCCATACAGTCTGTGACGCTGCACAAGCTTAAAGACAGTCTTTGTGTGGCCTCCAGTCACAGGGTACTGAAACCAGGCACTCCAGTTGAAGGGTGGTCTCCCTACTTAAATCAGCCTGCTGCTTATGCGATAGCATCTACTGACAGGGAAGGCAGCAGTGTGCTGAGTTTGTCATGTTTGTGTACCCATTTCTGGCCAGACTTAGCCTTGTGGTATGTGACATTATCATGCAATAAAAATGAGAGATGGCTTCATTACTGCAGTTAAAGGATGCACCTACATGGCAGTGATTGCAGTAGATTGTGTGCGGTTATTTCGGTGAGCCATGGCCCATCATTAGCTTGGAAACATAGGATCACTTGGAGATTTCCATGCTTTTCCTTTATAAAAAACATACAAATAAAAATATAGGAAATCAGATGAGTTTTTTTTCCCAGTAAAATGTATTTTGAATTAAATAAAAGTTAAGTAATTTAGCCGTCAAATTTCAAAGTATAATCAAATCAAAAAGTCTCAAAGTATAATCAAAAGCTTGGTTACAATTTTCCATATTCCTTTTTTCACTGTGTATTACAAAAAATGCCAAATACTGTAAGATGTTTTGCGCGATGACTCCATTTCCTGTTATCTACTCTGGGTATGTTTGTTTTTTAGGAGAAAATTGATTTGAACATGTTTGGATGGAAGACAAGCAATAAACCCAGAGTGCACATCGACAAAATTTGAAAGTACTGTAAGAAAATCGTAAAAGATAACTCTCTGGACATTTCTCTCTCTGTTGATAAGTGTTAAAAAATGGATTTACTATTTCAACCGCCCAACAAAAATCAAAAACTACACCTTATTTAAATTGGTATGAATCCCCTCTTGGTTTTTTGATAGCAGGTCAAAAAGGTGATGAGACACTGCAGTACAGCAATAGCAATGGATTCATGATTGCTACTACTGGCTGCCTGGAAGTCTACTGCCTTTCTAGTATATGCTTAAACCTGTTGATAGGTGATTTTTGTTTAGATCAAAGTTCAGTGATTTAAACAGGATAGGATAATTGTAAAGTAAGTTGCAGTATGGTATTAAAAAGTACAATTTACAAACCCGTGTTAGACAGGTTTTCTACACTAGTAACTCGTGACCTAATCTGCCATTATTATTCCAGCTTCCTGAATCAGCATTAAGATAGACATTTTCAAAACAGGTTTTCCATCCATCCATTCTCTAAACTAATCATTAAAAGAAAAGGAAACAATAAAACAGATAGTCGTTGAAGTTTAATACATCATCATCAGTTTTCAGTTCTAAGACTTTTTAATATTTGGCAGATAGCAACCTAAAATAAAAAAAATAAAAAACATGCACAGTTTGTTTCACCTTACATTACCTTAGTTAATCGGTTATTGCTTTGGTTATTACATAATTATTTGTTGTAAAAAAAAATTGTCCTATTAAAATAATATTATTATTATTTTTTCAGCTTTCTGACTTCCTGACTAAACAAAGATAAACATCCTCCAACCAGAGTTTCTAGCACTGCACACACTTAACTTTTTTTTTAGAGGTTTGAAGGTTAGAGAAACAGCCTGCTGACTGAAAATTTGCCAGATCTGAGCTGATTACAAAAGCTGAGTGAATACCACTCTTACCCTCAATAGCAGCCATCAAAATGCAGTTGAGCAAGGCACTGAAGCATCAGATGTTCTGGGGGTATTACATAGTTGCCAACATAGAAAAACCTGTAATGGTACTGGCCAAGTGTGAGAGCAAAACCCTGAGTGGGTGTCAGGCTCGCAAGCTTTTGGCTGCCTGCTGTGACTCTTACCTTGGCTCGTTCTGTTAAGTCGAGATTAGAAAATCAGGTTGTTTTTTGTTTTTTAAGAGCTGTCTTAAGATACTATACTGTAACCATCAAAGTACATTTTATAATTCATAACATCACCATGCCTAATTTCTTTTTTTGTATCATTGTGAAAGTGGCAGAAGATGTGAGCAGACTACTGATATGCCTTCATTTTGCATTTGAAAGTTGCAGCAATTTGTGTTATTACGGCTCTGTCAAGCTGATGGAGGTGGAATTGATGGGGCCGCTGAGCTGTTGCCGAATGCTCGTATGAGAATACAGGTTACAGTCTTTTTCTCATCAGCACCTATGACACTGTGATGAGTGGAGGCTTGTAGCTTTGACTGACACCTAAATATGGAGGCCTGCCACATACTTATATTTGGATAAGAGGCAGCATGGGACTCTAATTTCAGGGAAACACTTCAATTCATGAAGCATAGCAAGACATCGTTATAGAGTTGTATGACAAGGAGAGATATAATGGAAGAGAGGAGGGTGGCAGGGTGGGTGGGGGATGAGAGTGAAAAGTTGGCAAAAAGACTTTAAAGCCAAGAGAAGCAGAAACAAAAAAAAATATCATGCAATAACAGGGAGGAAAGAAACTCAAATGAGATTGCAGCATCAGCAGGGTGATGCATAACACCAACTAACTAGTGTATAGCCTGCTTTATTTTGTGCTAGAATAAGCAGAGGTCTAGACATAGGCAAGGGCAGAAACTGCTCATGGAAGTCTATCAAACTATCCAACCAGGGTTTGGATACGCAACTGATATAAAAGAATAGGTGAAACAAGCTATGTTGTGCCATACTGCAAATTTAGGTTTTAATCTGATACCAAGTAAACACAGGGTCATTATTATACCAGTACTCATACTGATACTGATACTTTTACAATATAAAGCTTATACAGGGAAAAGCAGTGTGTTATCATTTATGAAATGAATCCTCATTAATTTACAAAATGTGAACATATTTTAATGACTACTAAATCAGTATAATTTACTATGATTACTGTGATTACTTGCCACATTAATTAGTTAATAGAACAAAACAAAACGTTTAGCTTTTAATTCATTTTGAAATCTTTTTTTTCGTGTAGACCTGAAATGTAAACCTTCTTGTCTCTAAAGCACTTGGAGTCAGCTTCTGTTTAAATGTGCTACAGCATATAAATAAAACTGATTTGTTTGAGGTATATTTCCAAAAATAAATACATAATTATTTAACACATTTCAGTGGGCTACTGTGTACTGAACTTAGTACTTAAAGTATCAATCCTATTGTGCTATTATCGATCTGATACCAATACCAGTGTAGGTATCAATACTATCGGTATTTCTAGCTACTAAACCAAATCCAGGTGCAGGCAATGGATTCGTTTGAAAGGTATCAAAAGTGATGACTGGCATAGCAATAAGTACCAAACGCAGAACTTAGTTAAGGTAGACAGAGTTAGTCAAGGTAGAAATCCAGTTGTAATGATAATAATAATCATTATTACAATATTAATAATAATAACAAAGTTAGCCTGGTCAGCCAAATGTTACTGCAAATTTTACAGCGCGACTAAGATGGCTTGACCTTTTCAGTGTCATGGTGTTCATCTGTTCTAGCATCTGTTCTTGGAAAAAACAGCCAAGACAGAAACAAGAATCAGGACATGTGAGTGGAGACTGTTTGATGATCTGCCCTCTCTTCTCCATTTTGTTTACATGCAGCGTTTACAGTGACCTCTACGATTCTGGCACAGAACCTCACGAGCGCCTCAGTCAAAAAGTGAAGTTAGAAGATGCACCAGATGACAAACAGATATTATAGTCAACACGCTCCTTTCCACACACATGCCGCTTCTTTAATCTTTTTGTCTATCTCTCAGTCGAGTTCAGTCTGCTAGTGTGAGTGGCTGTATCACAGAGCCCACTGCCTTCTAAAGCAGACATCAGTGGGTAGTTTATCTAACTCCACAGCCCTCCCTCATCACAACAGACTTCCAGCTGCTGTAGTAGACATCTTTCCAGCCACCACACTGAGGAGAGAAGAGGTTGAGTCCAGCAGAGATGCTCTCCAACACATCAAGCCCTCCTAGGACGTAGGAAGCAGGAGCAAAGGGAGCTTTTCCTCTTTCCTGTGGCTCTCAGTGTGCAAAGATAGTTATTATCAGTAGGAGAAGGTGAGGGAGCACCTTATAAGGCAATGAGGCGCTGAATGATTGCACCTTTTTCTTCCTTTTCTTTCTTCCTTTCACCCCCCCTTGTGTACCTTCCCCTACAGTGCTTCTCTCTCACCTTTCCTCTCCCCATACCTCCTGTGCTGCTCCTTCTCCACACAGCTGACACCAACACAGGTAATTCTGACTAATGTGACAAATAAAGTCTTCTAATCTCAACAAAGCGGCTGTTGCTTTCTTCTGCGCATTCATCTGTGTTAAATCAAAGGTTTTATGCAAATAAATGTTTTTATGGGGTACTTTCCATCCAAATAAGCAGCTGTATCACGTTGTAAGCTGGACAGTTTTGAATTTACTGCGTAAACAAGTGTCAGGCTTCGTGCTGAAAAGCAAACCTCGCCAACATTCGCCTGTCAAAAGCAGACTTTTTTTTTCTCCCCACCTCTCTAAATTACACCTTTTCTAACGAAGAAACATCTCCTGCAGGCAGAGAGCTTTAAGTTTTTAATCAGGTGTGTCTGCTGTGTGATTCACCTTCTTTGCTATTTGAAACTGCTGTGACCTTAAAGAGCTTAGCGCAACATCTCTTCTTCCGCCACGGAGCTGTACTCTGCATGTAAAGCTTTATGCTGTCACCTGTGCAAACTAGATAAATAATGCTGGCGAAATGCTGCAATTCCACAAGTAAAGATGTCAGATTTGTGGGTCTGTGCAGTCTCATCAGTCATATTCAAACTCTCATCTCCAAGGGCTTCACACACCCTATTTTTTCCATTTCTACATCTCATGCTTGTGGGGAAGTACATTACCGTGTTTTTGTATTGGCGTGACAGTAAAAGCGTTTAAACTTTAACAACTATACAACTGAATATATGGTGGCTGTCAGACTGTATGCTGTGTTTGGCTGGGAAGAACATTGCCAAAGCACAGCTGTCTTGTAAGTGAGGGTAGGTTTAGTGCAGCAGCAAGACAAAGCGTCACGCTGCAGTATTTATGAACAGTTTTTAGGGGGAGGTGAGTGCTCTCTCACTCTGTGTACTCTCCAGTCTACATATCCTGGCCTACATAACCTATATGTGACAACAAGCAGTCGTCTGTTGAGTGCTGCCTGCTATCCAAGGGAAAGTTTTGTGTTCCATACACACTGGCAGCTCATGCAATTTAATGTGCAAAATACCTATTCATTGAGCTATAGGTACACAGTGAAATGCCACTTCACAGCGATCATAATATTTAGCTTCTCTAAGGACAATCTACGCAGACAGTTTTGGGTGTAAAATGCCAAGGTTTTGAAAGTGTGATGATAAGAGTTACTTTTAATTGAGGTCAGTGGAATGTAATTGTGCATTTAAAGTTAGAATGACCAGAAATGTGAAATTGGTAGTTATTCAATTCAGTTTTATGCACATCGCACCAAATCACAAAAGCAGTGGCTTCAAGGCGCTTTATATTGTAAGGTAAAGACCCTACAAAAATACAAATAAAGATTTCAAGCACCATAATGTGTTGTTAATGCAAGTATATCGTGTTAAAAGGCTGATTGATTTAAAAAAAATAAAAATAAAAAATCCAATTATGCCAGCATAACCAAAAAGGGCTGTGCTAATTAAAGAAGCAATTTGCCTTAGGACTTTTGATTTTTGGTAATGTAATTTAATATTTACCAATTTACAGGCGTGATTTATGAAAGGCTACCACAAGTATTTCCAGGTAAGAAGTTGCAGTATTATTCAGATTAAGAGTTTATAATGTAAAAAAATAAAAGAATAAAATATAAATTCAATTTAAAAAAAATCACTGTAATATGTCATCATGATACCATTTTGGAATCCAAATTTTGTACTAATAAAGCATTTTAATTATTAGAAACATCCCCACAATGTTATTAACTTCTTGTAATACTATTGGTATTGATTTTACCTTGCTTTCTATTATTATCCAGATATTTCCATTGGCTATTATAACCTTTTTACCTTGCCTTAGTTAATTGTATCTGGTTATTACTTTCACTATTACAAGGTATTATGAAATTATTTGTTTTTAATCAATATGATCATCCCAGTATGAATATAGCTTAAAACAAAGCTACACACATACACTACCAAAAAGTTTGTCAAAAAAAGTCAAAAGTTTGGACACACACTTTCTTTTGATGGTTCTTCTTTATTTTCATGACTATTTACATTGTAGATTCTCACTGAAGGCATCAAAACTATGAATGAAAACACAGGAATTATGTAGTAAACAAAAACGTGTGAAATAACTCAAAACATTTTTTATACTTTAGATTCTTCAAAATAGCCATTTTTTTTTTGCTTTGATTACTGCTTTGCACACTCTTGACATTCTCTCCATGAGCTTCAGTCACCTGAAATGGTTTTCCAACAGTCTTGAAGGATTTCCCAGAGATGCTGAGCATTTGTTGGCCCTTTTGCCTTCACTCTGCCGTCCGTCTCATCCCAAACCATCTTGACTGGATTTAGGAAACTGTAGGTTATCTGGTACACAACTCCATCACTCTCCTTCTTGGTCAAATAGCCCTTACACAGCCTGGAGGTGTGTTTGGGGTCATTGTCATATCAAAAAATAAATGATGGTCCAACTAAATGCAAACCTAATGAGATGGCATTTCACTGAAGGATGCTGTGGTAGCCATTGTGGTTCTGTGTCACCAGCAAAACATCACTCCTTCACCTCCATGCTTCACGGTGTGGAACGACGCATGTAGAGACCATCCGTTCACCTTTTCTGTATCGCACAAAGATATGGCGGATGGAACCAAAGATCTGAAATTTGGAATTATTAGACCAAAGCACAGTTTTTCACTGGTCTAATGTCAATTCCTTGTTTTTTGGCCCAAACAAATCTCTTGTGTTTGTGTCTGGTTTTCCTTAGTAGTGGTTTCGTAGCAGTTATTTGACCATAAAGGCCTGATTCATGCAGTCTCCTCTGAACAGTTCATGTAGAGATGTGTCTACTACTACTGTGTCTACTACTGGAACTCTGTGTAGCATTTATTTGGGCTCTAATCTGACGTGCTGTTAACTTGCCATTTCT
Organism: Haplochromis burtoni; assembly: GCF_018398535.1. Lineage (NCBI taxonomy): Eukaryota > Metazoa > Chordata > Actinopteri > Cichliformes > Cichlidae > Haplochromis > Haplochromis burtoni. The sequence goes on along the minus strand of NW_024582522.1, from coordinate 1,343,644 downwards.
GAGGCTGGTGACTCGTCAGCAGCAGAGGTGACTCTCAGTCTTCCTTTCCTGGGGTGGTCATCATGTACTTAGCTGACTGGTTCTTGCCATAATATGAATTCTAACATTTGTCAAATAGGGCTGTCAGCTGCCAACCTGGCTTCTGCACAACATAACTGATGGTCCCAACCCAATTAAGAAGGCAAGAAATTCAGGCACCTGTCAACACAAAGGTGTTGACAGCAAAGAGCTGTCAACACCTTTGTTGACAGCAAAGAGCGGCTACTTTGAGTAATTTGAGGAAAATATAAGACATAGTTATTTATCAATTTTTCCTTTGCTATATAAGTCCATATATCTTGCTAAAAATAAAGAAAAGCCATTAAAGAAGGTAGTCTAAACTTTGGACTGGTAGTGTTACATACATTATTCCTACAAATACATGCATACAACGCTACAAACTACCACCTCATGTAAACTTCATGTCACAGCTGCCCTAAATTAACAGTGCTGGTAATTACCAAAATTATATTTATTGTTTCTATAATCATTAATCTACCAGCATGTTCAAACTCTTTGATAAAAATGATTTTTATAATACTAAAATCGAATTATTGTTGTTGTTATCCATTAATTTTCATATTAACTGTTTCACCCAAAGAAAAGCTGACAAAATAGTAAAACACATGATTATTCTTTTAATTAATATGCTAAATTGGTTGTTTACTTGCATTTCAGAACAAAAAAAA
>NW_024582522.1:1315218-1342896 GCF_018398535.1 Haplochromis burtoni | reverse complement strand
TTTTTTTTTAAAGAAGTCCATTATGCCGGCGCAAATTTGGGTGTAAAGTTTTGAATTTGATTAGTTATTTTCTTTAAAAAGCAAACAAAACAAAAAACCTACAATTTATAGTTTCAAAGAAGTTTTTGATAGATTTCTAAAATATTTGTATTTTGTTTTTATGACAGATAAGCACTGGACATATATACAACCATACATACATATGTACATACATCACAGGCATGCAGGCATTGGGAAATGCTTTAAATGACCCTGTTAGTCATCACTGGGCATCAGTCTGTACCCCTGTGGTTGGTGCCATCAGGAATGGATGTGGTCTAGATACCGCACAGGCCTCTCACTACCATGCCAGATGCAGCTTTGCCACTCGTGGCACCATCTCAACCTTTGAAAATTTAACGGTTCATGTACATCAGGTCTGAACCATCTGGCCCTCTAAAGAGTTTTTGCATGTCAAAATGACCTTGGAGGTGATGAATGGACAACATGATCAGTGCAAAATTCCCCTTTTTTATTTTATAATTTATGCTTCTTGATCACATAGTTCAGTTTGTCACACTAAAATTAAAAAGGGTGTTGTCGTTTAAATGTTTGCCACACTTTTATTTTTAAATATGTCATATCTGTCCTTCTGTGCTTCACGAAATCTGAATCCCTGTCACTGGACATGTTACACAGAGCCAACTTGTCACCTTTTAAGGCTGTTTGCTTTTCCAAGTTCATCTTAACATATTTTTACAATTTTTTATTTCTTTCATCTCTAAAACATCATATTTGAGTTTCAGTTCACATATGTATAAATCAAATAAGATTTGCTGTCAGTTCAATAACCCAGTGATCCTCTATTGCACCTTTGTTTCCTCTCTCTGAAGTAGTTCTTGCTTCTCCGCTCGCCCTCTCCCTGTCTCTTTCTGCAGGTATCTCTGCCTCCAGAACTGCATGTTTCTGATATGTGGCTACTGGCTCCACCACCCTGCCAAGTGTTCATTGTTTGTTGTTTCTCAAGTTTTCATCTTTTCTCACTCTGCGTCTCTCTCACCCCAACCGGTGAAGGCAGATGGTTACCCTCCCTGTGGCTGGTTCTGCTGGGGATTGCTTCCTGTTAAAAGGATATTTTCCTCCCCACTGTTTCCAAGTGCATGCTCAAAGGGGAATAATCGTATTTCTCCTATAATATTGTCTCGTACTGTATTGTTGACCTTTGTAGGTAAACTGCACTGAAATGACTTATGATTATGATTAGTTGTCGTATGAATACAAATGAAGTGGTCATTTTGTGTGGTCTAATCTGCCACCTCTATGATTAAGATATAAAGCTACTTCGTTATGGTAATTACTGACAAGTAAGATTGATCACTCTATGGTTAGAAGAAACACATGTTACAGTATATGCATTTACATAATACAGTATATGCATATAAGACTTGCTATACAAAGTGTAGAGGCAGAAAAACAAGGTCATGATAATGTTTTCCAATGCTTCTTTGCTTCTAGTTTCTCCTTTAGAAGGATTTTATTTCCTTTTCTGTAGAAATATGTTTATGTGCAAAACACTGGTATATTGATGTGTCTCATTAGCAAATATGGGCTAGGCAGCTTGGGTATGTGAATCTAGTGTGAAAACAATCAATAGTTTTATCAATAGTGCCATCTGTTGAGCAGTCATCTGGTCAATAAATTGATACATTAATCAACTTAGAACTACACATGAGTTCTAGACTCAAAATGAGCCATTTGGCTTGATTAATTTATCCCCGTTCGCAGGCTTTGACGCACAGTGTGTCACCTTATTGTAAACGGGTGTCAGGCACATTGTGTCACACAGGCAGAGGATCTGAGACAGCACTGTCACTATCCCCCTGCCACTCAACTGACACTCGAAAACAGGGTGTTCAGATGTGCACTGGGCTGTGATCTGAGCTGTAACACTAGCCCAGATGCACAACACACGCACAGTTACACACTCACGTAACTCGTTCGCTGGGTGGTCTGGAGGAGGAGGGAGACAAAGAGAGGCAGGAAAAGAGCAGTATATCTGAAGGGTGAAACATTAGAAGGGCATCTCTAATGTTTTCCATTAAGGTAACGGAGATGTGATGGCAAGGATGTTTGACCAGATAAGCACAGAAAGAGACATAAATGGAGATGCACCAATGTTTTTTTCACGGATAACCTAAGGGTAACATGACTTAACTGTGACTCCTAATGCGCAGCTTGCAGCAGTGCTTCAGTGTTAAATTGCGCTTTCATATAAAGTTGAATTACTACCCCGCCCAAATACAGGCAAAATACTGTATGTGCAGTGCATTACCCATTATGTGCAAGATATTTTAATCCAATATATGCAGTGCAGACATTTGTGCAGTGGAACCTCAAACACAGACAGGCAAATGGTAAAATGATTTTACTATTGTTGAGCCAAACTGAGAATCTTTTAAGATAATTTCCGTGCAACTGGTTAAGTAAATGTCAGATAGCAGTCAAACAAATCAAACACCCAAACCAGGGAGCCTTTGTGCTATGTGGCACACATCTCTGGGGAGTGCCTGTTATTTACACCCTCTCATCCTGTCGAGGTTGGTGCTGTGCGGATTCATCACATTCTCACTTTGTTGGAGATCAGCTTTAGACTGCTTTAACTGTCAGCCGCAGCCCTTTAAATCCCACAAGGCCCATTCTATTTGCAATAGCCATTAGCCGAGGAAAAGGCCTCTGTCTGTCGCGCTGCTTATTTAGCAACTCTTTGTTTGTTTTTCCCTTGCTGATTCTTATTTGATCGTTCAGTTTCTCACTCCTAGATGTGGACTGCGTATTCATTGTGTTTCATTGTATAAGTTTGGGGAATAGTTGACGGTGGAGTTGGGGGGGTTCAAAGCTCTAAAGGATGGTCTAATCATATGCAGGCATGCTGTCAGAGGCTTTAATCGCCTTTGTCAGCCATGCCTCTGAGTTCAGAGAGGGGCCGACATCCCTGCATGATACCCACTGCTGTGCTCATACTGGATATACATAAACTTTGAAAACAATGGTGCAAGGCAGAAGAATGGGGGTTTCATCCGACTAAAAGTTGCCCGTTGCCATTGTTGTATACGCTATTGCATACCAAAGCCAGTAGTTTCACTGAAATAGAACAATTGAAAATGTGCCAACAGACAAATGTCTCACAGATTTTCAGCGGACAGTTGGGTTTCAAGGCCAAAGCCTTAAGCCAACACAGTGAAGAATTTTCCTGGTAAAACCATTCATCATGCAGTTCATGCAGACTTTCAATGAGCTGCCATAAATTCTCCACTCTATAGATGACAGGAAATGTGTAACATTTTGTTTAAAACTGCAAAGCATATTTTCACTGGATCAGTGGATCTCTGTTTAATGGTTTGCCATGTATTTCTCTGCCACACCCTCTACCAACTACCCTGCGTAGGCCACTTCAGGATAGCGGCAGTGCCGGCGAGGAAAAAGCCCACAGACCAGACAGAACTCGTAGCACTGATTTGTATAATTGCTTGGAAATGTCATTCATGTTCTTACTTTTAACAAAGAGAGTCAATATGGCAGATAAAGAGCACAAGCTAGTTAAAATTAATTATCTGCCCCACTAATTTATTTTCCTTATCATGAGATTTATTGTGCAACAAAACATAATTGGAGTTTGTATGGAATCACTTCAGTATGCGTGTGTGTGTTTGCTTTTCTGCCTGCATACATATTTGAGTGAAATTTAACTCAGCGTCGTGCACGGTTTGTTTTTTGTGTTGCGCTGACCTCAGATTGGATGATGCTTGTTCTTTTTAAAGTTTTCTAACCTTGTCTTTAGTCCTACCCGGGAACTTATTTCACAAAGATGACTCTTGGACAAAGAAAGTTTAAATATAGAGTTCACTGAGTGGGTAGCTCAGGATATATTCCAAGGAACATTGTCAAAATGACATTGTGGTAAGGCTCAGTTAATGATGGCATGGCTAATTGATATTAGAGCATAGGATCAATGGTGCAGCTGTGCCAAAGGAGAAAAGCTTCAGTAGTAAGAAGAATATCCCGAAGGTCATATTCTGTTACTGTAATATTGACCTTCCTGTTCCCTCCTGACATTCTGTCCAAATCACATCCTGTTGTTATCGTCCAGCCATTTAGGTATCTGTCTTCTCTTTCATCCAATACATCCTTTCTGTGATGGCCTCTGTGGCAAGCTATCAACAAAGCCGCAAACCTAACAACCAAATCGCTTGCTTGTTCACTGTTAAAATAACGGTGCGAGCATAATGCAATAAGGAAGTGAAAGGAAATTGTCATCATGTCCACAGATTTACAGATTACAGGCAGCAGTGTACTGCAGATGTTTAGTGGAACGCACCACTTTCTATCTGCTATAAATGTGAACAAACATGAAAGACCACATGTTCAAACATCCATATGTACAGTAGTAGGTAGTGAAACTGCAAGAAATTCAGAGACTCCAACAACTTCAGAGTTCTCAAACTTGAGCTGAAACATCAAAAAGTAAAATAAATAAATAAATGAGATAAAATGAAGTAATCATAATACCCATAATGGGAAACAAAATAGGTGAACAGCATTGCTTTAAAAGTCTAGGTGGCATTTAGTGAAAGGTCCTCTTAACACTTGAGTGTCTTACACATGAGACATTGGATATTTATGAATTGATTCAGCAGTGTCAGTCAGTCCTGCACTTTGCCAGGGGCGCTAATCCATGTGATGGAATTCATATGTCTACTTCATATTAAGTTTCCCATGTTGCTTATTGACCTTTTCATCTAGCATTTTCCCTCACTGATGTGAGCTGGCCCCTTCACGGAAGCTGTCTAGAGCCATTATTTTGCTGCTTTCGATTCTGCTCCGGGTAAGAAACACTTGGACACTTACACACTTGAAAGGAGGGTTTTCATGTGTGGAGAACCGACAGTCTAAGGTACTGGATGCAGTAATAAGTACAGTCAGGTCCATAAGTATTTACACAATGATGCAGTCTTTGTAATTTTGTCTCTGGACGCCACCGCGGTGGATTTTAAATCAAACAATCAAGCTCTGATTGAAGTGCAGACTGTTACCTTTAATTGCAGGGGTTTTGCAAAATGTGAATGGATTACAGTTATTTTCATGCATATTCCCATTTTCAGGGGCTCAAAAGTAATTGTACATTTGACTGACAGCAGTTTCACAGCCAGTTGAGGCCTGTTCCCTCATTATTTCATGACAAACTAAGCAGATAAAAGACTCCAGTTGGTGAACTTGCATTTTGGGAGCTGTTCATTGGAATGAGGTCCAAAGAGATGTTGAAGCAAATTAAGGAGGCCATCACAAGGCTACACCCCCAAAATAAACAAACAAATACATCTTAAAAAGAAGGAATGCATTCACAAGTTCTGCAAGCCTGAGAGGCTTTTAAGACCAGGGAAAACAATAAAAGCAGAAGATCACAGAAATCTTTCTTTGGTTAAGGAAAGAGCATATTCAAGGAGGTAGGTATATCATTCTCCAATCAGAATACTTCACCATGAATGCTGATAAAGAGGGTTTACCAACTGGTTATACTCAAGATTAGGAAGGCCATATTAGACTTTGCCAGAAAGGATCAATAAGTGGCTGCACAGTTCTAGAAAAACATTTGGAAATAATCAACTTGATATAATTTGTGCCAGAATGATTGGGACTGATAAGAAGGAGAGATTCTGCTCATGATGTGAACCATACCACATTACCGTCAAACATGGTGGAGGCAGCGTTATGGTATAGGCATGTATGGCTGCCAGAGAAACCGGCTCACTAATGTTTATTGATAACAAAAGTAACAGGTTGACTCCTAAAGTGTACAAAAGTGGAATAGCACTTAAATGGATAATGAGCCAAAGCATACTGCAAAACCAACCCAAAAATTTCTCAAGGCAAAGACATGGAATATTCTTCAGTGACCCAGGCAACCAACTAATCTCAACCCAATAGAGCATGCTTTTCAGTTACTGAAGACAAAAACGAAGGCAGCGAGACACACAAGCAGGCAGCAACTGGAGAAAAAGCAGATTTTGGTGATACCCGTGGATTCTAGACGTCAGGCAGTCATTCGATTTTTATCCAAGTGGTAAAAACAAACGTTCATATTTAAAATGATGTTAGTTTGTCCAATTATTTTTCAGCCTCTGAAAGTGGGACAAAATAAATTAAAATGTAAATGCAATACTTCTGTTAAACCCCTTGAATTAAAACTGAAAGTCTGCACTTCATTTAAAAGTTGAGTTTTAACAATTGGCAAGTTTTAATTTTTCTCATCTGCCACACTTTTAACATTAACTGAGGGTGAAAAACGGTCACAACAGACGGCAGAGAGACGGGAATCTTTCCGGACATTTGCATGCTATGGTCAAAGAATCGTGAGCAGTTCCAAAAGTATTCAAATGAAGTAATGTTTAAATCATGTTTAGTAGTAATTTGGTGGCAATGAAGCTATTAAGGCTAATGATTTATAGGTGCATTGATGCTTCCGAATAACAGAAAAGAAATGTATAACAATCAGTGTAAATAGCTAACGATGATATACACGTACAGAATGGGGCCATTGCCACTCCTTCTTTTCTCCTGAGTTACACTTTCCTACTGCATTTCTAACGTTTCCAAATTGTTAGTAAATAAACATTTTCTTTTTCTCAGCTGTAACTGAGTTTAATGCATGCCGGGCAGAAACAGCCCGTAGCGCTGGTTTTCGCTAGGTTATATAATGGAAATAAGGAAAGTTAGAAAAAGGTCATCTGGTTTTAAAAAAATAAATAAATCCACAATTACTGTTATTTAAGGCGTAAAGGTGTTGCACTTTGTAAACCTGCCATCCAACACAACCTTCTCTGGCTGACTCCAGTAAAGCTGAAGCTGGGAAAGCACAAGAAAGGAAAGCAGTTTAACTGTATAGGAACATCATTTTTAGGTGACAGGGTTGTGTTGTGAGGCATACATTTATATTACCAGTGTCCCTCACGTCTCTTTTATGAAACCACACACACAGTTACAGCCATACACATAACGCACATATTTTCAATTTGCAGTACCTTCCTGACCACAAATGAAAGGAGGATCCTTGTCCTTTAACAATAGAATATGATGAATACTTTCTTGTCTTCATGTTGAAAAGATCTTCTCTCCATTTGCCCTTTTAGCCAGCTCAATACAGAACAGCACTTGATTAAATCCCATCAGCACAGTTATTTGGATCAAGGACCTTGATTAAAATGCTGAAATATGAGTTTGCTATCTTGTGTTAGGCTTAAATCACAAACTCATTTTAGTGACTGCGGTCAATATATATAACTAAACGAGCAAACAATCAAACAAATAGAAACACCATGTTCCTGTTCTTATTACTGAAGCTATAAATAGAATTTATGATTCTGTCCTCTCTTTGACATCAGTTTGTTTTTTTACTCATGCATGCTGTGAAATACAGTGTACACAATGTACTAACAGACACTGAGAGGTGTCTTTTACCTCAGTTACAGTCACATTGCGCACTTGTGGCTTCTACTTATCGCGTATTACATCACGTCATTACTGTTTCGCACTTTACTGCAGTTTCAATAACAACTTGTGTGAGTTCGGAGAAATTCTGATTAGAAACGATTGGCACATATAATATAGGTAGGAAGGTACAATTTAGGTTGAAAGGAAACTCTTATCACTGGGCCAAATGAGACAACCATGCGATGCGTGTACAGCCACTGCAGTCCTACAAGCTGTGTGTGAGCGCCTCGACTATCTTTTTAATTAATATCTGCCTCGAGGCAACTAGTTAGATGAAAAACATAGAAAAAGCTTTGGTGCATACCAATGGTCTGTAAATCCAGGCTGGAGTAAAACACTCTCTCTGTGGCCAAAATAAAAAGAGTTTGTTTGAGTCCAATTCAAAAAAGTTTTTTTTGTTCTTTTTGTTATTGAAATGTTGCACACATCGATATTACTGATACAATTCATTTTAGCGTATTTAGAATAAAAAACGCAAGTATGTGGGGAAAAAAAATCGTGATATTTTATCACATCAGCATTGAGAAATGATCCACTTTCAGGTTGTAGGACATCTCCGTGTGAATGCTTAGAAGGACCGCAGTCTGGAAAATTACTGACTCGAATCCTTAGACAGCAGTACGCTGATGGATCCGTGGAGTCGCAAACACAAAGAGCCATATGTACTTCTGCAATTAAACAGTAATGATGGAATAGTTTCCTTAGATAAATGTAATGGTGTATCATTAGCTCCCATGGTCTGTCATTTTGTATTGGGAAACACTGAAATAAGACATTAAAAACCCATTTCAAAGCAATAATACTTTAAGCACCAGTCAGCAGTTCAAAAGAAAGAAAAAAGTTTGTCTACACTAAACACTAAAAAGAAGGTCAAACCTGCCACTCGGAGCATCTCTAACGTAACACACAAACAAATTAGGAATTAAGCAAACCAGATTTGGGAGCAATGTGGTATATCTAACCAGACCAGCATTAAAAAGGCATCAAATTGGCCGCTGAATGAAAATCTAGCTGAAGGGTAGAATACAAAATCTTATTTGAGAAGCAGTAGTAGACATAATTTCAACCGCCAATTTGTTTGCCTCTAAGCAATTCAAGAAAAAAAAAAGAAAAAGAGGCATGAGCAGTAATCTTTATGTGGTGAAAATGTGAACTAATGTAATGAATCGAGGATCATTTGCCCACAGCAAGTTTCTACGTGTGTGTACTTTGGTAGGATTTGCTCTGCGCATGTGAATTTAACATTGAAGAACACAATTGGAAATATTTCTGAAGTCTTTTATCTGTTCCAAACTAATCTGGCACTCGCTGAGTAAACAATGCATTTCTATTTGACAAGAAAAAGATTGGCTCCGTGGACGCATGTGCGAGGTTATCGCTCGGGAGACGAAGGGGAAATCAAAACAAAGCTGCGACTAACCAATCCTCAACCGGCTCATAAAAGGACAAGAGCAAACGTTATTAGTAATTGCTTTTTTTATTTGAACTTTTCATCTTTTTTTTTCTTTTTTTTTTCAGATAGATCACAATGAACACAGCCTTTAGACAATAGCAGTTGAAATAATCCATACAAATGAATGTCTCTGGTCTTTTCACCAGCTGCCCATTGTAGCGTGGAGTCCTATGCTATCAGTGCGGGCCTGGAGGGTGAGGGGACAACACTGACAAACATTGGGTGCTTGCTGTAACTACCAAAAAAAAAAAGGCATGTTGTCTGTGTGTGTGAAGCAGTGGCTGTCTGAGTCCATGTGCACCTGCGTCGGTGTGAGTCAGAGACCAGAGGTGGTTAGCCACATTCAACAAGGCCCTGTCCTAATCACTTGATAAAACCAACAGTCTCAAGTGGGCAAAAATAACCCACTCTAGAGTTCAGTAATGCACTGCTAACAGTGTATGATGCCAACAGTGTGTAATTAGACAACAATGAAAGGCCTTACATTGTGCTCCACCTCCCACTATGTGTTGACCTCAGCAGCAGCCTCTGCTTTATTAAACAGCAAAAAGCCTGAGAGAGGGGCCATGGCTTTAAAGAATACCTTCTGTCCACTGAACCCAGCTCATTTCCCCATTTGCCCTCACGTTTGGGAGCGTACAGACAGTGGCTGGGCCTGTGGAACGCCATTAGAGGGGACAGCACTTTCAGCAGCAGGGCTCAAGAATCCTGGGATGACCTCTGACCTTTGTTGTTCAGTGAATGTCAAAGTAAAAAAAAAAAGAAAAAGAAAAAAGAAAGAGACAGTGCAACAAAAGCGGTTTAATTTAAGGGCGAATTAAACCTCTCGAAAAGAAGGAACAGAAATCAAGGAGTGTTTAGTCAAAATATGAAGGCATGAAAGTGAATTCTGCACGCGCACACACACGCACAGAAAGCTTGTTCGAGCATGAAGACTGAGCACAAAGAGATAAAAAGAAAAATAAAGCATGAAGAAAAGTGTGGAAGTGTCACATTTGTCTGGGTAGTGTTTTGCCCTCTCTTTGAGCCTTTACCTCCAAGGGGCTAGCATTTAAATAAAAGGCAGTGTGTAGCTGAAGTGCCTTGGTGTTATTTTTGTGTATGTGTGTGTGACAAGACTTTTTTTTATGGATCACAGTTGTAGCGTGCTCGTAGAACAGCACATTTTAACTGTTTGTATGTTGTGAATGTCAGGTTTGCTTGATTTATCCAGATATTTGAGAGAGATAACAACAAGGAGAGAGGAAAAAAACTCATTTAAAAAGAGCCATAAATATTTTCTTCCTCTGTCAAAATCCTCCAAGCCCTCTCTAAAAACAGCCTCTGCCATCTCCCAGGAAAAAGAGCAAGGGTAAGACGAAACCAAATACTCTGCAGATGAAAGAGAGGAGAAAAAGGCAACGCATACTTTGCTCCACAGAGGCGAGAAAGCCAGTGGCTTAGGAGGAGAAAAGTAAGCAAATGAAGGGTAGAATGCACAAAATGTAAAAAAACATGGCAAGTAGGTACAACAAAATGGCAGACTGACAAGAGAATGTCCAAACATGCATCTCAATTAAGAAAAAGGAAGCAAAAGAACTCGGATGTGATGTGTTCACAGGACTGAGGGTGTTATATCTGCTGTTGAGATTCCCATTCAGCTCTTCCCGGTGTTAAACGTACCAGGAGTCGTATGGATCTGAAGTCACTGTTCCCTCTCATGGCTGCATCTCCACATACATTTGGTGATTGTGGTCACATTTTTCCAAAACACATCTAATCTAGTAGCCTACTGTTCTGCGTATTTTACCACCAGAGAATATTAGAAAAAGCACCTCCCGCTATTATTTCAGAGAGTGGCCGAAATGTGCCAAAATTGTTTCAAAAATAAATGTCTGTATCTTTTTTATTCCTCTTAAGAAAGCCTGAATGCGAAGTCACATGGCTCTATAAAACCATGTACCTAAACAGCAAAGACATCAAAAAAAAGGAAAAAAAAGAGAACTTCAGATAGAATTTTAGATGTCAAGTTTCTCTGCAAACTATGATAATTCTAACAGGTATTGAGTACATACATAAACAACACAGACTGCTGAAAAAAGAACCTCGTTTGGTCCTTTATAGAAAATGCACATTCTGGTGGACCAGGGCTTTATAAGCAGTCACAAGCTCCACAGATACAACAAGCTCTCTGCAGAGACAGTAAGGCAGTTTTATGATCACCAAGGAAACCACTCCACTTTCCATATGGCAGGTTTCTTTTTTTGGAGATAAAGTAAAAACATAATGAACAGAAAATACGTATACTAGTTAAAGAAAATAGCTGCCCTGTAAAAATCTGCTCAGCAAAAATATTTGAACTGTTTTTTTTCTTGTGGTTGTTGCTTTTTGTCGTTGGTTCGAACCGTATTCTAGATCAGCTGGCTCATGAAGCTTTCAACAGTTATTGTATCTGATCCAGCTGGATCTCAGGGTAAAAAGAGGCGACATCTCAAAAGCACTGAAGCCAGCCTGCAAAGATGCAGAATAGAGATGGAAAAAAACGAAACAAAAGAGAAAACACCAACATAAAACCCAAACTAAAGCAAACTCACAGAGTTCGACAGCTACTAAGGCAACTTTTGCCAAATACAATATAAGCCCAAGTATATTGCAACACAACTATATATTAATTTAATAAAATACACAATATAGCTTTTGTACACATAACAATTTGGCTCAAATGCACAGAAATTGCAGTAAAATCAATAAAAAATATGTCAACTTTTTTTGATGTAAACACATCTAAATTGGATACATTTACACATATAATGATATTATGTATAGTGAGAATGTGAAGGGACATTTTCTTCTTCGCTTATATTTTTGGATATTTGTCTTCGAAACAATGGCAGTGTCCTCTGTAGTTCTTTCAGTTAATACGCCGCTCTCGACCTTAACGCCAGGACACATTTCGTTTAGTTTCCTCATTTCGTCTTCTTTTTTTTTTCGTTTTCTTACAAAATGTATAAATATTTTTGTTAATATTTGGACACTATACATGGATTCATACATACAGTCATCTATATAATCATATAGATATCATCTTTTCACAGTTGAGGAAAAATGTCCCTTTTTTTTTTTTACAACTTGCCTTAAGGCAGAGCCACACACATGATAATTCACCGTACACAAGGGACTGAAAGCTGATGACGTACATGTATAGGACAATTCCACAGATGGACAGTTGTGTTTAAGCATTTGTGTCTATGTGTGCGTGTGTGTGTGTGTTTGTTTGAGTGTGGTGAGGCATCAGTGCGTGTGTCAGCGTATGTTTGCGCAAAGTGTAGTGCACGTGTGTAAACTTGTGTGCGTGCAGCTACACCGGTCAGCAACGTGAACATTTAAATAGAGGTGTGAGACAGACACAGCTTACACATGTAGCTACAGATGACAGGTGAAGCATGGTTACACTGGTAATAATTCACCTTCAGCGGGACACTGAAGCCACTCCGACCCCCGAGTTCATAACAAACCCCTGCGAACACACCCCTGATTAACCAATCTTTTCAGACACAGGATCCAAACACTTAGATTAAATTCAAAAAGGATAATGTCGGCTTGTGGATTTCGGTCTTTTGACTGCCCCAAAACGATTAGAATTTGTTTCTGCGTCCACGTCGATTGTCGCATCTGACCATAAATAGTCCTTTTTCGATCGTTTTTGATGTCCATCACACATAACAGAAATCCACCTACACACTTAAATATGTAGGATTTCACGAGACCATGAACAACACACTTATGAGCTGGTGGGCACTTAGATAATAAGCTTGCGAGGTGCTTGAGGCGAGAACCTCTGCAATTTGCTTAGGAATCCAAAACATAAGAGTTTATAAATTCAGAAGAATTCAGATGTTTGTTACCAAGTTCCTTTCTGTTGGTAGGGATCTCAGCACCGAAACTGGTGCTGAATGACTGATATATTAAATGTTCAGTGTTTTCTTACGACAAATACAGTGAAAAGAGCTCCTGTCATAAGAGCCATTTAAGCTTTTTTCAGTTTGTTTTGGTGAGAGTTTTGGTATGAGAGTTTGTGGAATAGCACCCTACTCCTCTCTCTACCGTCTTGACTTCTTTTTGCTGCAGTTCTTTGTGTCACTTCCTGAGCGTGCCAGTGGCTTCACTTCCCCTGCAGTCCTGCAATAGTTTGTCGATGTCTCTCACCACCTGGTCAGCGTCCATTCCGTCACGGCTTGCATCTGGCTCCACCTGCTCCAGGACACACTCCATTTCACCTGCTGCCTCTTGGCTGATCCTAGAGCGAGCCTCTGCGAGCACCTTGGCCACTGGGTCTGAAGGAGGCAAGGAAGGGTAGACCCCCTGTTCTCTGGTTTGTTTGGTGGGTGACAGGTACTGACCATCAGGAGGACCATAGTGACCAGAGCAGGTGGCCGGAGGTGGTTTGCCTTCGGCCCCGTCGGCGGGGCTTTTGACTGAGGAGCAAGGAGACATGGTGAAGCAGCCCTTGGTAGGACTGCTGGAGGCTGAGGGTACCTCTTGGAGCAGTGGGCTGAGAGCACGTTTCGCCTTCAAGTAGGGCTTGACGTTGGCAACCAGGACGGTGTGGTCACGTCTCTCCTTGCCAAAAGTACAGAATGTTTTCTTGCCATTGGGGTTGACAGTCTCGTAGGTCTCTGTCTCTGGCACAGTCTCCATCCCTGCTGGCACAAACATATTGTTGCGGTAGTCGATACCCTCTGCCTGGTTTCCTCCAGTGGGGAACTGGGGCATCCAGCAGCGGTCAGAATGACCGAGTACCCGGCACTCCTCTGTACAGTTCAGACAATCCTCATCTGCAGAGAGAAAAAAAGGGAGAAGGAGTGAGTGGACGGAGAAGAAAGTGATCTTTATGTCAGTAGTGAGCACAGAATTGAGTATAACCACACAGGGAGAGGGTAGCAGATTCATAGAAGTATCATGGAACTGAGCTGCACAGGAAGTTGGAGCCTTAAGTCTTAGAACTAGAGCCAGTCCTAATGAAATGATGCAAAAAAGGAAGTGCCCGATCAGGCTCCCCCTATCAAAACACACATGCACACACACTTATATTCATGAACACATGCACTTATGCACATATAGTACGTGCACATAGCTTTTCAAGGGGACTGGGGGACACCTGCTAGCAATTTCCAAAGCCCTGATCAAGGGGATGGCAAAGCATACAGAAAGGATGGGGAGGGAGCAAGAGGAAAAACAACAACAGTTGAGGTTTGGCAAAGGCATAGTGCCGTTATCATAAATTCATGTCAGTGGGCTTTGAAGCCCTCCCTAGACAGAGAGGCTGTGCCAAATGGCTTGTGCTTCTTCCCTGTGTGTTTGTGCCTGTTTATTTGTGTGCTCTTGTTGCTGGCGTGTGCACGCATGTGTGTATAAGTGTGTGTGTGTGTGTTCCCCGCTTTCATCTCTATTCAGAAGGATGCACACTCTGGCTGATTATGGGAGTGTTCATGCCTGTGTCAAACGGATCCAGAACTTGGTTTTAAAAAGAATAATAATAAAAGAAGAAGCACTTTTTTCCCCTCCTTTTGGGCATAAGTGAAAAAAAAAATGTGAAAAATGAAACAAAACAAACAACCAAAAAAAAGCATCTGTTGTCCCATACTAAATGGAATTTCTACATTGGCTGGGTGGGACGAAATCAAGAGGACACACAGAAAGACAATATCTGAACAGTTCCAAGAGCACAAATAAAATGAACACAAATAGGTCCTTGTTTCCCATCATCATGAGATGTGACCGTGAAATATACTGTAAATGTGACAGAAAAAAACATTATCACGCCATTAGTTAAAGACGCATAAACTTAAAAAGGGACAGGTTGGGGCAATCTCACAAATGTTATAACACACAGGAAAATTTAACAGCCATCTCCGGTATAATAGAAAAGGTTATTTGCACAGACGTCTAAAGAGCTCAAGCTAATTGCATATTACTTTTGAGATACACCATGCGCCTCTTTCTGTTTGTGGAACCATATATGGTAAACACCATATTTCCAATTTCTTGCAGAAATGCAACACTAAGGCAGCTGTCTCCAGGGAGAGAAGCAAGGCAGTTCTAGTCACAGGATTTTCATATCTGTTTATGTAGCCCAGTAAAAGTGAGAGCAGAACAGGTGGCAGACAGAAATAATTGAACATAGCCATCTCTCTTGCTCATTTTCATTACAGCTTGTCACCTCTTTCACCTCTCTGGCTGACTGTTAATGATTTAAACCTTGATTTCTTCATTGTTGCACACTAAGTTTGGAACCAAAGCACATTTTAAAAATCAGCGTAATTTATCTTCGTCTAACAAGCCTGTTGTGGTTTCAGCTCTTGAAACGCAAATCGGTAGGTGGAATTTAGATGAATTTGTTACCAAGGAGAGTGTTTGCTTTGGCTTTGTTTTAAAGGCAACATTAATTGCAGTTAAAATGAGGCTACTAAGTGCAGCATTCCACTATTGTTTCCAACTAAATGTGAAAAGACAACATTGCTGTTAAGAGCTGCGACGCTACCCCCATCAATTCCATTATGCAATGCATGAACCTCTGCAGCACGGTGAGAGTGCTGCTTTAGAGACCACAAACTTGGGACTAATACAATCTTTGGTTGATGCGAATGAGCAGGCAGAGTGGATGTGCTTGAGTGCACTTGGCTAGGCTGTCTTTGCTGTGTTGCGGGTCAGCAGTCTAGATTCCTAAGAGACTGCCCTCCTAAGCTGTAGAGATGAGCTTAACACTTCACAAATGTTTGAAGAAGCCAAACAGTGCTGGCAAAGAGAGCTTGACATTTCCCATGCTGAAGCAGTCATCTGAAGAAGAAATAAGGTGAGCTGGAAAGCAGAGGCCAGACCAGTACGAGACGGACTACATTTAAATAGTGTGGGGGTGAGTGCATGCGTCTGCACGCACTGAGAAATGGGAGAGTGTGTGCCTGTGTTTTGTGCAAAAAGTGATTTGGGTAAGAAAGTATAAACAACATGTCAAAGCGATTCGGTCCAAAGCTTGTGCATGAAAAACAAAAAAACAAACCTGAATGCACTTTCTAATGACAACGCGCTGTTATTGTGATCCATCACCAAGCTACAGCGTACAGGGAATACATGTAACCACGCTTGGTTAACAAACCAGTGTGTGAATTCCAGACACAAACAATTCATCTGGCCTCAGCAATGTCTCGTGATTGTCCATTCAACACGTGTAAATTAAATTATAAATAATCCATTTTGACATATTTCCCTCTGTTTAGTTGGAGGAATCCTCTGATAGATTATTCATGTCTCAGCTGCACGTTCAACCTTGAGGCGTTCTCCTCATATCTATGACTACCAATATGACATATGAGAGCAGAGGTGACATTCATCTCGCACTCCCTCTCTCTCTCCTTCTCTCACTTTCTTCACCTAGGCTTCACCAGCTCTCTGGGATGGGCAGTAGATGTCTGGATCAAGGACACATTTGCCTGTGTTGATATGGCCACCAGGGGCATGCTCAGCAGGTTCTCTCTTGCGATTATGTGGTCCAATATAAGCTACACCGATTGACTGAAAATCTGCTCATCTGAACTGATACGGCAGTATAAATATTTCCTATTTATATTAGCCAATCATCAAGGAAGCACATTACCTGAATTATATCTCCACCGCTTTATACCTGCACTCGTTTGGCATCTTCAATTTGAAGTCGGTATTCTAGATATTTGTTGTAAAATCAAAACCTTGAGATGAAAATGAAGATATTAATATATATTTACACCATGCACAGAGATTTTTTTTTTATCTTTCTTTGTTCACTCATTTACAAAACTGGCCTAAACACCAGGCACTGACATTATAAAGAGATATATATTTTTAGACTTCATCTTACATTCAAGTCTCAAAAAGGCCAGTACAGTGTCTGTGAAATAAATGGGAACCCATGAAAGGCAGGAGGGTGATCCACTCATATTTAGCAAAAAATGTGCGATTGATGACTAGAACATCTTATCGTTAGAAAGAAGAGGTAAGATTCAGCTGCAGCTTCAAGGGAAAGTGGGACTGTAACACTTATCAAAATTCCAAGTCAAAGTCAGGCAGGGTTGATTTTTGTATCTTTGTAGCCATATTGTAGACTCTTGACCTGAATCCTTTATTGAAATCAGATATGTATTATACCTCTATTGCCAGCAAAAAGGTTTAATTCCACACACACCTTTTTTTTTTTAAACTTGTGAATACTTTCTTAAAGAGAAACAGAGCTGCTACGTTTAGCAGGGTTAATTGCCTTACTTACGGGCAAAATTTCAAGAATGCGCGACAGTGACTTTGATAGGACATCTCTGTAGCTGCCAGTTATCTTCAATGCTAAAAGCACATTAAAATGGATATAAAAGTCAGAAAGCTGCTCTAAGAAATATTTCAGCAATAGCAAAAGGACACAATGTGTCAAAAGAAAGCAAATAAGTACATGATTCGTGTTCACTGTTTTATTTGTCAACATCAGTTTTGTGAGATGAGCCAGAATAAGATAATAAGTTTGGTGAAAAGAAAAAACAAAAACGCTGAATGAAGGAACTTTATTGTCTTTAAAATGACCTAATGATCAGTAGTAACACCATGTAACCCACAACATCATTAAGGCTACGTTCACACTGCAGGCAAAAGTGCATCAAATCCGATTTTTTTGACCCTATGTGACCCATATCCGATCATGGTATGACAGTGTGAACGGCACAAATCCGATATTTTCAAATCCGATCTGGGTCACTTTCGTATGTGGTACTGAATCCGATACATATCCGATGTTTTAGAAAGCGACTGCTGTTTGAACGGTCATGTCGCATTAAATCCGTCTTCTATGTCACCGACACAAGACAGACGCCAATTATCAGCTCCGGAGAAGACATCGAAACTGACAGTGAAACTGTTGGGAAGAAATCGTTGGAGAAATGTGAACATTTTATTTGTACTGTATAATCTGCAGATTCTGACAGAAATCTGCAACTATCCTTTGAAGCACAGCTCCTCTCTAAAACGAGCAGACAAAAAAATCGGATTTGATCAAAAAATCGGAATTGAGCAATAAGGCTACGTTGAAGCATTAAGAGTTGCTTTCATTGGAACTAAGGCTACGTTCACACTGCAGGTCTTAATGCTCAATTCTGATTTTTTGATCAAATCCGATTTTTTTGTCTGCTCGTTCACACTACAAATAAAATGCGACAGCAAACGCGCTCTAGTGTGAACGCTCAAAGCGGCCCGCATGCGCAAAAGAAGACGTCACACACAACGCGCTCTGTTTAGACCCAGAGCAAACAGTATTGTTTGACTGATGGCCCTTAATATAAAGACTTCGGACTTTACGTTTCCCAATTTTTGCTTTAAGTTATTTTGTTATTTACATAATAATGTAAATAACCTAATAATTATCCTTATTGCTGTTTTAGAGAGGAGCGGTGCTTCAAAGGATAGTTGCAGATTTCTGTCAGAATCTGCAGATTATACAGTACAAATAAAATGTTCACATTTCTCCAACGATTTCTTCCCAACAGTTTCACTGTCAGTTTCGATGTCTTCTCCGGAGCTGATAATTGGCGTCTGTCTTGTGTCGGTGACATAGAAGACGGATTTAATGCGACATGACCGTTCAAACAGCAGTCGCTTTCTAAAACATCGGATATGTATCGGATTCAGTACCACATACGAAAGTGACCCAGATCGGATTTGAAAATATCGGATTTGTGCCGTTCACACTGTCATACCATGATCGGATATGGGTCGCATAGGGTAAAAAAAAATCTGATTTGATGCGCTTTCGCCTGCAGTGTGAACGTAGCCTAAATCTCTCTGAGACCTAGCTAAACTGAAAGCTAGCCATTACCCTTTGTTGTTATGCTACATTTGATCAAATTTAGAACAGAACATTTTGTATATGATTTATACTTATTAACACCAATTTGAATTCCTCTGTGATGTTGTCCTTGGCCTTGTTTTCCAAGGAAATCCATGTACTGTAAATAAGTTTTAAGAATTTAAGAATTATCGCAAAAAACACGTCTTTTGAGGAAGATTTAAAGCTGATTTATTAGTAATGGTTGAATTAGAGACTTTACATAGTCCAAAAGTTTGGTTTACATTTTTTTCTGCTTTCAGTCAGTTCAATAGGTCGATCTTAAGGATCTACCGGGCTGAAGCTGTGTTTCACAGAAGTGTAGGATCTATAATCGGGAACCTTTTATAAACCTACGACATGAATAACAATCGAGTTTCCAGAGTGAAAAGCCAAGAAAGAATGAAGATGATGTTACCAAAAAAAAGAGGCTGAAAGTTACACAACCAGTAGATTAAAGAACTGTGTCGTGCTATCGTTTAGTAAGTGATCACATGCATTCACACTCTTTTACTGTTTCACATTTTCAGCTTAACAGAAATTTCCATTCACCTCAGCAGCACAGCAGCAGTTAAGGTGTTATTCTTTAATGAGCCGCAAACACCTATTGAGTCTTTCTAAATTACAAAAAAACCAAAAACCTCCCTCTCATTTGCTGACAAAAAGAAAGTCTTTATAAATTAACACTTCATTAACAAGGACCGGGCCACATGACACAAGCAGGCAAAGCAGTGACTAATAGAGAGGTAATGGTCACATCTCTCTAAATAATGAGTTGTTTTTTTTCTCTCCTCTTCAACTAATTTTTCAAAGTTTTAGGCTGGATGCTTTCAATATGATGTGCACAGGGTGTGCAACGAAACCTGTGAGTGTAAAAGTGTGCCTGTGTATCAGTGTGTGTCATAAAGCATGGTGTGATTTCCCTAAACAGCCTTTTCTCCCTCCAGACGCCTGCCCCCCTGGCCCTACATGCCCATCCCTCCTCGCTTTATTACCCAGCCCTGTGATTAATGTCCCACTGTCACACACTGTGGTTCCTGAGAAGGGAGGGGTGAACCAAGAGGGAGGTGTACTCAAAGGCTGCGGCTAGCAAAAACATAACACTGGGAAAATCCATAGCATGTTAGAGTGCTCCCTAAGTTCAAGAACTTGTTAAAAAGTTACAAATCATAAATTTCATCAGTCGTTTTCCTCACAGTCACACCTGGGGAGTCTTTAGACAGCTCTATAAGCTACAGAAGTAGCCTATGAGGCTAAAAAAAAAAAAAATCAGTCAGAGCATTTGTGTATATTTGCGGTTGTGTTGTGGTGAATTTCTCCCATACCACCCAAGGTGGACAGGAGGAATGGCAGCTGACGAATCGCGCAGAGCATCTGTGACAGACCATGACTGCACCTGTTCACCTGGGGGAGCTCGCAGTGTGGGTTTAGGTGTGCATGTGTGTGTGTCATTTTCCTTTTAATCTCCTCACCTAGTTCTATCTAACCCAGCTGATCCATCCGTATACACCCACCCACCCCACACGCACACACATTCCCACATTCTCAGCCAATCAGGGTAACTAAATATTTGGACTGCACAGATGAGAGAGTCTCCACTCTGACTGAGCCTAATGTTTGCTAAATATCTGACTTCTCAGGTCGCCGGTCGACCAAAAACAGTACTTAAATAGAGTATTTCAGACTTTGGGCCTTAGTGAGCCGACTGTGCTACATTATCTTGTCAAGAATTCAGTTGTCAAGGTAGACTGGAGGGGCCACACAAGAAAATAAATTATATATAAAAGAAAGCAGTATTAATTAATGATTATTAATTAAATAGATTTTAATGTAAATGCATTTAAAATCTGTGGAAGTGGTTTTATGCTGCCTCTGTCATTTAAGTTGTTGACAGACCTGTTATGCTTTAGTTTCTTCCAGATTAAAGTCAGTCTATATTTCTTTTTAGCTGCACAGTTTTGCTGTGTTGAAAATGAGGACATTACTCAAGTGAATTACTGCATCCGATACTGTTATGAATCTAAAACAAAGCTGTGCTGGGAACGTTGGCTGTTCTCTACAGTTGGCCAGTATATTTTGCCAACTTAATTTCAAGAGGCTGGAAAACAATAGTATTTCCATGAAACTGCTGCTTTGGTGTACTCATCACAGTTTGCTAGGGGACCAGCATTTTACGCCGGTCTACTGCTCTGCTTGAAACCAAAAACAACACTAAATTTTGCCTGTGATGTGATATAAATTGGTAATTTGGAGCAAGCTGAATGTTTAAATAGACTTTTTTGCTCCTTTTTAACTTATGTTCCTGCTAAATTGTGGAGTCGATGTAAAGCATACCTTAGAGATGTTGAGCGAGTAGATTTTATTTTTCATGTGCAGTGGGTGACTTTGCACAATGAGAAGGGTAGTCCTCTCCAGCGTGATAGATTTTATCTCAGTTGGAGGCATAAGAATGCCGACTTATAGGCAGAAATGCTTGGCAGCGGCGGTGGGGAGCACTGGGTGGCTGGCACAGAAGAGACAGAATCAAGGGCAGATATCTTAGGATCAAACACGTCCTCTCTTCAGGCGTTCCCTCATGAGCTACAAGTCCCTCCGTCAGCTAATGCCTGGCTAAGTTGTTCAAAGAACACCTTGGGGAAAGAGTCTTTGTGCATAGGAGAGAGAGGGATAAAAACTCAAGAGGAAGAGGAAGAGGAGCATAAGCTCATATTCAAACAAAAACAAACACACAAAGCCCAATCAATGATGAGCAAGCACTGCTGTGTGCAGTGGGTGGCAAGAAGGGTCTGTGGGTTGTGTAGATGAGGGCAGGCGGATGCTCCTTAGCTTAAACGACACGGTGTGCTCAAACAGCACTTTTCCTTTAACACAAAGCAGAAATGAGGGCAGTAAAACGTGGGATGCAGTCCTTATAAATACAAATGTGTTTGCAAATGATTTACGTGGTTTTATAACCGCTGCTGCTTGTGAGCGCACATGTGTGTGCCTGTTGACGTCCTTGCGGAGTGACCACTTAGAGTTTTCCCGTGCCAGTGTGCAGGCAACTTGAGGACATATCGATTGGTTTTTAATGAACCTCGATTAATATACCCAGTTCGAATATGAATAGCCTTCCCTGAATTTAGTGCATTTTGAGAACATGTTTTAGACTTGCAATTCACACACAATCCATGAGCTCCCTGACAAAAATATCAATTACTGAAGATTTCCACCCGCTTAATTGTTAGCAAAGGTCAGCCTACGCACAAGTGCGATAAAAAAGAGGTGAATGTCAGCATTTCTCTGTTTGTTGACAGGCAAATCTCAGACTAGAAGAACAGGTTCCATAGTAATAAACGGCCACGGGAACCTATTCAAAGCCAAAAAAGAGCTGAGAACAGACAAACTGTTGTTTATCTGTAACCACATCTTCGACATGTGACAAAGTTCCCACTGTTGTGTTTGAGAAACCCGCTCAGCCAAGTTCTGCGTGTTCTTCAATAAGAGATTTTCAATGCTGGAGACACAGAAACAAAGGAAAGAAGGCTAACCGCAGAATAAACAAAGAAAAAATATATATTATCGAGCATGCAGCAGCTCTGAGTATTCTGTGTTCACGGCAGTCAGAGACGCTCACTAAATATTGTATGGTCAGTCAAGACAGATTCTTTCCACGGACAATCCTCCCAACCCCCCGAAAAAAAAGTCTTCCTTTCCAACCTGTGACTTAAGACCTTGTATAATTCACATTTCCTCTGGCAATAGATCGCTCCTCTTTCTTTCACCCTGTAAGTGTTTTAATGGTGGAGCAATTTCAGGAGAGTAGCCACAGGGAAGCTATTAGATATAGATGTCTGAGAGGAACAGCCCTCAGACATCTATCCTACTGTCATTAAGCTATTTATACCTAGCAAACAATAAATCTGAAAAATCTATAGCATTGAAGAACATTAGCCATTGTTTATACAAGCTAACTCTACAACAACTCTGCACTAATCAGCTCCAATGCAATGTGTTTATCATAAGTTAATTTAACAAAATCTTAATGTTGCCAGAGTCCAGATGACTTTAAAGACAATTCCTCACAAACATCCTGAAATGGGTTATCAATATGCATTTGGCATTAGCCATATAAAGTCATATAAATACAGGATTACAAAAAATATTTTAAATATCTGTAAAAAGAAATATAGAAATTGTACTATAAATAATCTTTAAATGTTTTTTTCTTATATTGAAAGCATGTAGAACTACATAAATGTTCAAAAACAGATCCACAGGTGAGTAATAGTTTCAAACACCTCTTTAAGACTCTTTATGGCAACGTGTTTGAAAGTAAAACATGCTCATGCTCTCTGAGCCTGGCATGCCGACAAGATGTAACAAAGAAAGAGAGAAAGCCGCAAGTCAATAGTATCTTGCTACCTTTACCTGGAGAGAAAGACATGGAGGGTGGCACAAAGGGTGGCAAGGAGACAAGAAAGGAACTTATTAGAAGATGAGGCGAGAAGCGTGGTGAATCAGTGGCTAATCCTCCGTTTCCTCTAAGCCTGTGTAATTAGGACATGGGGGATTGCACCGTGACAGGGGATGCTTCTGGACCGCCTTGCTTCTCTCCCCCCCTCTCTCTTTTGTTTATTTCTTCCCCCTTTAGCCTGGGTTTATGGCAGTTTGTCATCTAAATATAGCGTACTTGTGTGTGCCTTGTCTTTAGAGTGTGCGCATCACAGCATGTTCACTCATAAGCAACACAAATAGACACAGCAGGCCTGCACAATGCTTTATTTCTACTCACTACTACTTACTGTTTGCAGATGTGAAGACAGTGCACTCTATTTTTTCTCTTCTTTTGTCTTCGTCTCTGCATGACACTTTTAAATCGTTTTGGGGTATATTTGTGCGAATCAAATGGGCTTTTCAGTTAAACAGCACTTCTTCCACCGCATGCCAGTTCAAAACAAACGCAACGTGTTCAAAGGGAGCCTATAGCCCAGGATCCTCAGGAGGAGGAGAGCACAGTATGGACCGAGCATTAGAGCAGAGACCAGAAAGGCTGATCAGCATCCTTCTGCCTGTTAACAGCCTTAATCTACTTCCTTCCCCCAGTAGACGGCAAAGAAAGTTGCCTTGGCCCATTTAGAGAGACAGTGAGCACAAGAAATAAAGTGAGAGCGAGAAAGAGAAAAAAAAGAGGGAGGAGGCAGGGAATTAAAAAAAAAAATTAAGCCGAGAGAATCAGTGACTCACCAGCTCATTACAGAAATCCTGTTTCCATCCAAGGAGAAAACAGGTTTAAAACACCCTATTAAAGAAAGAATGAAAGGAAACCTTTTGTTTCTAATTCACATAGGGTCGTCTTTTGAAGTGCTTCCCTCCGACAAATTTTTACATTTTAGCCATGCTGCGTTAATGATCCACTTCCATTGCTCTAGAATTGGGGGATCTTTTCTTAAACTGACTCGATTTGTTGCCTAAAAATAAAGCGCCACGGCCCTGTCCTGATAGCCGACCCAAAACAACACGGAGAACTGTGGAGGCTTCATTCGGGCAACCCATACAACAAGAAGATCAACTAGACATAAAATGATGTCACATTTACTGAATTAAATCACTTTCTTTTATTGTCTCCCGCTCTCTGTCTGCCCCTCTGTTTGTCGCTCTCTTTTGAACAAAAGGATTTGAACAACTCAGAGTGTCATGGCTTTGTGCAAGTAATCATTCCCATGTGTGCTGCTTTAGCAGGATTAGGGAAAGTGCTTCTGACGCTCTGTCTCCACAGAACCATCACTGTAATACAACACTTACACACACAGCATAAAGCAGAATAGTACTAACCTTACTATTGCATTAGGACATGGTTCCCTCATATCAAATGATAGCACTATTCTGCTTTGCAACCGAAGTCTGAGATAAAATGCATTATCATACAAAAGAAGGGCAAATGGAAAATTCCGCAAGCCTTGTGGATATTCGACAGGTTGTTGCTACTAGCAATACTGTTTCCTTAGCAAGTAAAACAGCAGAGCCTGATCAATAATATCAGCAATACATATTATATATTAGCTGAACCGCATTGTTATGTTGTCGTAGCAAAAACTCATAAATAATTATACTTGATAAATATTTTGGACATTTGTTTAATGTGTGTGAAAGAAGAACATCTTGTGCAATCTATCAGATTTTTCAATTACCAAGTATGAGTATCGGTGTTGCAAATCACAATTTTTTTAATCGTAATTTTTGCAAGAAGCCTTAAATATTACTGGATGACGATAGAGGACAAGCCCTTGTGATTTGCTATGACATTCGTTTTTCTCAGACTAAATTCTACAGAATTGAAAAACCAACCAACCAGAGCATTTCGCATTTCTTAGTGACACTTTTAAAAATGTGTATTACTCTTACATTACTTGGGCTGAACTAAAAGCATCCCCTGGGTGAAAACCCCCCCACAAAAAAAAAAAAAAAAATTGTGAATTTAATCACGTACCTGACATGACACCACTCAGATGTTTTCAAACAGACTAATCTGACAGACCAAGCCTGCTTGTTAGAGTGTGCATAATATTTTCATTTTTCTTCCACTTTGACTCACTGGAGCACAGAAAGTCAGTCTGTCTACATTAATCGAGTGTAATCACAATTCCTTTAATCAGAATCGGCTTTACTGGCAAAGTACGCGCACACATACAGGGAACTTGCCTCCGGATACGGACAGTATCAGCGTGACATATGCTCTACATATTGTTGTTGTCTATTTATATGCGCAAAGGTCCAGAGTGCAAAAATGTTGGAGTAAATGATGAAATAAATAAGGGATGGATCAGCTGTTACATCATACGGAGTATCTGATATCGCCGTGTTGTCGTTGTTGTTCCTGCATCATCATAATAATGTTGGTTCAGGACCAACATTAGTCATGTTGTTCTGATGTCATAGAGAAAAAGGCCCTCATTTATATAAGAAATCTTTTAGAAGAAATGATGAACACTTTAAGCTTTTCCTTTATTCATTAATAAAATGTAGTAAATGCTGGGTTTGCTTTTGATAACTTCCTGGTTAACAACATCATTGGTCATTTGCGATGTTGATGCTTAACTAACATTACTATGATGACGTAGGAAGAACAGCAACACGAGAATATGAGATCATGCACAATATATATGCACTATATATATATATATATATATATATATATATATGTAATTTCTTTTCAGGAATGTACACCATTTACATGTATTTTTAAATATTATGGCACAAGTTAATACTAGCTACACAATAAATGGCATATATTCAAGTTAAAATGACTTCTTCTGTATGCATGATCTGTCATATAAAAAATAGTATGATGACTTACTGTCATAAAATGGGATCACCCACACCCCGACTGCCTGCTGAACACTGGAGCGAAGCTGCCAAAGGAGGGAAGTAAGTGTGAAAGCACACCAACTGTAAAGCTACCTGCCACGCTGCATACCACCTACCTTCTCTAAATTCAGCACTTCAGGACGTGTACTCATGAGACTAATATGTATAATAGGAAAACTGTACACTTTAGCACCGAGTCATCTGATCAGTCGTGCCAATGAGCAGCACTGGAAAAACCCCCACACCCCCAACCATCCCACCCCACCCACCCCCTCCAAGGATATTGGCGGGTGTTGAACAGAGGCTAAGTGGAAAGGTGAAGTGCGGTAGGTTGAGTCGATGGTGTTGGCTTTCTCAGCCCCGGGGCCTAACACATTTAGAGAGCTAACTGACACACTTTGGATGTATTAGCAACAGCGAGCTCTGCCAGCCTCTCTATTTCTGCTGCGCCACCTCCTCCTCCTCCTATCGCTCTCTGTCTGTCACTGCAATCTCCTCTCCATGCAGAAGAACATGCCTAGTGTTTCAGCAGCATTGCTTTAGCATTGATGTTCCTCCATGCACCAGCCAAATTGGTGTTTGCCGTCTAGACACTGGTTGCTTATGTCTCTGTATGGATGAATATACGCAAACACTAACACTCTCACTCATCTGTTTATAAGCATGATTAGATTAAAAGAAACTGACGGAAATGCAATAACAGTCTATTAGTATAGCCGTCGGGGAGGATAATCATTTCAAATAGAAATGTGTTTTCCATCTCACTATCTAATTTATACTTTCTTTGCCTCTCCATCTGTTTCACTCCTGAGACTAGAGGGTTATAAGCGCGAGGCTTTAAAATAGGCTGGGTTCAAGTCCAGGCCACTGCAATAAAACACAAATAAATAGAAATATATAACAATAAATACCTTTCAGACTCAACTCATAAGACAGAAAACCCCAAGGCTGGAGGGCCCCAGCTCTCGCTGACAAATGTATGCATTGAATTTGAAGGTGAGAAAAACAACTCTTGTCAATCTGCACTGCCCCATTCTATGTGACGCTTTAAGATTAGGGTCAAAGATTAGAAGGCTTACACAAGATAAGAATGGGATTAAAGGAGCTCAGAGATGTAAAATTACAGATCACAGAACCACTAAAAACACACCTGAATTGTAAACAAACTCATAACACAGCAGCCACCTGTCCTGCCGGACAATATCAGCGTCGTGAGGGGAAAAACAAAACAATGTATTCCTGACAAGAGAGAGGGAAGTGGGTATTATGGAAGCAGCATCCAATATTCCAGAGAGGGATTCAGCACACATCAAAGGCTGCCTCTGCAGTAAGTCTGTTAGATTTGGGATTAATGGACTCCAGAGGGGCCTGGACACACACACGCAGGCACACAAACTCACAAACACACACACACACACGCAGACACAAACTCACAAACATACACACACACACACACACACACACACACACACACACACACACA
>NW_024582522.1:1298160-1315198 GCF_018398535.1 Haplochromis burtoni | reverse complement strand
ACACACACACACACACACACACACACACACACACACACACACACACACACACACACACACACACACACACAATCCACTACCACAACTCTGCCTGATAAGATTCACAACCCAGGCTAGCAAAGCACTGCAGTGCAGACTGAGCATCTATCCTAGTAACTCTCCTCAGTAGGCTCTCAGCTGCAGTGTGATACAGTGTTACAACATGTGATAAGTCAGCGAGGGGCGGTGAATGTAATTTCTTAACATTCCAGTAAATGTTGGAAAATAAACGCTTTGTATTTCCAGGTGATTTGGGGCCAAGAACCCAGGGAATGCGGCACAGCTTCTTTCGGCCACGTTTATTAGATTGTTTGGACTAGTTCTTTATTTTGCTTGTCAAATTACAAAGCACATGCCAGGAACGCACGCATGCCTGCACATGTGCACACACAACCGTAAGTTGCCTCCGAGCTCCAATGAGTTCATGCAAATTGCGAAAATGCAAATACGGGTGGGTAGTAAGGCTTAGCTGGCCTCTGATCCATTTTGAGGAAAACATAACAAAAAGAGGGAAACTCAGAATGAATCTATTACGTTTAATCTCGACAGACAGAAAGACAGTCTAATCCGAAATCTGACTTCCTTTCCACGCCAGTGCCCAGCCTCTTCCTTTTTTGCCCCCCACCCCCTTCATGCATCCCATGCCCTCTGGGCCGAAACCACAGGTGCAGGCAAATGCAAACCACTGGGTGGAAAATGCTCGTTGACAGCATTCTGGTGTGTTTGCGATTGGTCAGTGAACAATGAGGGAGTTTCCTGAACCACTTGTCGTGCTGATGGAACAGCTGGACGCCAACACCAGACACAGATCAGGGTGGGAGGAGACCATGCAGAACAACAGGGAAGTTAAGACCTAAATGAGATTCAGCAGAGCTTAAGCTTACTGTCATTTTGCAAACTGTAAGTCGCAAAGAAATGCAAAAAAACCAAACAAACTCATAAACAAAGTCCCAGTTTGTTGCTGTTTCACACTGCAAATGTTGGGGGTTTTTTCTACCAAAAGAGGTGCACTGGGTGAACATAACATCTCATAAACTGTTGAATTTTTCAACAGACTTGAACAAGCAAACACTGCAACTTTTTTAAAACAATGGCAAGAAATAACAGTGATGCTCCTGAGCAAATGGCACCATCTTCATTATTTAAATAAATTGTTAAAAATTAATTGATATAAATTTTGGATACCTTTAAAGCCATAAAGATTACAATTATGTGTTTCATATTAGGGCAACTAATAAATACCTCCTTAGGATCTGACAGATACAGCCTGGCTGCTTTAAATCTCTTTTGGTTTAAAGCATGTGGTGCCAGAAGAAGAAGAGCTCTCTGTTTTAGTGATTTTCCTGCCAACTTATTTCCTAAGAAAGGAAAAGAAAAAAAAATCGAATGTAAAACTGAGAAAACACTCCAAAAACTCAAAATAAAATTGAGCACAATTTAAATCTTCACACAACAACAGATTGGTTTGCAAAGTGAGTGTTTGCTAGCACTAGCAGCTTTCCATCATTTCAAATTAAAATCTATGTTTTTTGCTAAATCGGTTTAAATGCTGAACTTGCTGCAGTCGTAACTAGAATAGCCAGAGAACCTGATGACGATTCAGTCATCCAGTCTAATCCCAAACACTTCAAATAATCACTAAGATCTTCAAAAGTTTGTGATCCTTAAGATTTCAAATATCTGCCAATCTGATCCGGTATTGGTCCCCTCTCCAAATTCAACAAGACCAACAAACCAACCAACCAGCCAAAGCACAGCTAAGACTTTGTTATTCAGCTCTACTGGAGAGACGCTGAAACTCCAAGACCATGTGACGATCCAAGAAGCTCATAAGAATCCCTCAAAATTCAAACGATTGGATCTGCTGCTAACTCTTTTAGTCGATGATGTCAAGGCACACAAGTCTAAAGTCAGAACAAAATTTGGCAAATCTGATGTATTTGGGACATGTGCCACAAAAATGGCCTTTGTTGACCAAAAAAAACCATTAGAGCTAAATTACAGATTGGAATAATGCAAACCAGGCATTTTAAAATAATGTGTTCTGGACAGATGAATCAAAGATAGTTGCAGGGGGCAATGAGTGCTTGGCAGGTGTTAAACTCGATATAACGTGAACCTTTTTTTTTTCATTCGTGCAGTTAAGTTAAAAGTTAGGAGAATATGAAGCACATGAAAATGCATACTTTAAAGTTTAGTAACCCCATATTGCTTGTTAGGTAAATGAATAATCATGTGAAAAAATCAAGATGAAGATACTGATCACAATAGTTTTTTGTCAAAATTGAGCCGCTTTAAACCAACTCTGAATCTTTGCACAGGCAGTGTCACAGACACAGAAACTTGCAGTCATTTGATTCAACTAGAAATTATGTTATGAGTGCTAAATTTAACCCGGGGTCATCCTTTGTTGAATCGTAAGATGGCTATGAATGGCCAAGTTATCAATTCTAATTAAATGCTTGTGAAGAGGCAGCACCTGCTAACATCTCACAAGTGAAGCACAGTCAATGTCAGAGACTTGTAGAGACTTGTGAAAAATGTTTTAAAGGGGTAATTTCTTCGAAAAGGATCTATTAATTGTATCCACATAGTAACACATCATCTATTGAAATTTTGTGGAATAAATGAAAAAATGATAACCGTCCTTGTCCTTCAGGCATATCACCTTCATCTGTAGGTGCTGTATCAAAGAGCAGTACCCACGTATGTCTGCCTGTCTAAATATGTCAAACTGCAATTTGTTTGTAAACAGCTGCATTGTTGCAAACCATCAATTAATATCTGATCACAATTAATCCGCCTAAAATTAAAAAGGAAGATGGTGGCGATCACCTGTTGTTTGATATGTCTTGAATTCTGATGTGGTTGCCTAGATACAGCAACATCCTATTTTCCATCAGGCTATGTGTACTATTCCAGTGGCTCACTCTGCTATTGTCTGCCTCTTCTCTTTTAAGCACCAACACATTGGCGCACAAGTACATGCAAGCATAAAACCCACAGGCACGAGCACGCCCCAACCCGCTCTGATCCACACGATCATCCCGAGCAGCATTATCACAATCTAGGGAACTAGATTATCCCTGGGCTCAAAACTTCATCCTCTTTGATCCCCACTTGGGAGGGGATGAGAGTCAGCACAAGGGACCATTACCGAGATTTCCCACTTGTTAATCAAGGCAGATTTTGATCACCTCTAGGGGCAGATGGACAACTGTTTTCAAAACATCGCCACTGAATGGGCGCTACGCTATCAAGGAAATGTCCTCCAGCAACACTAACCCCACAACGCCGCTAAAGAGCCTACACTAATCTCAGCGGTGCTGATTTTCTAAAAACGGCATCAGATTAAAACATTTCAATTAACGTCATTCATTGTGTGTCCGCAAATTGCTGCCACTTCCCTTTAAAATGAGTAACATTGAGTGTTTATGCTTGATAGGACACTCTGGTAAATACTTTTAGCTTCCTACAGTAAAAGCAAAACTTGAATGGATCTGGGGGATATGTGCTTTGATCAAATGCTTTCTTTAAACCTGTTACAGAAAAACCTACACATCAGCAAAACATCAATCCGTCTACCTCACTGTGGCTCTGAATTTCAATGAAGCACATGTATGCAAACACCCATAAGCACTGTAGGAAGATCCATCGCACTTAGTTGTTTACACTGCAAGCCTTCCAAATCTCCATAATAGATCTTTGTTGTGGTTTGAGGTGGGAAGGTGAGGTCAGCTTGTTAATTGGCTGCTGGTGATTACAGATGCATCTTAAGCTTACTGACATTGTCCACCGGGCTTTGGAGACCCTTGCAGCTAATGCACTGAGGAGACGCCTGCAATGTACAGAAGAATTACACAAATCTCACTCGCGCATACTCAAGTAGCAATTAAAATCTGTCCCGTTAAGTCTAACCTAGCGTTAACCCTGTAAAGCAGGAAGCTATGGGAACAGCATTTACAGTAGCACATTAGTAATCAGATCAACCTTTCGTTGGCTCCACCCCTCTTTATTAAAATGTTCATGTCTGTCATTCGTGAGTCTTTTGCCAGTAGCCATGAGGGTGTTTCTCCCCATCTGTGGGGCTGCTTCGCGAAAAAGAGAGGCAACGCGGGGACATTTGCAGCCACCCAATTAAATCTGCGTTGGCCTGGCAATTCCTCAAGGTATTGCCATGTGACAGTTTAATTAACCAAGCCCCTTATCTTAATTTAGCAGGATCAAAAAGTAACAAACTGAGGTTATCGGAGAAAAACACTCCCAGTCACCATCCTCACATGCTCGCAAAGAGACACATATACACATGCTCTCGATCTCCTTCGGTAAGGGAAAGCTATAGTGCGCCGTCAAGCATGTGAAAAAGATGTTTGATGAAATTCTTGCGGCTACTAGGGCAAACAGCACAAAGTTACATTTATGTTACAAATGGTTCATCCCACATTTATCAGGGCTCTTTCTTTTTATGCTGCTGCAGTGACACCAAAGAACTTCCTGATTTTGTGTGCATGTGATTGGGTTTAGGCGTGTGTTAGAAGGGCATGTGTTTGCTTTGACAGGTTTTCTTTCTTTTGAATTTGAACTTGAGGCTCAGTGACTGCAGGGGAGCCAGGCACCATGCTACTTAAGCCAATCTCCCATGGAGCCTGCCTGCTGTCCCGCCCCTCTTCATCCATCTTTCCATCCAACCACCCATGAGATTTTCTCATCCTCTGATTATTTACAACTGCCTGAGATATTCTTCCTTCCTTTTCTGCAACTGTTTCTTAGATTTCCTATATTTTAATCCATTTATATTTGTCTATATATATATATTTCATGCATTCAAACCCCACTGCTATTTCTCTATATTATATCACATTTGCTTCTCCTCTGACATTTTTGATTATCCCATCCACTGCCATCACATAAACCACATCTCGTCTCTTTGTTTTAGCATTTCCTCTTCTTCAAATACTCCATTATCTATAGCACTGCAGGCAGAAGATGAAAGGACATTACTAGTTATGGTTGAGCAGAGAAGAAGTCCCGATGCCTTGGACAGGCCAAGCCCATTTATCTCCCTGGTTCCTGATGCTGTGTAACATGGGGAAACAATGCCCCAGGGCACCACAGATATTCATTTACATCAGCCAAGAAAATAGCCCAGACAGAGGGGCACTCGCACTCGCATCTCAGTGATTCAGAGGAAGATGTGCAGAATTCACTGCAGGAATTTTCACATAATCAAAGCGGAGTAATTCGCCCACTTTGTAGCCGACTGCACAGAATTGATCAAACAATCTGTCGTTTGTTGTTTTTATAATTTATATTGGTACTTCACTCAATATTGTATAACTGAGCACAATACAAGTCCAACTATACAGCACTGTGGCATCCAAATCTCACAAAACATTTTAGTCAACTGATTGTGACCACCCAATTAAATCGCACACGCACAAAACCACTGGTATTATAACATCATGTTGAGATGCCCTCTTTAAGCCGGGTCTGTGTTTTTAAGTTAAATACTTTCAGAAGAAAAGATATCCGGTGTAATGTTTACGTTTCAGAGGACATGAAACATGCAAAACATACACCAACTCAGACCTGGAACCTCAAATAAACTATGCACCTGTTAGAAACGAGGGATTCAGTGTTCAGACTATTATTGTCAGTAAAAGCAGATATCACTGCAGAAGAAAAAAAAAATGCACCAATATCTGCAGTCTCCGAATCCAGCACCGGAGCTTCTGCCTTAAATGAGACAAGAATTCATTAAGAGATAGCAGGATGGTGAGATCAGAAACAAAGTCATGTGGAAAAAAAGAAAGATCTCTGCAACCCATAGCTTTACCTCCCACGATATTGTTAAAGCTGACAAGAGAACGGGCATCTCTACTTGTGTGAACTGTCTAGAGGTGTGAATCTGACATATGTAACACGGCCCCGCTTAAAGGTAAAAGCTGTGTCTTTCCGTCAGTCACTCTGTAACGAAGGCAGATGTTATATGTGCTTCATTTAAAGCCATAGCATAAAGTTGGGCTAGAGTAAAGCATAGAATAATCCTCAGCCCATTAAAAATACGAACTGTACCCAGAACAGGCAACTCTTGCTGTCAAAGGCACAACTTCCAATTTCTAGTATTTTACTGAAGACAAAAAAAAAAGGGTGCAAAAACACAGCATGTAAATACAATTATATGATCGTAAAAACTAAAACATGAACTGTCACATGTCACTTCCTGTGAACTTTGTAATGTGTCTCAAATTTTATAGCCTTTATCCTCTCGGCTCTTTAGCTTCTCGTGATTTGAAAGCGATCACGCTCGCTGGAGGTGGGAGTTTAATCAAATCAGTATTCTTTTTAAGCAGTCTGATAGGTGTTAACTTAAAGTAAAAACATAACCTTCACTTTGTCACTCACTATCATATTCTACTCACATATACAGTGGAACCCCGACTTACAAATACCCCATTTAACAAAAAATTAAAGTTACAAAGGCACTTAACGGCAATATTTCTGCCCTTGTTACTAGGGCTATTTGATAAAACAATATATATCGGATGACGATATAAAAACGTCTATCGTTTCATTTTACGTTTAGCGTTTGTTTCATGGTGTCGCAAAATAAACTGTTTACGGCAATATTTTTTCATCGTTCTGATGGTCACTGTAGTGGCTATATTCATTTCTTAAAGTTCTCTCTTTCTCTTATATGTAATATAACCACACTACGGACGGACCAGCGCCTGTTTTTATGCGTTGTCGTTAGCAACAGCAACGGTAACACCTTTGCGTGTCCGCTTGTTTATGTTCCACATAAACCTTTAGCTCACATAAAGCTCAAAATCCTGTTGAGACTTTTCAAAATAAACTGAATCACGTGAAAGAGCAGATTGTTTACGGATGAGAAGTAAAAAACCCGTCAGGTGCTAAAAAATAAACCTTTGACTCAAACGTTAGAACAGGCTTTTCCCCGCAGCACGCCGTGTAATAAATACAAAGAAAACGGCGGCCGTTACAACTTATGTCTAAAAATGTATAGTTTCATGCATCGGTTAAAACACTCGACTCCAGGTACATGACGCGCAGCTGGAAACACTTCACGCAAGTCGAGCTGCCCGAGATTCACAGAATTTACAGAAAATGTTACATTTTTGTGATTTATATCGTTATCGGATGATAGAATTCTTATATCGGGATATGAGATTTTGGTCATATCGCACAGCCCTACGTGTTACGGCAAAATGCCCACGTAACGAAATCCGCTGGCTCTGATTGGCTGAGCCCAGAATGCCCACAATACCTTTCGAATCATGTGACAACCCCTTTCGTACTGGCGCTTCGCTGTTGTTGCAGTCAGCAATTAGCTTATAGCCTATCGTTCACTCAAAAGGCGCGATGGGTGCTTTGACTTGCGAAAATTTTCGACTTACGAAAGACCCTTGGGAACAAATTACTTTTTTAAGTCGGGGTTCCACTGTACTCCGCTGAGGCCTTCAACTGTATTTTTTTATAACAGCTCTGGACATTATCATTATCTCCGTGCAAACAACTGCTTTTCATTTGGTGTTTGCGACTCACTGCCTGGCCATGCCGCAGCTGCAGCTGCAGAGAGCGAGTTTTTACTTTCACCTTGTGTTGTCCATAGCAAAGGAACAGCACAGTAGAAATTATATTAAGCCCTATCATTAAGTTCGTGTGCAGTGCATTTAAGAGCATAACGGCTGGCAGGTAACAGCATGTAGGGTTAATACTAGTTATACAGGATGTTCCTGACGTTTAGGAGCTTTCTTTAATGACAGGTAAGGTCAGATTTACTTTCATAAATAACTGTTTGGGTTTTTTTTTTTCTTCTTTGCAGGTGCTTGCTGACTTGGAAAGAGTTAAAGGAAGCTATTGTAAGATGGCATATAAAAGATTTAACTTTGGCCTCAAAAAATAAAAAATAAATCAAATCAAATCTGGATATTTCACCGGTGTAAAAATGTTTCCAAAGTGGAAGTAGGTCATAAATTACCACAAAAACAAAAAGGCAAAAACTCCCGAGGCCAGCACTGCTCTGAGTGCCAAGATAGCAACAGATATCTGCAACAGAAGTAAACCTTCAAGGACTGTTTTTCCCCCACTAACAAACTCATCTTTTGCCTGTAAGCACTGCAAAGAATGACAACCGTCAATTAGTCAGTTAATTAATTTCCATTTGAATCTAATGTATAATGATTTGAAGAG
Source organism: Haplochromis burtoni (assembly GCF_018398535.1). NCBI lineage: Eukaryota > Metazoa > Chordata > Actinopteri > Cichliformes > Cichlidae > Haplochromis > Haplochromis burtoni. The sequence goes on along the minus strand of NW_024582522.1, from coordinate 1,306,945 downwards.
CAGCAAAACAAGCAGCGCCTTGCTCATTAACAGTACAAGTTAGATATTTTTACTTTGTAAAACCCTAGCGTGCCTCAAAACTGGAAACCCAGAGGTGTACGCGAGAGAGCGCTGAGAGAGAGAGAGAGAGATGAGAATGGTCATGTATACGGCTGAAAAATGATAGGGGAGAAGCAGAGGCTATCAAAGCATATGTAAAAGAGCTTGGTTAATGTCTAGAATTACATCGGAAACTCTCTAACACACACACACGCACACACACACAAAAGCACAAATGCCCGGCTGTCCATGGAAAGAGGACAGATGGCCGCGGAGTGGCTCTGGTCCAGGGAGTGACGATGTTCTGTATCATTATAATCTGCTCCGTAGTATCCTCCCTACTGCTGTGCTGGACAACATGTTTCACCCACTGAGAGCAGATACTGGAACAATTCTGCTGCTGCTCTGCAGCACATACTCTAAGAGTGGCGCTGTGACAACAAACTTGCCTCGTAACTGTTCTTTTGTTTAACTTTTGGATAGTTGGGGGTGTGGAGGGAAAAAATGATCATTTTGCAGCCCACAATTCAGTGTCACACAATGATCGATGATTTTGTTTTTAATGCAGAAAAAGAAAGCCACAAGGACGGTCTGACTGTAATACACTGCCCGCTCTAAAACCCACTAAATCAGCCTTTTGTAAACCAGGGTGACAGGAGTTATTGCTGCCCTTCAGTCTGTGCATCTAACAGACACACACCACTTCCGAATAACCGTTTAAGCCTGTCGGATGTTTTTCGCTAAACGAATACTCCACGTGCCACCCAGGAGCTGAAAAAACCCCAGAACCCCGGGAATTTAGCGTGCGAGATCTTCTATCTTAAAATATCTTTGAATCAAAAGTTAGAAAAGATAATACCCTAATTGTGTTTGTCGTAATCGCAAATTTAATTTCCAGGGAGAGGTTATCGCCTGGAGAAAAAAAAAGAAAAAGAGCTGCACAGCCATGGGGCTCAGGCACACAATGTTAATTTAATTTACAGTACAGACACTACATCTACAAGGTTGTTGTTCATGTGATTACAACGAGAACAACTAGGAGAGGAGACACGTCTGTCACGATGATGGAACTGATAAATAACTGGATTGTGTCTCTCTCTCTCTCGTGCACGCACGCAGGGTGAGTGATGGTGTGTAGAGCGCAAACACGTGTGGCAGTTATTTTTTTGTTACGTTTGCAGAATGAAAGCCTACGCTCCCTGGATGATGAACACGACGATGATGATATGAGCTACTAGTGTGTTTACAGCAAGCAAGACTGTGTGCGTGTATAAACTGTAAATATGAAACATGCAAACTATTCAAACCGCCCAGCCCAGCTTTCTGAGCTCTATTACGCTCAAATGAGGCAGTAAAACAAACGCATACAAATTCATCTGCCAGGTGTGGCGTCTGATACAAAACAAAGAAGATAGAAGCAGTTCTGGGTTAACAGTTGAATGTTACAGAGTGTTTTAATACTCGGCATCGTCCCTGAGGTTTTGCAGTTGGCCTGACAGTGGATGAAGCCCTAACAATATGGTTGAAGTGTGATTATGTTTAAATCTCCATGACTCTAATCCCTATACTTAGGGCACCTACATTTTTTTCATCAAGCTTCCAGTAACATTCTCACAGTGTTTAACGGCTTTGTGTGTCCTCTCGATGTATTATGAGCGGGCACACACTTGGATTAATGCCCTGTCATGTTCTCATTACACAGCGGTGCGAGGAGAGAAGGGCCGGGGCACCTGTAAGCATTCAGGTTCAGCGGGAGAAATGCATTCCCTGTGTTGTTTTTCTTTTCTTTTCTTTTTTTCCTGCAGAGTTTTTAAGATCAGAAGTCCAATCATGCTATGTCGAGAGGTTATAATGGTGCTTAGAATGAAATAAGACATATTTTTACTCACTGCTTCCATAAACATGCCGTAATTATTCATTGCGGCTACCAGGGGAAAGGGATAATGTCAGAGATTTACGGCCCGAGTGGTAAGAGTCTGAGATATTCATCAATCCTCTCCAACACTGTGGTGCCACAGTGCTTGAGAGAGGCTTCACTAGCTGAATGAGGATCAGGGGGTGATGCGCCATGCAGTCGGGCCCAGGTTTAGAGGTGGAACTCGCACTCCTGCAGCCAAGCTCATCAGCTGCAGCTCGAGAGGAAGGACACAAGAACGGACATTACCCTTCGTGAACTGCAATCATAACAGTGGAATTTAATAAAACTTTGTGTATTGAGGAAAATAGAATAATCCCTTTCAATCTCCCGTAATGAGAGAGAAGAAATCCTAAGACTGTGATATTTCCCCTCCCTTCACCCCACAAGATTTTAGGCTTTCAACAGGATTCCACTAGCTTAGCTGCAAATCGCCTCACTGCTGTGCGATACCGCCACATCCTCTAAGAACGGGGTGAACACAGGATCTGGCACATGTGTATGAGCACACAAACACTCACAAATCTTATTTGACTTTGAGTGAGAAGTCCAGATTGCTGATGGTTCTCATTTTCCCCACAAGGGAAGTGGTTGGTGATGCTGCCATGAATCAGACTATCAGCCCAGTCAGGGACAGGACACAGAAAGCTGAGAAGACGAGGAGCACGAGAAGATGAAAGACAAATCCTCGCTTCTCAATGGCTTGCACAAACAGTAAGAAGAAACACGAGCATCTGCTGTTTTCAGATGACGGTCGATTTTCTAATCTACTACCCAAGGCCATGCTACACACTTATAAATGGATTCTCTAGTGGTCTGATACTAAGACAGGACAGATACTTAATAAGGAGAAACTAAAACTCTGCTTGTTTTTTTGTTGTTGTTATTTTTTAAATTACTGATTACTCACGAAAAGAGCCAACAGGCATAAAAAAGACGCTCACGCTGCAAGAGTTCATCAGAACCATGCACATGCATGTCTCTGCTGGTGTAGACACAAAGCACTGGGTGTAAACATACCTTGATGGCCTCAATTAATCATGTTTAAAAAGACAGATGTGACGGCATCACACGAAACTATGACTCCTCCATATGCTACCTGTTTGGAGTAATGTTTGCAAACTGACTAATTACAACAGTCTCTGACGAAGCCTCTCTCTCAGCAGATGTTTGTCCATTAACCTGCAGGAAAAAAAGACTTTAACATCCTGTGAAGAATAACATATTAACAATGCCCCTTCTCTCAGGCTCAGGGTGCACACTAAAGTTTTGCTTTATATATCTATATCTATATATATCTATATCTATATATATCTATATATCTATATATATATATCTATATATATATATGCGTTTTCATTTACTGAAACACATATATGTGCAAACATACATTGAAATACAGAATATGATGCAAATTCAGTCTTCAGGAGTATTCTTCATGCTTCTTAAAGCCTACAAAAGCCAAACTGTTTCTATAATGTTGGTTGTGGGGAGGCCAGTCCATCACTGATGGTGTTCAATTGTGTATTTTTCTAGTCACATATGTTTTTACTGCACTTGCAGTGTGTTTGGGATCACTGCCATGCTTAAAAATGAAGCCGTTGCTGATCAGATGCTTTCCAGATGGTATTGCATGGTGGATCAAAATCTGATGGTACTTTTCTGCATCTGCAATTTCATCAATTTTGACAAGATCTCCAGCACCACTGGCTATAATGCAGCTCCCAACAGTCACTGCTGTATCTCTCCTGACCTCCATCGTACAAACATATGATGATTTGAATCAAAGGCTTCTAATTTAGATTCATCACTTTAGTCCAGTTCTTGTGTAACTTGTCACACCTCAGCCTTTTCTCTCTGTTTTCCTAAGAATGGCTTGTTAACTACCAAACTTGTACTGAGACAATCTGATGAGGCTTCACTAAACAGTACTAAATGGATCGAGTGAAAGGCCATTTGCATCTCTGAGGTCCTATGTCAGGTCCTTGGTGACTTTTTTTCCCTGTTTCTTCTGGTTTTTAGGTACTGATCGAATGTGGAAGATATTTTTTAGGCCTTCCACTACTTTTTTTTCATCCTCCACTGGTCCAGTTTTCTCAATTTCTTATGACACACTGGACACCATGCTGAGATATGCCAAGTTTCCAGCTAATAGCTCTTTGGGAATCACCTTGTTGGTTCACAAATGCTATTTTGTGCCTGTCAAACTGGCATTTTTCATTCAGCTAAAGACATGGGAGGAAAATATGTGCTTTTGTGACATGCTGATGGTAACAATGTGCCTAAAGATACAATTTAAAATTGGTTCCATCTAAGTTGTCTATTTTATATAGACACAACACTAGTTCATTCATTGAATTAGGTGCTTTTTTTATTCAAAATGATTTATAGCTCGGTGGTAATTGCTTTAAAGAAAGGTCAGATACAAGAACTGGACTGAAAATGAGTTAAAAGGCAGAAAAAATGAAACATACATGAAAGGCTCAGTAGTAGCAGTACTGTGCAGAAAGTTCAGTGCTTCTGCACAGTACTGAAACTATTATGCTGCATTTATCGTAGCTGATTATGTACAAATGTTCTAACTGCACGTTAAGATTTATAAGAGGTATGAAGATGAACCTGCAGAAAAATTTGATGCACATTAAGCTGTGATATTAAGAGCAGATTTGAAAACCAGCGAGTTCTAAAGCTCAAACCCTTCACACCTAAGCAGCCCACTATTTGACAGGCCAGAAGGATTACAGCTGCCCTTTGTGAGTATATCCAATTGTAATATTCATTTTTGCCTTTGCCTGTTAAACCTTTTAATGAGCAGCTCATGCAGGACAAACAGAGTACTGGGCAGGGGTTAAGTTAGGTGCAGGCTACACTGTGTAGAACTATCACAGGTATGGAGGATCTAGTAATAGGAATGTGAACCATTAACCACGTTTTCTGATACTGAGTCATCATTTTTCAGCTCCCTCGTCGCTGTTGCTTTTTAGTTTCATCCGATAAATCGGAGTCACATTCTGGCTGTGCCGTAATTTCATCAAGACTCCAATTTGGATTCAATGCCCAGCGGAAATGTTTCAAGAAGAAGGATGCATCTTCAAGCAGCTTGTCTTTCAGCAGTTTGACTTTTTTTTATGACTTTTTTTTCTTTCTGATTGCTCCGTCTTTCACTCACTGAAAACTTTACTTTTATTCTAAGCAATAATTCATCCCTAAAAGGAAACCCACAAAAGAATTATTATTTAAAAAAAGAGTGGCATGAACTCATCCATCAGACTGTGACAAACCGTAATTCACCATAACTGTTTATAATAAAACTTTGCGCTAACAAATACAACCAAGAAAACAATGACATCTCAGTAATATGTGTGTGCAGTGTTTTTGTTCCTTGTAGAATTAGTTGGCCACAAAAAAGGCTAAATATGAATATCTTCAAATGACATAAACACTGTGATCATGATTAAGCACAATAGGCACCGTTTACTGGCCAAAATTCACTATTTGTATCAATAATGTACGTGCACATAGCGAACAGACAGTGTACTTACTGAGCTGCATTCTGAATACAATTTCAGAAGGATTCAAATTAGAGATGTAATACACATCTACCCACCCTATGAAAAACGTGTCTGCATTTATCTGTCCATGAAATATGAATGATGCTGAATGGAACGGCCTTTTCCACAAGTCAGATAAAGGTTTATTGAAGGCCAGAGTGAGAAGGATAGAGGTTGCCATGGCTACAAGTGTGAAAAGGGCATCTGATCAGACTTCTGACCAGTCAATTAATCTTGGAATTGCATTTTCTTTTATCAAAAGGTTCACTCACGATTCAAAATTAATTGCTCCGAATAAAAAGGAAAAAAAAAAGAAGGAAAAAGGCCGCGATTGTGGGGAATCAAGACCCTTTGAAAAAATACAGTAACGCAGGAGTCTTAAGATTAAGGCTGCCACGGGGGGAAGATGGGTGAATATTTAAGATGGATTGAAGTCTGAATAGTTAGTTTGTTCCCAGTGTGCAATGGAAGAGAAAGCTTATTATTCAACAACATAACTTTTAAAAGACTTAATTTCCTCCTGATTGTTTCGGATGTAAAAATGTAAAGTCATGCCCTCTTTTATTTTTTATCTCCAAAGTGTTGCAAGGCCATAGTGAGGACTCTATGATATCCTGTACGTATAAAAGTAAGGAATTCATTTTATACTTTTATACTGAAATTGCAGATATTCCCCACATTATGTTCACATAACATAACAGAGTATGTTTTTAGCTATTCAACTGTCTATTTAGCCACCTACTAAGCCACTGTAGCAGCAAATACCTTGACCAAGACATAGTATGAGTACTGACAATAAAGATGAAGTCAATCTGAAGCCAATGCTGACCAACTTCAAATTTCTTGGGTTCTAATTGTAACGTTCTTGATCCCTTACCAACTTTTTAGGCAAGGAAAATGTTTAAAATCCACCAGGGAGGCAATCCAATTTCATAAAATGTACCCATTATATATATATTTATACATATAAACTGTTCGCCTCCCAGCTCCCAGGACTCACTCTCTTTTCATCACCATAAATTGCTGAACACCTACAGAGAAGACAACCATCTTGGAAACGAAGAGCTAAATACGGCATCATCATTTATTTATGTAGCAGATCTGTGCGTGCACTTACATCACTGTTTAGTCATATTTGTGCCAGGAGTTTGTGTGCATGCAAAAAATTGACAAAAGTCTGACATTTCCCCTTATTCTGAGACATTCACGAGCTGTGGGATGCTGTGGGGGTGGGGATTTTTTATCACCCCTCAACAAATAACAGAGGAAAGTACATTTCATCACTTTCTACCATGCCGTCACAGAAACACGTCTCTCGCTGTCTTCCCTCACTGTACCCACACTGTCCTTGTAGTATCATATCCTCCCCCTGCCCCCCACCCCCTCCTCTTCTGTCACACTCGAGTATCTCTCTTTAAAACAAGGCAGGAGGCGTTTTGATTATCATAATCCAGTCGCAGCTAATTAGGATAGGTCAGCTGGTACAGTTAAACAGCATCCGGCCCCTTCTATTCTTTCTGCTCTTCCTCAATCATCAGCTCTCTCTCTCTCTCTCTTTCTCCATTTGCTCGGACAGCTATATCAGTGGGTAACATCTCCCAACACCACTGCCGCCTGTCTGTTCGTGATAGCGACTGTGGCAGTCATCTCCACAGAGGCGAGCGATGTGCTGCCAGCCACTCCGCTAGAGCCAGACAAGCCCACATTAATGTCTGCTGCAGCAGGCACGCTGGAGCATCAATTAATCGGCGTTTAAAACTGGCAAAAAAATGCATTTGATATACGCTTAATTATAAGCTCAATATAAGCTTAATTAATACACATTGCTACCACTTTTGCGGAGCTAATTAATCAATTTGAGAGTGATCTGTGGTGCGAAGATGTCCAGATGATGTTGTCTAGCAGGATACTGCTGAACACTGGGCATCAGAGGAGGCGATGGATTGCACGGACGGTACGAGGTTAATGTATGTTACTCGTGGCTGTTACTGAAAAAGAGGAGAAAGGAGGAAAAAAGCCAACGAGAATGTTAAAAATAGAAATTAAAATAAAAAACAAAGACACAGTTGTAGATACGCTGTAGGCTACAACCTAGCAAGTATAGGGGCTATGACTAAAACAGGGTTGGGAATTGATTGGGACTTGAACTACATGCTTTGTGCACTTGTAGTTCTGTTTATACGGAGCCAGTGAATGAGGCCGCAGTGTTCTGGCAGGAAAGCAGAGAGAGCTACAGAGAGTAATTGGGAGGGCTACGCTTAGAGGGAAACAGAGGACTTAAGATGGGATGAACGAGGGAAGGAGAGGAGGGGGGCAGAGAGGGAGAGAGAGAGACCTATGAAGGAGATGCTAAGTGCTGAGATCTGAAGAAAATAAGCCTGCAGGAATACGACCCCAGAGACAGTGACCAATGACAATCTCCCTTTTCTTTCTCCTTTTTTTCTCCCATCTGATAATAGACAGACCTGCGTCCTTCCATGTGGAGCACGAGAGTGCACGCGCGCACACACACACACACACACACACACACACACACGCAGATATTAAAAATATGATTTAAGACCTTTGTGTAGAGCAGAATATTTGCATTTACAGCCCCGTGGGTTCAAAGTGTTTTACATACAATAAGGTCTGCTGCTAACAATACGTGGACATATGCGCAGACCCACAGGGGCTAGACCTCAGGACTTGAATGTTCGGCCAGCTGTCTGCCGCTGGGTTGCTGGCAATGCTCCACCTCTGAGCTCACTCCTAACCTCATCTGAGTGCACATTTACACAGAAGCATGAAAGTGCACATGCGTGGGAACACACACACACGCATAGTGTCAGCCCACTGTCTTCGGTGCCTGTGGTGCTGTATTTAGATTTGGCCATCTGTTCTGTCACCTGACAGGTGTAGGTGCAGTTCTTTTTCTTACTCTTTTTTTCCACTCTCTCTCTTTGCCCTCCACTCTTTCTGAGGATGTATGAAAGAGTCACATGTTTTAAAATTTACATGTATAATCAAATGCAGGGTCGACTGAGCAAACAATCATTCTGTGTCACCCCCAAAAGCCCATTTTTCTCAGTGAAGTAAAATAAATCAATCACAAGAACTCAAGTGTAATGATAAATGGTAAAGCACTGTAACCCATCGATTAAAACCATAAATGACATGGATGAAATGTTCAGTGAAGTCAGCCAACTAGGTAAAGCCTAGCAGATAGCTAAACACCATATCTGGCTACTTTGATACCCACTTGTCACACATAGCAGCCGCACTCTTAATGTGCATAACT
>NW_024582522.1:1246410-1298140 GCF_018398535.1 Haplochromis burtoni | reverse complement strand
AGAGAGAGTTTTATTTAAATATTAGGCAGAACCTGACTGTAGCCACATCATATTCCCTTTTAATAGTTCACGTTTGAGTTTCCTCTATTGCATTTATTCTTTGATTTTTGGTTATTTTTTTAAAAGAAAGTCTCATCAATTAGGCATAAAATGATTCAGTACCAATAAAGACAACAGTAGCACTAAGAGTGACTGACCATGACTGCATCGTGTAATATTTAGGTGCGGTTTAACTCACAGCGAGGCCTTTCAGCATTCAACTGGTATTTTTGCAAGTTAATAAAGACAAGCTGGAACACCGCCAGAGCGATGTGTACCACACCTCACTTCTCACTACCACTCCAGCACCAGGGCTTGGCCTCCTGCTCCAGCCCTCCCCCACAGGCCTAGCTAAGCCTGCATGTTATTGGCAAAACACAGCCAGCTGCAGCCAGTTAACTGTCTAATCTCACATCAATCGATTTCCCCAAACAAGGAGCGGTAGAGAAGTGTAACGAAAGTCATGGAGCGGGGCTGAAAACAGAGCAGAGGGTGAGAATAAAGTGAGCGAGAACAGGCAGTTTATAGCCCTTCACTGAGCTTCCAGCACCGCTGGCCTTCGCGTGTATATGTGCGTATTGATGCGATCTTTTGTACGAGAACAAGACATTCCTGATCGAAGCAACACGCAGGAAGGGCGGAAGGACGGGTCGCAGCTGGCGCAAAGGCCAACAGGGCCAGCACGCATTCGTCCGACACCACCAGCAACAGCTTTTGCACGCCGATTAATGCCCCAAACTCTCTCGTCTCCCTTTGTCATGTGTCTTGTGTGTAGAAATGCGATCCATTTACTCCCTCTTGGACAATTAAATGAGAACATTTTCAAAATGAGAAACATATGGAGCTTTTTAATTGTCCAATTTCTCTTGCCAACATGTGTGGGCTTTTTTTCCCATTCTAAAAACCAGTGAAAAGGAAAAAAAAAAAACGCTATCCAGTGAGACATGCATATTGCAGCACAGAGTGTTGCACAAATTGTCATTGTCCTTCCGCAAGAAGTAAAAACAGCCCGTCTGTTCCCTGGATTAATAGCGTCATTATTGAGAATCCATGTTCAGGATACAGGACTGTACTGCTGCATCCTGTCAGCCAGACTTGGGAAATTTGTATCTCTGTGGGAATCTGTGTTTTTCCTAGCAGGTAATGATGCACGCCGATGTACACGACTGGCTGAAACCGCAGGGAGAATTTCACCTTCCCGCCCTATCACCTTACACCACACCCGTGTGTGATCTTGACTTCCTGCTTCCTTCCCCTGACCCTGCACGAATCATGTGAGGTCGCTGGGGTGCGAGGGACCCCAACAACTCATATCTGGGGAGTTATTGTTCTACACATGTCATGTGTAATCTGCCCGACCCGCAGCGCTTAGAATAATTATTCATATTTAATCACCGCAGTACAAAGCTACATCGCCTGCCGCTCACTAAGTCATTTTCCATGTTACATTATCAAAGTTTCAGAGATGGGTGCTCGAGGAAGGGGACTAAATGGAGAAGCTGAAGTAGTTGGGCTTATAAAAACATAATGGGCTTGTCTGCTTTGATAAACTGAGGACGTGTATAGAATGCACACTCGCTCACACCCTCCGATACAACCGCACACCCCCATGCACTTTAAATGTGAAAAGTGCAGAGAACAAAGTAGGGGAAATAAAGTAGCCAAGTATAAGTTCAGATTGGGAGCGCTCAGGCAAGTCAAAAGCTCAACCATTAATACAAATAACTTGAGCTGAGCACAGAAAACGAATTGAGTCCTTTTTTTCTTTTTCCCTTATTCAAGTGTGTTGGCCTGCACGACGCTCCTTTATTTCTTGTGTAATCACATTTTTTTCCGGTAAGGGCTCACCTTGCTCCAGGGGTGGTGGTTTCACGCCTGCAGCCTTCAGCTTGAGGGCTTCTTTTGCAGACATATCACAGCAGGAGCCTTTGTTGGTGTCCTGGTCACTGTCAGCCTGGTCGCTGTCACCATGACCGCTGTCTCTGAGGCTTGCTCGCTCAGGGTCTTTGAATGTTGAACTACTACACAAACAAACAAATAAAAAAAAGGACTGTGAGTGCTGAGTGTGGTGGAGGATTTCTTAGTGGGTGTTTTTTAACCCTCCAAGGAAGTTTAGAGACACCATTCTTGAATGCCAAGCAAGGAACATTATTATAATGATTTAAGGATTTAGGATGTAATAAAATGCTTCTAAAAATACTGCACAAGCTTTGCTGTCTGCTTTGAGTCCAATCCTGTGTGTGATAATGTTCTAGTAACACAGAATATTTTTAGTGACCGACTTTCAAGCTAATTTAATGTACACGACCGTCTTCTTCCTTTTATTACTCACTACAGTTCATTGTCAGCGCAGTTAATGTTAAAGTAGTTTGTGGGGAATAAAATAAAGCTGAAAAAAACGAACAAACAAGGGTCTGATGTCTAGTCAAGGCCACAGATCTCAACCCTTACCTTTGAACAAACTGTTGTCTGCTACCCATATAATTAGGCTCCGTGGGGAAATTGTCCGTCTGTTGAGAAGAGAGAGAGACAAAAGTATGTTGTAAGCACGAAAGAAATGAGTCCTGCTGCGAAACAAGAATTCCTAGTGACATATGATTAATTATGCATAAAAAAATAAGGCAGAGGACAGATTAGGGGTGATAAAAGCTATAAAATTAAAAAAGGAGAACCCTTCATGGCCAAGATTTGAGCATTTCATTAACCACATAAGGCAGGCTAATTAGCCATTTGAGAGTAAACCACAGAGCTGAACATCAAATCTGGCAGACATCATATAATCAATGAGCGCTAGGACAACAGTCTTGATGAAAATAGAGAACATTGCCGATACGGTTCTGGAGTCCTAGTCGGACTGTTTGTGCAGAATTTAAAATGCTATTTGCTCCTTGTTCCTTTAACAACATCTCCACGGGAATCTGCTGACACTCTAAGAATATCCTGCACTTTTTTTTGTCCTTTCTATTTTTGTGCACAAAAATAAATTGTTTGTGAGGAAGCGCATCTTGCATGTGCTGGACCCTGTGGTGCTTTATTTCATATGGGTAACCCGATCGTACACAGGGGCCTTCTACTAACGTGAATCGATAGGAAACTAAAACACATGCACATGCTTTTACGCACATGGATGCAAAGAAACAGAATGACGTCTGTGATAAAGCATAGCAGTATAATGAAATACTGGTAGAAGCCCTACTGCATAAACAGGATAAAGCACCGTATCATTTGAAGTTTTACAGGGTAGATCAGTGTCGTGGTTTTGATCATGTTAAAGGAAAATCTTCAGAATTTCCAGAAATAGCTAAAGTTACAAAAAATGAAAAAAACTTGCAAGATATATAGACTTCTCAGCAAAAACACAAGGTGAGGGAAAGTTATATGCTTATATTTAGGCGAAATTATTGCGAGGATATAAACCAAGTCATGCTCAGGTAGGGAGGAATGGCGGAAACAAATGTCTTTGAGAGATATAGATTTCATAGTGTTGTAGCAGTATTCATCACAGCAACACAAATAATTACCCTGTGTTGTGCACAACTCTCTGTGTCTTGAATTCATGGTGGTTAAATGTCATGTTTAGTGAGTAATGTCTACTTGTGCCAGAGTTTTTCACATGCACAGCTTGACTCACAGTCGATAGAGTATTTCAATGTCATCCGTGCGCAGCGGTGGCTCGGTATGAAAAAGGGTGTGTGAAGGTCAGGCGGGCCACCTCAGTTCTTTGACCTTCCATGCTTTCACCAGCACCTTTATCTCTACCTAAACACTTTATTCCGCCTCAGCCTTCAACCAATACTAAAAGAAAACACCCACAGAATATATCAAAGACTGGAATCTGACCACGAAGTAAGGAGAAGAATGAATGAAATCGTTTGGCATTGAAATGATAACAGCCTGCGTTTTTTTTTTCTTTCTTTTTTTTGGAAAAGAGAGTTGGGAGTTTTTATATTGATGTGCCCCTTCTGTACTTTTATGACCAGGGTATCAACCTTGGGCATATTTTTCAATCAACTCAGCTCTGTTAGCACTGAGCAGGAGGAAAGGACATTAACAGAAAATAGTTTTCCTGCCGGTTATATGGTTTAATTTATTTTCCACACCTGTGCACACAAAACAAATAATATCCTTGTGAACAGAACTTTTACTTTTTCATTATTACAACAGACTCAAAAAGTTATTTTTTGTCATCCACATGGACCAAAAAACCTTGAAATGTCAACGGTCTGTTGTACATTAGCATTAAATTTGCTTTGATTAGCATGATGAATGGAAATGCACATCCCCATTGCACGGTAAATACGATGGTATTTTGTTTGGTTTGTTATCAAAAAGGGAAAAGAGACATTTCACACCTAAAGTACATGCTCCACCCCGCACGAGCCAATAAAAAGCACATTAAGCCACTTCATAGGACCCTGTTTCCTGCCAACTATTCCAGGCTGATCTTAAGGCTCCATCTCTTCCTGCCTGTCTGTACTGCCCAACCCTTTCACTACAATGGGCCCCTTTCCAATTAATGGGTCGATAATAGCCGGCACGAGATGCTTTGTACTGAGCCGGTCAGCGCCCGCAATGAATACAGGATAATCTGAGGGAAGGTGATAAAAAGTGGATCATGTCTGTTATCTTACTGTTATGATTTCTAGTAGTATTATTAAACGCTGTATCAAAGAGTTAATTAATTAGTTTAACATTACAAGTGCAGCTGACTGTTTCATACTGCGTGTTTCCCAAATGTGAAACCTCATGAAAGTGATCTGAATAAAAAGAAAAAAAAAATCTAAGTAAATTGAGTGGAACTAAACTGACCAAAACTGCAGTATCTGTATATTTGGCCTATGACGGTTAAAAATCTGACTCATTTACTGGCCTAAAATATGAGTTTTAGACCTTAAAGGCTCAGAGAAGCACTGAACCCATTTAACGCGAGATGAATTCAGTAGTTCTGGGTCGATCTACTTTGTGCAGATATGATCAGAGGTTAGGTTGTTTGGTAGCGTGGATGAAAATTGCAAAAGCATGTTGTCGATTTGAAGTGAATGATGCGTTGTATCTGCTCCATGTAGCAAGGCCACAGAGGTCAGAAAGATACTGAGTACAGTGAGGCTGAGTAAGTGTAAAAAGCTGCACTCTATTCTGTATTCCCATTCAGGTCCCAAGACTGACCGCTCAGACAGCCGGCCGATTGAGACAAATGGGACGAGCATATTGGAGTGCTATTCTATTCTCAGGGCATGCTGGTGCATTTTGGGGCACTCTTCATTTCTATGGGGCTATATTTGTGCATATCAGCCTATGTGTGTGTTTGCGTGTGTATTTGATATCTTAGGTAGGAATGGTGAACGAGGACAAATTGCAGATTCTCTTTCACACATCAATGGATTGCTCTCTTTTATTCACAGGAACAAGAGTACACCCCCTCCCTCCACCTACCCTGTTAGGTATGATACATGCATTTGTCCTTTACTGTCTGCCAGGAAAACACACACGCACACACAAACACACATTATTCTCATTCAGTGTATGCTTGTGAGCACATGCGTTTCTTCACATCAGGCAGTGCGAGTGGCTCCTACTCAACCCCTTCTCTGTAAGCTAAAAGATAAACCCTGTGTTATTATGCGTTGCTATGTATCTGAGTGACATCATTCCTACTGGAAAACTTAGAGCCGATTAGCTAAAGCTATACAGAAAAAAAAAACATGTAAAACAGAGAAAATTAAAGGAACCGATCATTTTTGTGCAGTGGAAGCTGGAGATACATGAAAACAAAACACACACAAAAAAAAAAACCAGAACGTTAGTAACATAGTAGCTCTTTCTGTTCATGACTCATCACAATTTAGAGGTTATTGTAATGTGTAAAGTGCAAACACAGAGTTACAGGTTTTGTTGTCTTTTGGCTATATTGCGCCCACCAATAAGAACTAAAATCCAGCGAGAAGTCAAGGAGGCTGCAAACAGCAATGTCCCCAACAAACTTATCTCATTTCACTAAAATCTGACCAATCCTGTAGGGGAGCAGTGATTCCTGTGAAGCAACAAATGCAACCTTGATTAATAAAGGCTAATTAGTTGATCATTGTGTGCAAGTTTCACCAACATCTTAACTTTAACCAGGAGGTAAAGTGATAGGAACAGGCAGACGGTGGACGCCTCGCCCATAAAAACTGAAAACGAAAGGCATAAAAGCAAAGTGAAAAACATCTTAAGAAAGGGGTGGAGACAATAATTACACTGCAATGATAATCAACTGGCTCAGATGCACAAGGGGTCAGATCAACTTAACATCCAAATATCTTCCTAGAGACAATCAACCAACCAATCAATCAGTCGTCAGTTAAGTAAGGCTCTTACTTAACTTCTAAATAACCTAAAAGGGGTCCAGTCCAAACAAGTAAACCAATGACAACTCAACAACCACAGTTAGCCCGTGTGAGTCTAGATACTACTTTAACATTGTTTCAGCAACAAACTGGTGATTTGTGCAAATGGATGTTTAGTGTAAAGAAAGGCCTCTTTTTGCTATGTGATACAAAAAAAAAACCCCACTGGACTGTTACTTTCTGTGACTAATCTCAAAGAGAAGGTCGTCCGATATAACACTGCAAATTTAAAGGTTTTTTGATACATTTTTTTTATTTGTTTTTTAACTACCAAGCACACAGGTAATGGTGAGTGACCTGCAGGCTCTGTGTGTACATAGTCTAATGAACAAGGAACAAGAGAGAATAAAAACAATCATAATACACCAACGATGGCAGAGCCTTTCACCATATCAGACTCAGGTTATTTTACACTAGAGTTCAGGTTTCAGGTTTCTCCACCACAGACAGAAGAAGCAGCGCTCGCAGCATCAGAGAGGGGTGCATATCTGCAGCATCCCCCTTCCACGAGCACGTTGTGCGAGTGCTACGCATTACAACTCTGCCACAAAGCTTCCACCTTTTTCGACAGCATTCCGCGTGCCGCTCTTCCCTCGACACCACAGAGACTGGCAGTGGAGGAGGAAATAGCTTCACTCCTGAGTAAGGAAGCAATAATGACAGTCCCTCAGCCAGAGGCACAGAGGGGCTTTGTCTCCAGAGTTTGGTGCTTTAAAGTCATTTACAGCATTATGTCTGAAGAAATGAGGCACTGCATTCAAAAAAAATTTCAGTAAAAAATTACAATTTCAGATGAAACGAGATGCATTTTGTATGCAGATACAGTCATCTACAAAACCGCCCTCATTAATATAGTCAGAACGATTAAATCTTTACTAATAGCGCTCCTTCAGTTATACAGAGAAGCTTCTTATAGTTTTACACATTACTACGCAAAATGTCATACCCTCCCTCCCCCCTGGTAATGGGCTGCTCTAATGTATAAACATCATCATAAAATAGTCTTTGAAAGAAGAATTTTTCACATTAAGACAATTTTGGATTTCAAGGTGACATGGCATTCTTTAGACATATGTGGCGCAGGCACGATACGCAGGCTGAAAATATGCCTTTCGATAGGACTATGAAGGCTTTCTCTAAGGGAAAACATCTTTTTGCAACGTTTTATGGTATGTTGCACACGGACCTATCTGACTCCACTCTTCAACTCTACATCTTTTTTTAAATGTAAGTGCTTTTAGTTTGGCTTTGATTTAGCCCTGTAAAGCCTCAACCATGAAATAATTGCTAGAAAGTTCAAATTTTGGGGGGAAACCTGAGTTTTTATTGAACCTTCTGACCTAAAAAACTTAACTGTAATAATGTAATTATTAATTAAATTGTATCAAATTAAAAATATGTGCCATTGATTTAGTTCTTTTGTGGGGGGGAAATCACACTTATATGGAGGTCTCAAATCATCTCATGTATGCAGGGACAAAAGAAAAATCCTTTGCAATTATTTTGAAGTCGCTCTACTCAGAATGACAAGCAAAAAGGAAAAAACTCTGTAAATTTCTCCGCTGGTTGCATTTCTACCACATGTCAGCGGCACTCAAACACTTAAATACAACCTCTAGCATAATTCTAAGGTGCCCGGGTGAGCCGTGCTGTTGACAGAAGTTCAAAGCAGTAGTTAAACTGGTGTCTCCCATGTGTGAGCGAGTGCAGCTGTATAAATGACAAGAGGCACAGCTAAAATCAAGCATGCATGCTCAGCAGCCCTCTGTATAAAGCAGAGAAAAGGCTAAAAAAAGGTTTCTTTATGCAGTGCTGTGAATCATCAGGAAGGGGCATTCACACCTGGCCTGTTGTTGTTTATTTTGCCACACCTCTAGTACAGCAACCTTTGAATTCAGCTACTTTAATTTTACAGATATGCTGATTATGTGTACACATGAAAAGAAACCCTGTGGTTGTCTTTTCTTATGAAAACAAAAACACATCGATTATAAGAACATATTGGGAAGCAGGTTTGATATTTTGCTTCCAATGAGCCAAAATTTTAAAGACTTTCTGAAGGTCTTTTCAAAGTTATTTCTTTTGACACTGGCTGCTTTTTCACTAACTTCAGCTCAGTCCTTGTAACTGACCGTTTTGTTTGAGCCACAACACTGACCTATGAATCATTCAAGTACAAAAAAGGGCACCTAAGTGGAGAAAAGAATCAGTGTTGTGTCTACATAATGAGACATTATCATAATGTCTCATTATGGTGTGCATTTGAGAAAAGTGGAGCAGTGAAAGACAAAAGAAGAAGTGGTGACCCTGAAAACTACGCACAGCAGATGAATAGTATCTGAAAATCGCAACCTGACTAGACCTGACTAGGGCTGTGCAATATGACGAAATATATCGGATGACAAAATGAAAATATCTATCGTTTCGTATTATACACTATTGTTTGTTTCATGGTATCACAATACTTTTTCATCGTTTAGATGGTCACCATGTGGATGCAGGCACAGAGAAAACCAGCATGGACAGTGAAGATGAGGCAGAACCAGGTAGCTCCAAACAGAAGGACCAGTCACAACAAATCGAGGACCTTATTCCTAAATGAGCGGCTACCTCTGCAGCATGGACATGGTTTGGCTTTGAAAAGTCTGACACGGACAGAAAACTGTACTATGCAAATTATGCCACAAACTGATCCCCACCACAGGTTCAAACACAACAAACCTCTTCAACCACCTACACAAGAATCGCGTGAAAGCGTATGGAGAGAGTTTACAGATGAGAAGGAACAAAAATGCACTATTTTGAGATGTATCGTTATCGGGATGAGAAACGTCTTATATTGGGATATGAGATTTTAGTCATATCGCACAGCCCTAGACCTGACTCAGGACCTGAGAAATGCATCTGGCCCTTCAGTTTATCCATCTACTCTGTCAAAAAAGTCTCATCAGAAATTGTCTCATTGGGAGGGGAGTGTCAAGAAGCAACTGATAGAAGGCTGAGGTACACAAATTACACAAGAACTGGTCTGAGAATCAGTGGCAACAAGTCTTATGGAGGCCGAATCCAAATTTAAAGTTTTCAGTTTAAACAATATGCACAGAAGAGATCAACAGTAAGCATCTACGGGTATCTGTAAAACATGGTGGAGACTGGTTTGGGGCTGCATTTCAACCAGTGGTGTTGGACCACTGGATGGCTGGATTGACAAATATGAATGCAGAAAAGTACTACTACTACTAACTATTCCTGAAGACTACTTATAGAAATTACAAGAAAGCATACCTAAGAGAGTTCAGGCTGTGTTGAAGAATAAATGTGGTCACACCAAATATTGACTGTCAAGCTCGTTACAATTGTACAAGCTCTGTTTTTGTCTTAAATGCTGTATTAACATCTATGTTTGCGTGTATTTCAATAAATCACAGCAGCTATTTCCCATTTTTCTATCAAATCATAAGGAAATGAAGGTTGACTGAAGAATTTTGAACATTACTATATGCATTTCCTGCATTCACAATGCTGCATCCTTTTTGTCCATGCATTATGAAAGAGGTTTCATTTTATTTGATTTGTTTTTTCAGAAATTCTAAAGGAAGAGAAGAAAGCAGAGTACATCTTGTGAAATCAGTGGCAGCACAACAAAAACATATCAGTGGGGCTTATCTCAGAATATATTGATTATTTGTCCCACTTGTAGTGATTTGTCATTTAAAGCATCTTTACCGACAGCCTTCCAATCTCTTGTACTGAACTCCACTTCGGTACCATGAATCTAATAAACTCGGGCTGAATAAACTTGGCCACTGTGTTAAAGGTGCCACTGCCTTGAAATACTGTGTTTTATTAAAACTACTACAGGGCTTTTTGTAAAATTGCTGGTTTATTATGTAGCTGGTGACTCAGACAGCTCTAATCCAACTCAATAGTCTCATCTTGTTAATCATGGTTTGCCGCAATTCATTATTCATAACAAATGCATTTCTTTTTATTCTTATCATTTATAAATTTTTATATTTATTGTTCATATTCATTTAGTGGGAGTGGGGGCTTTTCTTCATTAGATAGGGCTAAGTAGCACTTTAGAGGCTTTTATGTATAGTCGCATAAACAGCGTGACCTCTCCATTGCATATTCATTCCTCGCCAGCAAACACACAATATTCATAATTTGTATGCAACCACTCTGATTGATTGTCTATTATTTTTGGTTGACCATACAGCAGCATTAGAGAAACTATTAGGGGCCCAGCAGAGTGCACGGAGTCGCCCAACTGGCACAAGGGCTTTTTTAAAATTATTATTCTTAGTCTTTATTTAAGAAACGCTGCACTGAAAAGAAATCAGAAAACAGAAAAGAAAGAGATGAATTGTTATTCAAACCACACCATAGTATAAAAGACTAAAATCAACGATAGGTGAGAAGAAAAATAGAAAGACAGCCTGTGTGATTACTGATGATATATCATTCCATTTGAAGAAGAGCCTCAGCAAGTGCATAATATATATAATTTTCTCTTCTGTCTACAAATGACTACTTTGGTAGCATTTCTAAGGTAGGATCTTTATGTGCAACTGGGATTGCTGCATCTGCCTTTAAGAGTAACAGCTATGAAAGAGTCTATCAGTTCTAAGAGCTGCTTTTGTAAAGCACATTCATCTATTTGTAATAATGTTTGTCGTTTAATTTTCCAGACTAAATTACTTGGAGAGCATGAAAAGAACACTCTGGGGGATAAACGCAGCCCGAGTCTAAGAGATGGTCAACAAAGCATTGTTAAAATCTTATTCTTAAGCCTGTCATTATCATCTTGAGAATCAACTCACGCACAATAAGAAAATGCAAACCTCTGGAGAGAGTGCATATCCTTGAACTTGTTTCCCTGGCTCGCACTTACACACAAACTTCACACACACACTCTCACAGGTACAGGAGATCTGACAACCTAGCCTGTTTTATAATGCATGAAAAATCAAACGATGGGGTAAACTACATCCTGCATAAACAAAACGCCACAGACGGCTTGTGTCTTAATACGCAGTGATAGAGAACAATCTGTTTACCGCAAAATTATAATACATATATATAAATATAATTACCAGTTTTTAACTCCTTTGCAAGTAATTGTTTTATTAATTGGCTGATTAAGCCCGTACTGAGCGAATCATCCTTATCTAACTAAAACGAACAACATTTCATAAACAACAATAATGCTGACCAACATCCCCTTGGGGAAAGATTACAATTATCTGCCACACTGGCAACACACAACAGATGCTATGTACTATGGCAAACTGTCAGTGTCTCTTTTTTTTTTTCATTCCTTTTCCTAAATGAAAGTAAACGAAATGAATGTGACCCACTTTATGATGCATCTGTGGTATGAAAATGCTCCATTCATAAAGAAGATTGATCTGATCAGACCATCAATGAGGGACATCCAAATGACTCTTAATAAATATTTAATGTTAATAAAAGCATCCTCTTCCTATACATGTTAGAAATCTTGAAATCCAGACACTGGAGGTTTTGTGTATACAAGTGCATACCTTAAAAGCCAGTAGTGCGATACTAGTAGTACTATAATACCATGTGGGGTAGTTACTCTATTAGGCATTAGCGAATACTGCCAATCAGAGGTATGACAGTTTTGTCATTTTTTTAATCTTTTTTTTTTTTCGTTTACCTATAACATCCTCCCAAAACAGAATCATTCTAGACATATTTTTCAAACATAAGAAACAAAAAAGAAACCCTAAGAATGCAATATTGTAAAATTGCACTGCCTGCTCACCAGCTGCTGTACATTTGTCTTTAGGCAAACCAAATGTGGGATTGCTGAAATGCCATGCAAGTGGGATATTCAAGCAGTAAAATTAATTCCAGTTTCATAAGGGTGGCATTGGCACAATTCACATCCTAACAAGCTGCAAACTAAATTCAAATTGAGTGAATTCCTATGACTGACCGTGGGGTTTTGGAATTGAGTGAGAAGTCTGCCATAATCCTCTTCTACCAGACCGGGGAATTGGTCTCTACATGTGTCAGGGTATCAGTGTATGTGTTCATCTGTGCATGTGTGTGTCATTGTATTATCCATGTTGTGAGGAAATAAGACTGTTTACACAGCCACATTATGAGTACCTACAGATCTTTTGGGGACAAAAGCAGGTTAGCATAAACTTAACTTAAATGAATTCATGTTTAAAGGGCAAAACTCAGTTTAAGGCTATACTTTACAAGTTCTAGGGCACCTAAGTAACAAATTCAATAGCATAGTCCATGAAAACTGCATATATTTAACTCAAGTTGAGAAACTCAGACCTATATAGGTAGATCATTGTATTATAAACTATATAATAAATCCAAGCTGTTACTAGCCAATAGATTGTGTTTGCTTGATATGCCCACATGGACTGAAACTTGGATTTTCCTGCCAGTGTTTTGATATAAACACAAACTCATGACTGAAGGATTTCATATCAGCCTTTACTCCATTTTTGCTATTGTTTTAAATGGCCCTGAAGTATTGGACACCATGAACAGAGGTCAAAGTTCAAGCAATTTGAGCTTTGACCACTGTGAGTCCACAAACTCATGACAGTGCTTACTGCAGGTGTGCTTTGGTCAACACAGCAACAAACTGTTGAGGTGTCGCTTAAGCCATTTAAAATTATTGGTTTCAGAGCTCAGTGGTGTTGCTGGCACACTGTGTCTCAAAGGGCCACAGAAGTTATGATTAGGCGAGTAGGGTAGGTCTGCCAAAAAAGAATCTAAGTCAGTATAAATGTCCCACCGTGGGAAAATGTGTGCGTGTGTGTGTGTGTGTGTGTGTGGATCCAGTGAAGGAATATATTTATTAGCCAGTAAGTGTGCCTTTAGTGATGTCATTCCAAAACCAAACTCACCAATTTCCAACATGTTTATTTAATTGCTTTATCATATCATATCATAAACACTTAGGAATTAGGCACATCTTGCTCATACTGAGATATACCCAATTTTTTCTTCTGAACTGCCACGATTCCTCCTGATTTAGTTGCCGTCATTGCCTGATGTGAGCCCATAAGAAGATGGGTGCACAGAGTGATTAAGCTGACACCAAATTCTAAAACGTGCCATCCAAATGAAGAAAACTGCAGAAACTGAGACTCAGCACCGACAATAGTTCATTCATCTGACCAGATAAATAATGTGTCATTTCAAAAGCTCTTTCAAAAGATCAGATACACCATTAGAGGATCTGTTGGGAAATTCTATGCTATGCTACCTAGCAACCCTTCATATCTTTTGTTAAAAGTATGGCAGCTTATTAACACATAACCCCAAAGTTATTAGTGTACTCGATGTGTTAGATAAAATGACTGCTTATTTTTATATATTACTGAGAAAACATATCAGTCATTTCTAAGTATGTTTATATCCTTGTTCTGGTGTTCTAAGGGTAGGCTGGAGGAGGTTTGAGATTAAATTGTTTTCTCATCTCAGTTTTTATAGTCTTTACTGTATTTTGCCGTGGAAAAGATAAAATAATAGGACGTTTTTGGCGAGCCACTATGACCTGTAGCCTCAGTTTTCCCGGCCTTAGCTGACATGAGTGGCACTAAGTGCGGTCTTCTGTATCGAGATGCTCTTCTGCACACCGTGGTTGTATTGAGTGGTTATTTGAGTTAATGCTGCATTTGTATCAGCTCTGTAATATTTTATCGTTTTTTAGACCATCCTCTGTAAAACCTAGAGATGGCTGTGCAGGAAAATCCCAGTAGATCAGCAGTTTGTGAAATACTCAGACCAGCACACCTGTTAATACCAGGCAGGTTCAGAGTCTCTTAAATCCACTTTCTTCCCCATTCTGATGCTCAGTGGCTATAATGTGATTGGCTGATTAGATATTTGCATTAACGAGCAGCTCAACAGGTTCCCCTAATAAAGTGTGCAGTGAACGTATGTGAATGAAGTGGTGACTGAGACGAGTGTATATTCATATACTATTCTGAAGCCAGAATAATGAAGTGCAGTCGCAGTTATGTGCAGAGCAGTATAATGAGGCAGCCTGTTCGGTAGTTGGCACTCAAATACCAAGCCAAAAATAATTATATAGGACCTGCAAATTAAATAAAATTGCCCTAAATTACAGCCTCCTAAAAAAAAAAAGAGGCAGACTGGAACATGTTGTGACCATATCTCTATTTTCCAAAAAGTACGCCTTGTTCTAATCTTACTCAAAAATTAAAGGCCTTGTTAAATTTGCAGTCATCTTCTGCAGTATTACTGTATGGATGGAGTTCCTACCAGCACTGCCGTTTAGAGCAGGGCGATATGACAAAAATATTCATCACGATATAGATTTGAAAATTTGCAATAACGATATAACTGACGATAATTGACACTAGACAAAATACTTTGCAACTCCACAATTTTATTAGTGCAAAAAACCCCATCAATGTATTTTCACTTAAACAAGCAGCTGTTTTTTGCATTAAATTTATATAAAAATGTAACACTACAAATGCAAATTCCTTCTTGCTGACAGTTTAACCAAAAGGCATTTCCAGTGGAAATTGGCAGACATATCCTCAGCATAACCAAGTATAATATCCACAAAACTTAAAAAAAGGTTATACACACACAATACGGTAATATTATGTTGAAGCACCGTACGTATCACTCCGCGAGGCTCCTGCCTACGATAGCCGTAATGCTCCAACAATCCATCAAGCGGTGCGGGTTCGTAGCTAAGCAAAGTCGTACTAAAACATTTGACAGATTTTTGAGCGCCATGTACCACATAAAATCATTTCGAGGTCAGTAAACACAACCAGAATTCATACATAAGGCACACGGGACTATAAGGGGCACTGTCGATTTTCAGAAAAATCAAATGATTGATTTTAAGTGTGCCGTATTTTCCAAAAAACACGGTAATAATGACGGTCCGCTGGCACGCTCTACCAAAAACAGTGCTTTGTTGTGTATCAGATGGACGAAACAGCATTTTTACAAACCAATTCTGGTTCATCCGTTTCATTCAACGATCCGCTTTCGCCCTTGTCATTCTCCGTCGCCACCGTGCCTTTTTCGCCATGTGCGTATGAAAACAAAGGCACGCGCATGTGCGTTTTACCCATATTCTATCCCGATATTTAATGTTCTTATCGTTGCCCAACATTATACCGGTATTACCGTGAACGGTATGATACGGCCCAGTCTTAGCTGCCATCTCTGCAGCCAGCTCGCAGAAAACTTTTCTGAAGAGGAGGGGCATCACATCACGGCATGTTTGTTCTTCTATCAACACAATCCACATCTGTGGCAGTTTAGCCTCAGGAGTAAATGATAAATGTGGCTTTTGGCATACATATTTATTCCAACACACAAAAACCCTTAACGCAGCAGTTTGCCAGCTTTCTAAAATAGCAGTGTTGTTTTCCCTCAATGCTTGAGACATTTTATGTAGACTAACCAGCTGGTCTGGGAAGCTTACAGCTGGGACCAGTCTTAGTATTATTGATAAAAGAAAATATGTGAACTTGGGGTAAAAGAAAAGTGAATGAGGATTGGGAGATAGAGGACTTTAGCTAAAGCTACATTATTTATACACCTTTGAAACTGAGGGGAAAGCATGAAAAAAAGAAAAGGTGTGTAGTGTATGATGATCTTGATGCACTAGATACTAATCATTCAGTACTTGCTCATCAATAGTTACAAAAGCTCTGCAGTTAACTGAAGTCATGAGTCAGCTTTGACCTTCCTTAACTCATTATTCCAACGCCAAGTCAGCCCGAAAATCTAAAGCAGAGCTAACACACTGTTCATATCTAAGTGTAGGAAAGAGCAGGAATATAGTATTTGAGCACTAAGCACTTTTCAATTTGAAGTAAAAAGTCTGACAGCTTGATAAATATGCTTGTTTGTTTTGGTTCAGAAGACTGACAGCCCCCTAATGTCTGTTCACTAAATATGAACTTTATGGTGACAACAAGACTTGAATGTTCAGCTATCGAATCAACAAATCACGGCAATTCAGTGCATTTAGGCCTGCAGCCTGGTCTTGAGCATCAGAATGGGGAAGAAAGGTGATTTAAGCAATTCTGGATATGGCTGGCCTGAGTATCTCAGAAACTGCTGATCTACTGAGACTTTCTCCACACCACCATCTCTTGGCTTTGAAGAAAAAGGTAGTGAAAAGAGAAAATATCCTGTGAGCGACTGTTCTCTGGGTGAAAACGCCTTGTTGATGCCAGAGATCAGAGGAGAATAGCCAGGCTGCTTGGAGGTGATAGGAAGGCAACATTAACTCCAAAATCCACTTGATATAACCAAGATGTGCAGAAAAGCATCTCTGAAAACACAACATGTTAAAACTTGAAGCAAATGAGTCTCGGCAGCAAAAGACCACACCAGCTCACCAAAATTAGACAACAGACGGGTGGATTTGGTGTAAAGAGCATGAAAGCATGGATCTAACCTGCAGCCGTTCAGATTGGTGTTGGTTGTGCAATGTTTGCAGGGATTGTTTTGGTTTTGGTTTTTTTGCTACACTTTGGGTCCCTTAGTACCAAATGAGCATTGTTGGTGGTTTAGTCCATCCCACTATAACCACAGTGGACCAGTCTTCAGATGGATGCTTCAAACAGCATAACACAAAATATCACAAAGCTCAAATCATCTCACACTGGTTTCCTGAACATGACAATGAGTTCACTGCACTCAAATTGCCTCCATAGTCATCAGATCCCAATCCAATAGAGCGCCTTTGGTATGTGGTGGAACAGGAGATTGATATCATGGATGTGCAGCTGACAAATCTGCAGCACGTCAATACGAACAGAAATCTCTCTGAGGGGTGCTTCTAGCACTTTTTTGAATCTGTGCCATAACGAATTTAAGGCAGGCCTGAAGGCAAAATTGTCCCCAACCCGGTACTACCAAAGTGTGCCTAAAAAGTTTGCTGGTGAGTGTATGATTACTGATAATAACTATTAAAGGGGTGATAACATTGAAAGGGATGCACAGAGCCAGTCCAGCCAAGCACAGTTGTTAAGCTAAGTTAAGCAAACAGTCTGTTTGCTATAGCAAGAAATAGTTAGCAAATAGCAACAGCCAGAGACAAAGGCTATGTAAGTTACCATCTCCATGTGTTTATGTTTAAAGTGACTACATTGAAACTGTAAACTGCCCCAGGATAGCCCCACCCTCACCTGCATGTTTCATACGACAATGACAAAAGCAGTTTTTTTTAGGCATATCACCTACACCTAGTTAAAATACTTGTATATGGCACACAGTCAAAATGAGGCTCAAGCTAATATTTTGGTAATATTGTCAGGAATTGCTGCAATTATTATGCAAAGTTCATTCTAAATGGGGAAGAAAAGAATTCTTCTTTAATATCTAATTAAATAATGGGGATTTACACAAGTAACTAGAAATATCTGCAGAGTAGGGCAAACACTCAAGAATACATAAAAGACATTCATAAAATAAACTCACCAAGTCTGTATCCTTCAGCTTTTGGAGTCATTTGTAATAAGCTAGTATTTGACTTCAGCTTATGTTCACATTTTCCAACTAATTATTAAACCCTCTCATCTTGTACTTCTCCAACATGTATTCTATTTTTATTTAGGGAAAAAAAAGAAAGAAAGAAAAAGCTTTTTTTTGTAATTTAGTGCTAAAACAAGCCATCACAAATTGTGGTCTTGTTTGTGGGTTAACAAGACAGAAGCTGAGCGCTTGTGAACAAAATCATTAAAGAGCAAATTATTCCGTTTGAATTGATGGAGGAAGAGCCATTCTGTGGATGAAAGGATTTTAGATATTTCCCCAAAGCACCAAACCAAGGCCAGACGCAGATACATAAATACACACACACAGAAAAAAAGGCACAGAACGCGTGCATATGTCTAATATCAATACATGCACAAGTGCACATACACACACCTGGGTTCTCCCTGTCTGCTGCAGATGGACTATGTTTCACTTCAAGGTGACCTATCTACTGTACATGTATCGGGTCAGCGGGGGTGAGGCAGCTTAGCCAAGGAAGGAATGGAAGACAGAAAGGATACTGTCCGTGCACCTGGGTAAAGGCTGACAGGAAAGGCTTTAGGATAATGCTCCGTTGTCAAAGTTCCGGACGCTGGTTTCTCTCGCTCTCTTTTAAGTGTGTCTATGGTGCATTAAGAATCTGTCAGAGCAGCTTTAGTATTAATCAGCGAGCCCACAGAAGAAACAATCGCACATAATCTCGCGCTCTAAACCCCGGTGACCTTCTCTTCAAATGCATAGATGAACTCCCCTTCAAACCACAGTCATTTAAAGACACACGGAGAGGCAAGCGCACACACACACGCACACACACTCTCACAGGCCCTGGCACCAGCGCTGGTAATTTGTTTCCTCCCCACTCTCACCCTCCCTTGCAGACTACCTGATTGGTTTCTCCCACGGCTGCACCCATGTCTCTCCACCTGGGAGTACATCGACTCAGCGTGTCAACGTGACCTCAGAAGAGGACGCAGTTTTAGACAGTGTGTATGTGCATGTGTGTGTGTGTGTGTGTGTGAAGAGAGACATTTTACCCCATCAATCCAGGGAGTAGAGACGAGGGGAGAGGGAGAAGGAGAAGAGAGGAAACAGGAGAAAAGGAGACAAAGTTCCATTCATCATCTCAGCAGCGTTGAGAGTGTATAAAAAGCAAGACGCATTCAGAGTCATCACTGAGCCAACGCTTCCATCGTGGAACTTCATTTATTAGGACAGTGCGCAGATCAATACGCCAGACATATACACCCTGTACTGTTGACAAGATAATCTCATCATTATGAATTTGGCTTGGGTCGTCAGTAACATGAGCAATCGCGACGCTTATCAGAGATGACAAGAGCAGAAAGAAAGGGAACCCTAAAATGGGGAGAGAAAGAAAGCACGGGAAAGCCAGGGAAGAGCGAGCGAGCGCGAGTTCTTCTTTTAC
The DNA here is from genome assembly GCF_018398535.1 of Haplochromis burtoni. NCBI lineage: Eukaryota > Metazoa > Chordata > Actinopteri > Cichliformes > Cichlidae > Haplochromis > Haplochromis burtoni. The sequence goes on along the minus strand of NW_024582522.1, from coordinate 1,278,739 downwards.
TAAACAATGCTCAGAGTGATAGATAATGAAAAACAGTATTTCAGTACCAAACAGAGCAAAAATCAATAAGAAATGGAGCAAACCAGCAATTGATCTGTATGCTAAAGGCCCCAAAAAGATTTCTTTCTAAGACATAAACCCAGAGAGGGGGGCCAATTGAGTACATCTGTGTAGTACAATAGAAAAAGATGAGACCGGCCAAATATCCCATTTTCAATACACCATTAGCAGTCTGCATCGCCGTCGCTACCCCGAAGAGCAGGCAGAGGCGACGTCTGACAACAAATCTTGTGTGCCCACCACTTAAAGGGCCTTTTGTTTAGACAATAACATCTGAGAGCGCCGACTCATTCGCCTCTGTTGCCACAAACACATAACAGCCACTGCAAAACACAGCGGCTGTCAATTCCCTTCAGACGCGCGCAGGGCTTTAGACATGGGAGTCAGATTTCAAACTGCGCTACAGATAAGCTGGAACAGAAGAGACAGTGGGATCTCTGGATCGCGCTTATTAGAGCGTCAGAGGTTCGCAGAGACATTCACAGCACGTGCACGCAAAAAACAGAGACTGGCAGAGTGAGGAAACAAAAAAACAAAAAAAGATGCTCCTCATATTGCAGCAAATTGTAATTTCCTGATTGGGAAGAGTGTAAGGAGAGAGTGTACTCTCCCAATCGGTAGTGATTGCGTAAAGGGAAAGAAGTTGTTTGGAAACAGACTGTTTTTGACACGCAGTTAGGTGAATTTAGAGGACATAAAACGGTACTCATTGTGTATCCCTCCAATCAATTAATCTCATTACTAATGTAGCTGTGGAAGTGCTGAACTGTAAAAGGCAAGGACATGGGGAGAGAGTGAGAGAGAAGGAGAGAGGCGAGCGGGATAAATCACTCCTCTAATACTAATGAGATAGAAGGTGAGAACAGATTCGCATAACTCATTCTTTCGGCTGCGTGTTGTTTCTGCAGCACATGCCTAGGGGGCACGGTGAAGGAAGATGTGGCAGAAATAAAAGCTCTCTCCGGTTGGACCGGCGCCAAGACACAGCGGAGCGAGCGAGTTCTACTTTGTTTGACTTTGAAAGTGTTTGATTTACAGCAAGGAGACCCAGCTGCTGGCAGCTCAAAGAATGCATTGCCACGCCGTGTGCAGCACGCAGCCGTCGGTGTGCTTGTGTATGTTAGCGCGCATTACTGTGTGGTCACTTTTATCTATACCCATCTATTGCTGCGGCTGCGACTCCCCGCTGCCTAAAACGTTAAGTCTAAAGACCCCAGGAGGGATCTAAGAGTCTTCAGGGGGCAGGCGGCCACTACAGGGAAGCCCATTCCAATCTGAGGGAACCAGCAAGACCGGTGCTTCAGAGCACAGCTGGTGGTAGCTCTGAGGGTATGTGTGTGTACGCACACAAACCCCCCCACAAACACAGGTAGACACATGGTAGCTGAATGCTAGATTCCTCCACTGTGAAGGTTATGCTTTATGTTGTGTTCTCGTTTGTTTGGGAGCTCTGTTAATGCCTGGTTGGCTCCTTGTGCCTGACTTGTTTGAGCACAATGCCAGCAGCAACAACGTAACTAGGGACATGCACAAATGTTTATTTATCGCAATCTTCCGTCTTCCTTTTTTTTCTCCTCCTCCTTTTATGAAATATGACACGTCGGAGGGTATTCTCTATAAAAAAGAACACCTTACAGTAGAATGGTTGTAAAGTGACAGCATCGACGGTGTAGGCGTGCACCTGCCAGTGTCAGCGTGGTCAGGAAAATAAGACACAACGGCAGCCAACATCAGCTCATGGTCTCAGCAGCCTTGTAATTACAGAACAGCAGAGTAATTAATAAGTCGCAAAGGACTCGCCAGCCCGCATATGAAAAGTAAACCAAGCTAATCAACGGCACTTGCTGCTCAATGGAATGACATGATAAGATGAAGCTCTGGTGTCAGGGAATTAGGCAGAAGAGTGCTGCTCATCCACTCCACCTCTATTACACACAAACACACATAGAGGCACACACAAACACACAATAACTAAGGAGTGGATGTCTACTGACAGGCCACAGTCTTATTATCATGCCCATGTCATCTCCAATAGGCTGCTTCCTACTGAACCAAGAAAATTGGTTTAATGTGTCCGGCCAATTTGGCTATCACAGAGCTCAACTTGTGTTTTCATATCCTGTTTCTTTCTCTACCCTCGCAAAAAAAAAAAAAGAGAATACAATTCTTCCATTGCCTTGCACTGTCACCCCGGTGGGTCTGTTAAAAATAATGAAATTACGCAGCGCACAGCCACGGCAGCTCGCTAAAAGGACATCTAAATAACACCAAAACATGGCACTCTTTACATACAGCACATTGTTTTTGTCTCTTCTATATCCGTTTCAGTTTGATCCACAGTTTGATTTGACTTGAGTTTAAGTTACAGAGAAGGAGTGCGAGTGTGTAGCGGTGAGCATATAGTCAGGGGCCAACATTTCAATTATTCAGCAGGGTTACTTGGATTTTTGAAAACTTGCAATAAATAAAACATTGACTTCTACAGCTGCAGTGAAATCTCAAGCAAATTCACCGGATACTCGTAGCATCTGTATTTGCAATGAACTGTTAATTGCACGAATGGAAGTTTTATGCCTGTGAGCCTGTGTGATGTTTTCTGTGTCTAAAGAAAACATTAACAGTGAGCGAGGAAGACAAAGACAACAGATGTGTGCGTTACTACCACACCGGACTTTTCTAAAGTCTTTCAGGTAACTTTTCTAAAAATCTAAAAGCGTCACAGCCCCACAAGCAGAGGGGAAAACGAAACGCACCCTAAGGACAGGAACGAAGCGAACAAACGCTCAAATTCTGCTTCTGTCAGAGAGTCTGCGTCTTCTGTTTCCATCTTGGCCGGCGTTCTTGCCCACCGTCTTCCGCCCATTTCCACAAATACGTAGCCAGAGACCGTCGATGCTTATCGTGACATCTTCCGCTTTCCTCTGATTTGTTAAATGATTTATTAATGAAAGAGGATGCAAACATAGCTGCTGTTCTGTGCATTACAAGAGCTGCTACAGCAAAGCTGTTGAAGTGCGCACCTTTGCGAGCACCACAGATGAAAATGCCAATAATGGCAACTAATAAACAAAAGCGTTTCTGTGTTTTGGCTTAAGAGAGATGTCCTAATTTACAGCACTTCCCTCAGGCAACGCTCTACTGGTATCTATCATATGAGCTTTGGGGAGATAAAGAAAAAAATAAAAGCGCTTATTAATAATTCAGATTTTCAGTGTGTAGCGTTATGTACAGTAGCAGCAGGTTTATTTGAGGAAATATGAAGATATACCCTGAGGTAAGCTGATATTTTTTAAGGACTGGCAAGCTCAAATAAAATTAATCTTGCCCAGTGACTCAGAGCCTCAACTGGGGGACAAATGCACACAAATTCCAAAATTTTTTTTTTTTTTTTTTAACTGTCTCCCATTCCTGAAATGACTGCCTGCGCATCCAGTTGCTATGCTGTCGATCAAGGTTTCAGTGCGTACAGGTTTACCAAACTTGTTCCAACAGAAAGCTCCGGAGGAAAGTAGTTATCTAAAGATGAAGGGAGAGAAATGAAATAAAGAGTGCTTTTCTATTCACTGCCTCAGTGGCCACTGAGGTGTGGGAGCAATTTCAATACAATGCACAGCGGAGGCTTTGATAAGACTTTTCAGCGGCATCCTCAAAAACAGTCTTCACACGTGCATCTGTGTGTTTGGGTGCACGAGCGCGCACGTTTCTTGGAGGAAGGGCGTTTCAACGTTCGGACAAATACAAGATTGTCACGCTCATAAAAGAGTAGGGGCTCTGTCACGGAGCCTGCCAGCTAAAGGCTTAAATCACACGCCTGGAATACACAATGACGTTAAACCCACACACATCCACACACACTCACACAATCTCCCTAAATTATGCAGAGTAAGACCATTCCTCGAAGCATCAATTTTCAACATCTGCTCCGGCTACATTGCTGGCAGGTATGTGCTCAGTCTAAACAGTGATTTTTTATTTTGTTTGTTTCTTCTTCTTAGTAAGTACGCTTTTCAAATGATCACAGTCACCACACTTGACGTTTGTTTTTATTCCAGGAATATTTAATTCACCGAATAGGATTTTGGATCTTTTTATTGTGTGTGAACTCAATCCCAAAATTCCATAAATTCAGATATTGTCACTCAAAGAAGTGCGGCTGCTCGCCTGGCAAATCCACAAGAAAAAGAAAATGCTATATTTCATGTGTATGAATGTCTGGCATTTCTCATTAGAGCAGCAGGGAGTCTTCTTTGCAAATGACAAGTGACAGTGTCAAGTCAGCAGAGACTGGAGCCCCGTTCCTCCCCGTCACCCCACACAAGGCAGAATGCCGCCACCTAAAGGCAGCTCTTATAGCCTTCCTCACACCCCCTTTTCCTTTCTTTTCTTTTTGCCTTTGTATTACTTGCACCTTATTAACGCGAACGGTCTCCCACTAAGACGAGAATCTGCTTAATTAGAGTTTTGTGGTGAATCTAATTAGAAACAAAACGAATCAATATGATAAAATATGGGCCGTTTGAACGCCATGACACAAGGTGTCTCTAACTGTTTGGTTACAGTGATGATGTCAGCTGTTCACAAAAGTAAAAGAAATGGAAAAAAAGTGGAAGGTGCATACTAGGTGCACATGGCTGCCTAAAGCATGCTCGTGACAGATTGGACTTAAGTGTGAAGTGATGAAAAGTAATTCCTTCTTCCCGAACACTGAGACAATTTGCTGCAGACTGGTCTTAACCTTGATTCTACGCTAAGTAATTCCCTTCAACGCCTTAAGCAAAATTAGGCATCATTACTTATCATCCATCTTCTTATTCCAGGAATTCTCTCTACAAATGAATCTGGCACTGTGGTGACAATGATAAGGGCAGCAGAGCTCTGCTGATGTGTTCGTATTATTCCCTTCTCCCAGCTAGAAACCAACCCTAGCCTTTCTGCCAGCTCACTGCTATAAAACATCATTAGAGGCTGGAGTATGGAGAAAGACTGGAAGTTGAAGACAACTACAGCGGCTCTACTTGGAACAAGTTTGGTAAACCTGTATGTACAGATGAAGACAGCGGCACTGAGGTGCCCTTGTGAAAGTGATTGACCATGCGATATGCTCACCAAGTTTATCCATCTCCTTATTTATTTTTTTCCCATATAGCCTCTCCTTTGTGACAACTGTAGTGACAGATGGGCTGAGAGGCCTTGGGATCGATAGAAGGGGAATTCTGTCTTTGTTTCCTGACATTTTTCCCATAGCCACGCTAGCCGACTCAGGTTACTTACTGTCCACGCGCAGGGAGAAGCGAGGATGGAGTAGGGAGGAGGGAGGAATGAGATACGCTTCTGTAAAGCCTCTGAAGAAACTTAATGCCTCAGGCCATCTCCCTCTACACAGGTTTCTGTTGAATAATACAACAGAGCACCCTGAACGCCTGATGCGTCGAAGGGGACCGTCTGTAAACAAGACACCAAGGAATGTGTTGTTGCCTTTCCTGCTAGTTTCCCCTTTGACAGTCTGAATAAAGAGCGAAAAGGAAGCTCTCAAACTGTATGTGTGTGTGTGTGTGTCTGTGTGTGAGACAGCCTTGTGTTGTCCAATTCATCATCACTACATTAACAGAGAAACAGCCTGCAGAAAGGCCCAGCAATTATTCTCTCTCTCTGATTAGGAAGCCTTAACGATCTTTTTGCTGACCCTTGCCCTGTGCAGCTGGTTCATAATAGAAGCAGGGATGAGGCTGAGAGTGAGAACAACAGACAGTGGTCTTCCTCCCTGGTGGGAATATGTCACATCTGATCACCGTCACGATCAAGTCCTCATCCACTGAAAGCAGTGGGGAAGCAAAAAATGTAAAACAGAAAAAAAAGAAAAAAAGAAAAAAGCTAAAAATTAATAAAGTGCAACTGGCAAAAATGTCATGCCCTAACAGTGTCAAGCAGTATAAGACTATGATAGAAAATTCAGTGCCAAATCATAGCATATGTTCTCTCAAGGTATATGTTCTCTCATAGCATTGTCAGATGAAAAACCAACAAGCACTTGGAGAGAGTGGGGAAGAAGATGGAGGTTCTTTTAGCAGGAAGAAACTTACAGAACCAGAATCAGGGTGGGCGGCCGCTTTGGCCAGAATAACGGGTAAATATCGTAATAAGGGTAAACTGTGCCACGACTGCCCATTATCCCCAGCATTACATACCAATGTCTTAAGCAGGCTCTAATCCTTGTCTGACACGACAGACTTTTAATGGGCTTAAGGCCAAAGACACAGAGAAGTTATCACATTAGAGGCTTATACACCCAGTACTCCGCTCAAAGACTTATGAAGTAGCTGTGAAAATAGGTACAATCTGCTAATCTCTAGGAATTAAAACCCACTAGAATAAACCTCATATAGCTATAGAATTTCATGTCTCACCAAAAGAAAAGGGAGAAAAGAAAAAAAGAAAAAGCATCAGTCACAACTTGGAGGAGCTTCACTATCACTAAGACATCTGTTGCTGTCACTCTGTATATGTTTAAATTGAGAAAATATTCAGGTAAAAATCATTTAAACAAAACTGATCTAGATGTAATTTTTTGGATTAAAGCAAGAACATTTCTTTGGAATTATGACAATGGTCCAAAATAGGATATATACCTGCTTATAACACACGCTAAGCTCTTGACTCCACAGCAATGAGATGACAGCGACCGAAAACTGATTTCAAAAGCCTGCCGTGACATATTCCAAGCACAACCGATTTGTGTTGATGTCACTGGCTCTGTTCTATGAGAGCACCAGAATGACTGTTTAATCCTTCTAATGCTCACCCCCCCCCCTTCCTTTCTTGTCTTTGTCTCAGTGCTTCTGGGCCTCTCTGCCTGTCCTTGTCTTTTTTTTTTCCTTTCATTTTATAAAACAAGGGGTGGGGGGCTGATACAGGAAGTGGGACCTTTGTGAGTCCTGTGACGTAAAAATGGTGGCACAACAGTGAAGGAGTGCAATTTCTCTTACCTGTATGATGGACATGCGGTTAGTAGGTGTGTCTGTGGTGCTGGTGACTGGGCCTGTGAAGCTGGTGTGGCATCCCACGTGGCCTTGGGGCACGCTGAGGTTATTGGCAGTGGGTTTGAGGTACATGACCTCTGACCTTGGTGAGCTGAGTGGCAGACGTGTCTGGTAGTCAAAGTACATGGGAGAGGTGGCCAAGGAAGGGCTGCTTACCACATTCATCACATTCATGGCATCCCGCTCCTCCACCTCGCTCTGCACCAGCATGATGTCGTTCTTGTTAATCTTCTTCTTCTTCCCTTTCCCCAGCTGCGGGTGCGAGTACTCTGCAATGCGACAATTGTAAGTGCGAATCTCCTTGTTTTCCCGCTTGCACTTGATAGCTATGGTCACCATGGCAGCCAAAAGCATGATAGATATGATGCTAAGAGTTACAATAAGAGGCAAAGACATGTCCCAGTTCTGATTGTCCTTCATGTGCGGCAGTCCATCAGGAGGTCGTCCATTGGAGGCCTTGATGATGAGCCTGGCGGCAGCGGTCAGAGTCGGCTTGCCGTGGTCCGATACTCGAATGATCAGCTCAACAATGGGGCTCACGTCATCCCAGAATGGGTGAGCCGTTCGTACCTCGCCGGTCACTGGATCAATCTCAAAGAGATGTTCCTCATTGCCATCTGATATCTCATAGGTAAGCCGCCCACTTTCACCGTAGTCATTGTCTACCGCCCTCACTGTGGTGACAATGTAGCCAACGCCAACATTACGTGGCACGTGGATTTCAGCGGTATCATTCTGAAGAAGCGGCAAAACTATGACAGGGATGTTGTCATTGACATCCAGAACACTGATGCGCACTGTAGCATTGCTCTCCAAGTGCGGAGATCCTGCATCCTTAGCCAGAACCTTGAAGTCAAAATATTTTATTTGCTCATAGTTAAAAGATCGGACAGCATAGATGGCTCCATTAGCAGCATTTACATTAACATAGGTGTTGACATCACCCCCACTAACATTGGAGTTAATTATGCTGTAGTACACGGTGCCATTTTGCCCAAGGTCTGGGTCATGTGCCAGAACTGACCCCAGGTATTCCCCAGGTATATTGTTCTCAGGAATCTGAAGAAGGTAGACTGACTTGGTAAAGCGAGGGGTATTGTCATTCTCATCCAGGATCTTTACTGTGAAGGATTTTGTGAAGTTCAGAGGAGGTATGCCGTTGTCTTTGGCCACAATGGTGACATTGTACTCGTCCTGCATCTCCCTATCCAAGGGCCTGTCTGTCACCACTGTGTAAAAGTTGTCATAGTTCTCTTCGAGTTTAAAAGGTACATTACCTAGGACTCTGCATTGAAGCTGCCCATTCCTGCCTGAGTCCTTGTCTGTGACACGGACCAGAGCAATGACAGTGCCTGGAGGAGCTGCCTCACTGATGGCCCCCTGTCTCACAGACACAAAGCCTATAGATGGCCAGTTATCATTCCTGTCAAGCACTTTAACGGTCACTTTACAATGGCCTGGGATTGGATTGGGACCTAGATCCTTTGCCTGGACGTCAATCTCAATAACTGGGCTTTCTTCATAGTCAATTTCACCCTGAATCTTTATGACTCCTGTTCTTGAATCTATGGAGAAAAGCTCTCGGATTCTCTCTGGAGCATAGCCACTAAAGGAATAGACTACTTGTCCATTGTTCCCCTCATCAGGATCGGTGGCATTTAGATCAATCAAGACTTTTCCAGGAGGTGAATTTTCAGGAATTTCCACAACATACGAGGGCTGATCAAACACAGGGCTGTTATCATTGGAATCAATAACTTTAACATTTATCTGCATGGTGCCTGATCTAGGATATTCGCCCCCATCAGTGGCTGACAATATAAGGGTGTGATGGCTTCTTTCTTCCCGGTCCAGTGGTCGTTGAATAACTAATTCTGGGAATTTAGTCCCGTCACCACGGGATTTTACCTCCAAAGAAAAGAGATTGTAGTCATCGCGTGTTATTTGATAGGTTTTCAGGCCGTTTTCCCCTGCATCTGGGTCATGTGCGCTGGTCAGGGGAAAGCGTGTCCCTGGGACTGCATTTTCAGAAATGTCAATATCAATCTGATCCGAAGGAAACATAGGTGAGTTGTCATTGATGTCCTGAATATCTATCTTGATCATGCATATCTCCTTGTCGTTGGCAAACACTTCCATTGAGAGCTGGCACTTGGGGTTTCTCTTACACAATGTTTCCCTGTCGATGCGCTGTTTCGTATACAGCAATCCGCTTTGTGGGTCCACGTCGATGAGATGCGGGGCTGAGTTCTCCAGCACTCTGAAGTTGGCTTTCTTACCCTGTCCTCCCTGCCCAGTCTGTTCAATTCCAAGTCTGGCATCTTTGGCAATGTTCCCAATCACTGTACCCGGACCCTGCTCCTCTGGGACAGAGTAATTCAAGTTTTTCAATGTCAGGGCTTGAGCCCACAAGAGCAGGAAAAAGAAAATAGAAAGATACATCTCCACTCAGTTAAAAGCTGCTATGATCTGTGTTGAAATTAGCCCCTCCTTTTAACTGTTGATATTTTGCTCAAATGTGGTATTTCTGTTATCCAGGACAAAATAAAGAGTTCTGTTCATCATGCGAGGCCTTGACATTTGTCTTTGTGGATTGTTTTTGCTCTGTCGCTCTCTTCCTCTGCGAGCAATCGGTGGCGCTGAGCACCTAATTTATATTCAGCTGAGCATCCAGACTCATCTGAGCAATAATCGGGATCCAGTCTCCAAACAGAATAGTCACTGCAAAGTGTTCAAAACCACCTAAGAAGGAAAACAGAAACAAGATATAGATGTTATAATATACATGAATCAATTAGCCACTCAAATGAAAAGACACTGAGCCGCACTGGCCATTCTGCCAGTAAGAAATCAGATCCACCTCTGAGCCAAAAATGAAACAAAGCTCATGTGTAATTCATCTCCACATTTACGGAGGAAGCTTGTCAATTAGTTAACCTTGGGAAGACACTCCACGCAGCATAAAATATATGGGCAAATAATGATTCTCCTTGTAGCTTATTTACTCCATAAATACCACATCCTCAGTGCATTTTTTTTTCAATCTATCTCTAATGTACAATGGACTACCTGACCCGAGCGCGATAATGGCCCATTCACACATTAGGAGAACTCAAACTGCAATAGGACAACTTCAATAATGTGGTATCATTGCAGGCGTACAACTGAACACGGCCTATTGTGGCGGCTATTTGAATAAGTGTGTATAAAATGAGCCTCTTACACGCATTAACAAATCCGCATAATCCGGATATTTAAAATGAGCCTTATAAAAATTCAGAAATGAGCTGCCAACATCTCAGCACAGCCGTGTAATTCTCTCCACTCGTGCTCTGTGCCTCTCTTTCTCCCTCTTTCTGTGAGAGAGATTCATCGCTCCTTGGAACAAGACGAAGAAGCTGTTGCATCCGCATGCATGGGGATGGTTGCGAGATAAGGTTTGGAAACGAGCAACAGACAGCGGAAAAATAAAAGAGATGTCAAATGATGTCAAATATATAACTTACCAAAAGAAACTGCGCAAATAGTCCAAGGATAGAACTGTACAAAAAAAGAAAAAAAGATAATAACAACAAAAGGAGAAAGACAAAAATTAAAAACAGTCAGTTCCAGCAGGGTTTAGGGAGAGTTTCGTCTCCTTAGCCCACTTCGGTAGGTGCCACCCGTATCCTCCTTCTCCTCTTTGTGAAGAGGGGGAGAGGGGGGAAAGCCACAAGCCTCCAATGCACACGCAGGCTACAGTGCAGCGCAGTGGAAATAAAAAAAAAAGTGCTCCAGAAAAGTATGACTGTAATGTCAATGAGCTGAAGTCCTCTCCGCTGTCTGATTAGGATGCAGCGGCTCGCCTTCTGCCTGCAGTGAGTCACCGTTCTTCGGGAAGGAAAACTGAGAAATACTCTACGAAGAAGAAGAAAGGAGGGGAAAAATCCAGATGTGTGGTAAGGTAGATCCAAAGTGAATATTTGAAAGGCAGTCAGTGTTTTTTCCGCCGTTCCAGACAGCACAGAGTTACTGATTCCCGTAGTGGCATTTTTGTCCTTGCCCGTCGTCCCCGTCAAAGTCCACGCACACACACATGCACACACACACACACACACATATATATATATATATACACACAGATACACAGAGAGACAGCTGCTGAGGTGGTCAACAACAACGCCGCATTCCGGCACAAGTCTCCCCTATATCTGTCAGAAAATGTGTGATTTCCTTCAGCACGCACGCACAGTCGTTATTTACTATTTCGCACACGCAGCACAGCCCTAAGCCCACGGAGCGCTTCCTCTCACTGACTGAACTCCGGACACCGCATGGTGCATTAAACATTGTCGCTACTCCTCTGGCAGCCAATGAATTTGAAGAGGTGGGAAGAGAAGGAGGGGATTCAAAAGCCGCTGTGGGTACTGACTACAAATGATTGGTGGCTTGCAGTTCACCGGTGGCGGATGGGTTTTTTTCAAAACCCAACTCAATGGTGGTTAAAAAAAAAGAAAACGGGCCGTGGGGAAGGGGGGGCAGGCTCGCCGACTGGGGCCAGGATAAAGTGGTTGGAAGTGTCCGTTAAAGCATCAAAAAATAACAAGACGACAGATTTGAATCCAGTGGAAGTAAATTTCTCTGGTACAGAGAGCAGAGACCTCCCTGATCCCGACGTAAAAGCGCCAGTTTAGTTCTTTGGTGCACAACTGTCTTAGTTTTCTTAAGAGGGATTGTGAGTGTTTGGGAAGTGCACGCTTTAGGAGCTACTTATTACACTTCGCAATTACCGGTCTCCTTTCGCGGTTTTTATTTAAAGTTCTAGCTAGAGGCTTTATTTGCCGTGCCACCTGAGAAGCAGCAGAGATTGCGTTAATCATTTCCTATGTAATTAAAGCTGCTAAATGTCTAGGCAACTGTATGATGGGAATTTATGATACATTTTGAATTAAGGACTGCAGCAGGCAGCCTATTCGATAGTGACAGTGAACTGTCATGGCTGTTTCAAACGAGAACAATTAGCAGTAAATGCCCCCTAAGCAGTGGAACAAGGGCTAAGCTGTTCAGTCATAAGTAAGAGTATGTTGACTATATGTGCTTTTAAATGTGTGCTAGACAAAATAAGGAATTTAAATAAATCATTTCAGACTTTAGGAAAATGTGATGTGCATTATTATTATTTTTTAAAGCCTTTCTCCCTAGCAGCATCGCAGACAACTAACTCAGGCAATATTCAGATTCAACAATATTAATAATACAATTAGCTTTTAACTGCAAGCTAACTCAGAGACACTTCCACCTTAGCTGGGTCAGGACATGCATTCAGAAAAACTGATTAGAAAAAAGTAATAAAAAGTTTTCCAATCAACCCACTGTGTCACACTGTTGCTCGTCATCATCCGTCCCACGGTTAGTAACTGGTGTGTATCTGCAAAAACGGCAGATTACAGGTCAAGAATTTTCAGTGGTACTTTTGGCTCAACTATCGCTTCATCATCACTTCAGCGCCAGCAGAGCTTCTGCTTCGCCAGGGCTTTACTAAACCTTTCATTTGGTGTTGCTATTTCAACACGTCAGCTTTGCTCAATATAATCATGTATATACATGGGTCTCAACCTCTTTGACTTTCCCGCTGACCTTTCTCCCTGACAGGGGGAATGACAAAAGTGTCAGATACGTTCAGTCAGATGGCGACCAAAGCTCATTATTAAACAGCAGGTTTGATGTACTAATGTCAAGATGTTGATAACTGATGAAGGTAAATGTCACATCATTGTCTCTATCTGTGCGCTGTGTGTGTTTGTGTGGATCTGTGGTGCATATTTCCACTCCCTCACTGTGGCCTTCTTTAAACTTTCTCATGTGGGTGTTCACAGAATTAAGAGTTGACGTGGTGGACTTGTACCAAGCCAGTTTTTTTCTTCTTCTTCTTTAAAGTCGATTGATTAGCAGCATTCTCTGAAATAATTTCTACATAATTCAGCCTGCTCTTGAACTGAAGTCGAATTAGTTGTTTTCCTCAAGACCGCATTGTCTTCACCGTTGGGTTTTTCATAATTTTCCTAAATAAAATGATTGCTTTATTTTGCTTTTCAGCTATGAAATGCTACGTAGTGAGCTCGAACAATGTCTGGAAAATCACCTGCCTTGATGAAATGTCGCCAGTGCTGCCAGAGATAAACCCAGCCATTAGCAGCTTTCTTCATTAGCCCAATTAAATGGCCCTCAGGAAATGCACTGACAGAAACCGTATTTGGAATGGGCTGCTGGTGAACAGCTGCATTAAAACCCTATTTTGTAAATTAAATTTCAATCTAATGGCAATAGCCTTTCTTCAGGTGATAATAAGAGGAAGAAGGCCTCTTCCTGCCACACTGTTTAACACATTTTTTTTAATTCCCTTTTCCTCCTTTTCCTATAGTCTGATTCACCTCCCCCCCCCCCAACAATGAAAAGTTTAACACTCCTACCACTACAAAGAAATTTAAACCATGAAAACGGAGCGCACGAAGCCAGAGTTTGTTCTTTTTCTCTGCTACCTCTGTCAGAAGAAGAATGGAGAAAAAAAAATCAGAGCTGACTTTTACACATGGAGAGTTTTTTCCAGCAGCAAACTGTCACCTCTGTCACCACTACTTTTTACTCGGCTGTTGTTTGTCTCCCACATAAATTCTTGCCATGTTGCCATCTGTATCTATGTCTCTCTTCTTCTTTTTCTTCTTTACGCTGTTCATCTGGTTTGCCACATATAAGGAGAGGGGGTGTTTACATGACTTTGCTGGGGTTCAGCAGGAGAGAAAAGCTGGTTTCCTGTGTATCTATCAGCCCACTGTATGGCCATATTGGGTGAACGATGTATCAGTAAGGCTTTGTTTTTACTCACATGACGGTATGAAAGCTTAGAGCTTCACACTGATGATGTTTTTAAGGAAATGTGTCTCCTTTGTTTTTCAAAGAGATAAGCCTTCGGCACTGTACATTAGCTACAGCACCCACCCAGTCTTGCTGCTCTATAAATATTAATCTCTTTCCAACAGGTCGCTTGCATGAGATCCGCTTTACTGAAAGTTAGTTCAACCTGCATTTGACCCCAAATACTGTATATTTTACAAGTTAATCCCTGAGTGTCTAAAAGAGGCTGTTGAAGCGGTAGCTCTCTGCACTTTAACGGCACAACATATCCTCAAACTGAACAGCAAAAAAACTATAAAAAAAATGCGCAACATAAAATAATACCCTTTCAGCTTCATTTGTTTTTGTCTGTTTATTCTCTGTTTACTTGCAGTTCTTTCTCAATACCTTGGTATCTAAAGGTAAAGTGTGTGTATGCTTCAAATGAAACACGTTGTTATTTTTAAGGTAAATTGTGGCCGTATTGAAAAGCAGGGTGAAAAAGTCAAAGAAAAGGACACCATGAATTTTGAAAAGGAGATAACATTTTTAAATTCATAGTGAGTCACTGAGTCTTAATAAATGTAATTTAAAGCACAGCCCTGATGTAAGAAGTTCATTTTAGATATCAAAGCTGTAGAACCCAAGTTCTACAACCGTGTCATGAGCAGAGCGGGACAGCAGTGTCAGATACCATTGATCCATTCAGCAAGATGGACAATGTGGGCTTAACTCACTTCTGTAATGCTTGGGCCACAGGAAACACTGTTTCTGTGTGTTCACCTTGCAAGAGCAGCTCCCCGACCTGGAGTGTCATCAAACCTGAAGCAAAGCAGTGATTTATGCAAACGAGATCATAGACAAAAATAGTGAATTTCTAATTACTGATTTCTAATTCATCAGTAAATGGGCCGTGTGCTTCTTTTACTGTGGTTGAGCACAATCTGAATCTGTTTGTGTGTCTGTTTTCTCTTTGGTTTAATGTGTTTGTCGACCAAATGTTCAGTGTTTGTACAGGTCGAGAAATATTTCCTGATCAATGCTCGTAAATGATTCTGCCTTATCAGTGAAGAAGCTTTTTTGTTTGTTTTGAGATTCTCACTTGTGAAGCAGCTTGAAAAACAACGAGTTCTCAGGTGGTTTTTTGTTAGTTTTTCTCTGATAGGAAAATAACACGGATGCTCTGTAATTTTACAGCTATAACCTTTGTTTTACTGGAATAATGTTTGTCAGAACATGTGATTTTTTAAAAATATAGGTTCCTAAAATCAACGCTCATTGTTTGGACAGGACTTAATGAAAATAATGGCCACAGTTTTAGACCTTGGTGTGCTTATTATGAATTTGAACAGGGTTACTCTAATGAGTAATCTTCATTGCAACTATTTCAATGAATTCATCAAATAACTGGGTACATTTGATTCATTTTCCTAATTTTGTCTAACAAGTATTTGGATGTGGGTAAGAAAGTCAAAATGTCCTCCTCCTGTTGACGTTTCCTCAAGTTCAATTTTGAGCATTTCTGTTTTGCCAGGCGGGCTTTAATCGGGCAGAAATGTAGGAGTCCTGTACAGAAGAAAAAAGATTTGACTATCCGAAAAAAGTCGAGTCAAGTTTAACAAAAGATGCAATCTCCGGCAGTGAATGGGGCCTGTCTAGACGCAGAGAAAGCTTCTGGTTAGCAGCAAGATGTGTGGAAGAAATGATTCTCGTAACATGTTTTCCTTGCCGAGCTCCTTTCTTGCTCAAATATCATGCCTGTAGAGGCAAACATACAAAAAAGCTAAAGATCACAAAGGCAAAATTTGCACAACACAGACATTCAAACGGACTCTCTCCATGTATACTGTTACAGTGGTGGATGCTCATGTAACCGGTGTGATTCTGCGTTGTGTCTGTTAAAAAAGGTAAAAGAAAGAAAGACCTCCAAGTAAATCATTTGCCCACTCCAGCTCCTCTCCCACAGGGGAATTGTAGAAAAGGGCTGGCATTTATTTTTACATTAAACATAAAGCATGAATTTACACGTAAGATATTTGACATAAGATAAAACAAAAACAACAACATGAAATCCGACATACCTGATAAAAAAGGTAACAGAAAGAAAGGCCTCCAAGTAAATAATTTGCCCACTCCACCTCCTACAACCAAATACAAACAGTGGGGAAGAGGGTTAGCTCAACCCACCACAACTTCCAAGCTAGCAAGGAGTATATATTCATGCTAGCATTTATGGCGCCTAAAACACATTTATGATACACACATACTACACACTTATAACATCTAACAAAAAACAGACTTAATAATGACAATAATTGAACTAAAATCGCAATCAGAAACACCAGGGTGACTAAATATGAATTATATGTGTGTTTTAAAGTGTTGGGAAGAAATGACACCCACCTCTCTCACAGGGGAATTGTAGAAAAGGGGAGAAGCCAAAGGGGTACACTGTATTTATAGGGTTGCACCAAAGAAGAAGAAGAAAATAATGAGGAGGGGCTCTAACTGATAATGAACATAACTACAGGCTTAGAGGTCCTAAAAGTCGGGAATAAAAGGAATGGTTTGTGTAATTATAACAAGATGTGATTTATGACCCTGTTACACTCATACTAAACAGTTTCAAACAGAGTATTTGGACTACTAACCCAAATTAATATGTTTTCAACCAATTACAGTTTATTTTGCTTGTATATGCTACATGTAGCTAGTTACTCCCAGCATATACCTTTGATCCTATATACACATGCCTGCCCAATGACTTTTATTCACTTCAAAGTGAAAAGAAAATCTGTTGAATACATAACAAAACAACCGATACAACCACTTACAGCTTCCAACCTTGGGAAGCTGTGGTTTTGCTTATTAATATTAGCAGAGATTAATTAAAGCAACAATCGTGTGTTTATTAGACGGCATAAAGGGCTTACTGATGTGATAGAGTAGCCCCATGAGAAACAAGTCACAGGCAAAAGCGTTTCATCAACACTTATTAGCAGGACTGAGGTTTTTTTTTTTTCCTTTTCTTTTCTGGAATGCTGACAATTTCAAACTGCTCACTCTAATAAACCATCATTCGCACATGTTTGTTTCACAACAGCAAGGACATCACAATAAAGATGGTGATATTCAAATGATAGCAATTCGAATGTTCACACTAATGATGCTTCTGGCAAATAATGCATAAAATGGCCTTAAGAAAGTGATACTGTGTGTAGTCTATAATTAAAGCTGTTTAAAGGCACAAATTGATGTTGGATACAGATCTGAAATTCCTGACTATTTTTTCAACCTATTATCTTTCTTGCTCTTAAATGCAACACATTAAAAAAGTCAAAAATATGCATGTTTTAGTTTTGTATTTTAGTCCATAGAGCCATTAAAAGGACTCTATCAGTCAAAAAAAGTTTAAAAACTTCAAGCTTAGTATCACATATCATGTCAAGCACTGTTGAAAAATGACTGTTACTATACTTTCTCAGTCTGACTTTGAGTGCATTCAAGAACCATAAGTATTTCAGGAATATATATACACACAGCACAAATGGACTGTTTTTTATCACTTGACTCATACACTGTGCTGAAACAATAAACTAGATCATTTGATATACTGATGCTGATACTTCTGCCAGTGTTAAAAAAAAACTTGCCAGCACAGCTTTATATGTTTAATGCTCAATCTTACCATCTTATCTCAGTCTAAGATAATACTAATTTCAGATGGTGTTGTTTCCTTAGATTCTTGCTTGCAGGGAGACGTGTTTCTCAGTGACACTGAATAATGTCTATACTGTTCAAGAATATACCCAGACTTGTTCCTCCGTTTCATCCGCTTAATCTAATTTATATTGTAAAGGACAGAAATAAGAACATGGACTACTTTACATCAAAATAGGTCAAAGTGATTTTCTACTGCCGAGATAGAATCATGTGGGTCACTGCATTATTTCTGGAAATTCAGACAGAACAAGTGTTGTAGGATTGTTGAAAATTACCAACCAATTTTATATAGGTGACCCAGTAGAGTGTCTATATTTGTCGTGAATAGGGTTTACTGTATTGGCGTGAGGGAGAGGATTTGTCTCTCCCTCTATTTCACGTTTCATCTCACCATATCTGGACTTGATCATCTTTATTCTCTCTCGCTGTTACATGCCTGCCAGTATGTGTAGCTGCCCATGCCTGTCAAAGCAGAGCTGCGGCATTACTGCCGTAACTTTTCATTTAAGAAAAAGAAGCACATTTTAATGGCTCACGGTTTTGGTGTCAACCAAGCAGTTTCAGGTGCAGTGACTATTAATCATGCTGGATATCAAATGACGGATCTCAGAATTAAGCCCAGATATCTTAATTGTGCTATTTTACTCAACACCACTTCTGGGTAGCGCTGTCATTTTGATTTTAACACATTGGGGATTTGCAGGCAGGATTTGAGATTTCCTCTTTGGTGTTTGGCTTGACTTGGACTCAACTGGGCCAGCTCAATTTCTCTTGTCTAAGGCGATTTTGACTCTAGGGATGTTCACAGTATCACCCTCTGTAGCTAAGAATGTCTGTCTCTTCCTTTTTATCGCTGTCTCAACTGCTACTTCTTGCTTCTTCCTTTTTTCCCCCTGTCTGCTCACTACAGCGACCACTCCTACTTCTGCTTCCCTCTCTGCGACCTCTGTCTCAGTCACCCTGTAGTGAACAGGTGTATCTGTCTCTCTCCTGATGAGTTTATTACTCTGAAGTGTCTCCATAGTCCCCGTGGACCCCCTGCCTCCTAATACGCTTATCCCTCACAGCTTATGTCAGCCGGAGTGGGTGGTCTGATAATGCTCCACTTGATCAAGCCATCCACATCAGGGTCCATCTGGTCCGCAGTCACTTCGGTCAGCTTGCATGTCAGTGGCTCGACACACAGACAAACACCCATATAGAGTAACCTCCCCCTCAACTATTAAAGGTGATGGGGTGACACTGCAGTGTGGAGTCAGTGATAAGCTCTGCAGACCTTTGAAATGTTTCTGGAACCTCTTTTTTTTATTGTCAGTGAACTTGTATGGAGATTAATGCAGAGTGACTCAGCTTGGTTCCTTCAACACATCAAGCTGCCTTGCTCTCAAGAGGAATCAGGAGGGAGTTCACTGCATATACAGCAGCTGAAAGAATGAATTCTCAAGTCACTCTGAAAAGGTATTCACCATTTTTACAATTTAAATAGGTAAAGCTTTATGTTTATCAAATAGAAGCTACAAATTAATTTTTTTTTGGCATTTTTTTTTCTTTGTGGTTTGATTTGATTTTTTAATACATCATTGAGGCAGTTTTACTGATTTCAAATATAACCTGGAGCATTGGTGATGTGGGACAGAAGTAGAAAGAGGAAGACTTATGTTTTCTCCCATTTCAAATACAAAAGGCCAGCTGGTTTAGCAAACATCTGCTTAATAGGATACCCCACAAATCCAAAGCAGTGTTATCATTCATTTCAATTTTTAAATATTTTTTGATTTTGTCTTAAGGGTTATAGTTGTTAAAAATTATCCTGAAAAAGTAAATAAAGTGAGAGATAAGACAGTTCCTGAACTGGCCACTTGGGGTAGGCTTCAGTGGAGAGTTAGTCTCCATAGAGTCCAGTGTTAAAAGGTCCAATGTTACAGCAGAACAACAGCTGACAGCCTGGTACAACTGCACAGGTAGTGATTAAAGGTGTAGCTGCCATCTGTCTTCTAAAGCAAGTCACTGATTGTGACTTCTCGACCGTGTTGGTGACAGCGGTGGCTTTCATGCCATTTTTAATGCAAATATCTGACAATATCGACTGCCCAAGGAGTCTGTTTTCCAGTTTCGGTGAGTCAAAGTGTGCTTCAACCGTAAAGGTTATGGATGCTCCTTGCTGATTGCTAACTTAGTCATCCATGCACCGGGCCAAAAAATGTCATAATCCTAGAATGATGGCTTCAGTATGGAACCACATAAACCCATGGGTGGTGGTACATGTGTTTTCGATGCAGTTTAGGATTGAAATATGTTGAAATGTTCCATAAACAGAGGAGAAGCAAAGTTGCATTAAGGCTCATAACATGGCTTCACTGGTATCAGAGTCAAATGTTTTATACGTACAGTACCCGAGTTTACAAGACTGCATCTTTTTTACATTCATCATCTCACTCTCCACAGTATATAAATAACAGCAAGCTAACACTTGTACTGAGTATTCCACTGTGGCTCTGTGCTATGATCCTGGACAGTAAAGGCAAAACAGGAGGCTTTTTTTTGCTTCGTGTTAAGCAAGATGTGATACCAGCCCCCACCACCTTGTCTCCCTTCCCATCTCTCACTTGTGTGTGTGTGTGTGTTTTTCCCCCCTCTGTCTTCTACTTGCAAACGCCTGCCCCTCCACCTTCCCACCAGGAGATATCAAAGGGCCTGAAAGCAAAACAAAGATTGCTGCCCATCCCTGATGGAGCAGCGCGGCGCTCGCGCTTAGATGTGCATCACGCTCAAGTTAAAGTGCACCACCTGATTCCCTCTGAACTGCTGCAAGTCTTTGTACACTCTCAAGGCCTTGAAGTATGCATATGGGTTGTGTTCATCATCAGTAACTGTAAACAACAGCAGGAGACAACCTTTTGACTTCATAAAGAGCCTACAGGTGCTACTTAAATGTGATGTTTCACACACAAACTAGCATCAACTGCGGTGCTTACATTCAGTGCATTCCCCACAAGCATCTTAGTGATTTACTGAACCAGAGCTGCTCGCACTCGCCTAAGATGAATGGACTGAGTAATAATAGCTTATTTACAATGATTCAATTTATGTTGTTTTCATTATCCATTCCCCGTGTTTTCAGCATCCACACAGTCCTCATCAGCCGAAAAAAACAAAACAAAGCACTCTATACTTTGCACCTTTACTTTAATATCTGGTTGTCTATGGCAACCGCACATTACCTCCTTTTGTGGATGCAGAAGATGCACACAGCTCACACAGCCCCGTCATGTCTTTTCTCTCCGTCCTTCATCACATTCACTACAGACATTTTAAACGATTCTGTTTCATTTGCATCTTTAACATTAACGGCCCAAGTATTAGAGATGGAACATCCATCTGCCGAGAGGAGCGGAAAGGCAAACACATTAACACCATCTAGTGGTAAGCCTCGAAGAGCCTTTCTGAGCCTCTTGTGTCCCGCTGCATGAATACACATGAGTGCTGCGCTGCTTCACTGACAGCCACTTTATTTAGAAGACCTTTAATAACACAACCACATTCTCTATTTTGCCTTTGGTCAAAATATTAGGAACAATTTCACCCCACACTGCAGAGAATTTGACCTCAATAAAACATAAGCACTCCCGACTTAATATCACCCATCAAGCAAAACTGCCACGAAAAGACTGTTGCTGTACTTTGCTTTACATTTCACTTGTTACGAACAAGGTCACCAGTGAGTGTATGTTATTATGAGCTGCGCTACCATAATGTATATCAGCAGATAAAATAGGATCTCAGAAAATGAATTAAATTGTCTATTCTGGTACACTATCGTCATGCCTTGCAGATAAGTGCTGTGATTAAGAAAAAACTAGAGCTAATTAGCCAGATAATAAAGAATTCTGAATGTCAAGTAAATTATGAATTCACTTCCAGTGTGTTCAGGCATTTATCTTCAAATGTGTCCTTTTTAAATCCCCTTTACCTGTTAGAAATTGCCAGTACTCCATGTTTATATAATAGATGAACCCATTTGCCGGGGTATTTAGAGACTGCTAATAAGCCTTTCTTCTAAAAGTCACGAACCCATCTCCAGACCATCAAAGACATCAATGCACATAACCAGCTTTTCTGCGCACATGCCACGGCACTCTCCTTCCATGATTAGCAGACATTTTCTGGTTTGTGTTGCTCATGAAGATGGGGATGTTTGTTTAAAACTAATTCCATTTTTGGAAGGTCCGACTTATAATTTGGTTGTGTTTCTTTGAGCGCAGGATTGGTAGCAGCAGACTGAACTTCAGCAGATTAAATATTGAATCTGTCTGGGATCTTGTAAAACCAGCGCCTCACTGCCGTTTCTCTTCGGTAGCTGTCACGTTTAAGTCCATTTTCACTGCCAAATGTTAAAAACTCAACACTGTAAAAAATAATTTGACATTTGAGTAACAGCAATTACTTCTTATTCAAATACTTTTCAGATTTTTGCATTACAGTTCCTTGATATAAGAATCTGACTGCTCTATGTTGGTGCAGTCAGTTTTTAAAGTATGTATATTGTTGGGTTAAATGAATAAGAAATATAATATAATATTAGAAATTATTCCTACTAAAAATTATTAACAAGCAAACATGGCTACAAAAACTGGAAAAAAGATCCTATATGAAAGACTGTGTTGTAAAACATAGACGATGAATAAGAAAGCAACACATATAAGTGGTTCTAACTCACAACATGTATTTGGATGAACTGACTACTTTTTCTGTGCCCCTTTCATTTCTCTCTTCCAGTCTACCATTTTTTTCCCATCTCTAGTCCTCTAAGACCTCTGATGAGGACCACGCTAGAAGCATGAGTAAACATGGCAATTTAAGGACACTGCATGTAATTGTAGTCTTCTGCTAGTACAAAAGGAAGAAGGAGGCATGAAATCACAGCGTGATATTTTTTGGGGTCTTATTATGGACACACACATGGAGAGGGTAGGAGATAAAAGGCAAAGAGAGAAAGCAGGGAAACATGTAGACTGAAAAAAAACTGAATTTGCAAATTATTGGAGGCCTAGGTAGCTTATTTGTCGAAAACACAGCCGTAACTCCGAGAAATTAATTTAGGAAAGTATGGCAAACCTAATGGGGATGCTGGGTTCTGTTCACAGACAAGGTTTTGTTTTAATCTCTGCAGTTTGAAACGCTGCATTTTCAGCCAACACCGACACAGAATACTGCAGAGTAGTTTATTTTTCCTATACCGGTATGTATATTATGAATCAGGACAGATGCTTTTGATAAGGAGACTTCCCATAAAATTGAATGACACCAAAACATGAAACACCAAACTGTATAGGTCTTTATCAGTTTTTATTTTTGAAACTTTAAGAGCTACTGTGATATGCTGCTGTGTGTCTTCGCTTTGAAGTTTCATAGCCAGTTTAGACAGAGACCTCATGTCAACACGCTGCACTCTAGCTCTCTCCATGGTGCTGATCTTGCTCACAGGCGGCTCTTGCTGTGCGCTCTCTCTCTCTTTCTCCTTTGCCCAAGCCAGCGTGAAGGCTGCAGTCAGCTGGAGGTTCCAGCCAATAACTTATCATGTCTAATCACTGAATTCACTTGTTGCCAGGCTGTTAGTGTTTCCTGTTTGCTGAGTCTTTAGTTCACTTTTCACGCCTCCCTCTGCCAGAAATTACCCCTCTCAGTTCTGCTGTTTTCAGCACAGCCTCGTTAGTTGTTGTGGTTTCCGTTTGCCAGGATTCAGGTATTCCGCCTCCTGTCTTGTCCTTGTGTCTATGTCAGGATGACGCTATTAACTTTCTCTCTCTTTTTTAAAAACTAAGGAATCAAACATTTTAAACTACCTGCTTTTACATTTTAGTGACAAACCACATCTCTTGTTTAAAAAAAAAAAAACTAAACTAAAGACACCAGTGACCTCCTTATTTGAGCCTCCCACATGCTCATAAAAAGGTGGTCAGAATAATTCAATGGGCAGAATTACTGTAAAAATATGAGACCATGTGATTTTGTTTTTGATCATGGCCACTTTTTTTTTTTTTAGCACATTCACTCTAACCTTATATATTTTATTTGCTTAACTGAGCCAGTTATACCCTTGTTATTTAGCTAAAAAGATGGTGGAAATGATCAGTAATGTTGAATGGCACAGAAACTCATTAACAGAACCACTGAGACAATTCAGATCTCCTATAGGACATTTTGGCAGTGTTTTGTTATATTTCTGATGTGTTGTTAAAAAAGAATTTACATGTGATTACCGAACACTGGGCGTCAAACTCCCTTTCTCTTATTGAGATGCACTGGATTTGTCATTCTGTCAGGAAATGATCTTTTTTTTACCCTTAAAGGTGCATGATATGCATTTTGATACACAACAGTGAAAGTAAAAGGACTTCACCACCTAAATATTGATGGTTTAGTGTGCTGATTTTGGAAACTCACAGCTTCACCTGCACACCCTTGCCAGTGCAACTGCAAAGATTGGCTTGATTTCAGTTTTGTTTTTGTATATTAGACTAATAAATGGGCAGGTTTTGTTATTTATTCATCACATGGAAATAATGCTGAACTTTGAGCTATCTCAAACCTTGGAGCTCTGTCTACTGGGTGAATGCCCCCCACAGTTTTCTGTTGTTTTACTCAAGGTTTCTGTCGCTTTCTCTTTTTGCCCTCTTTCCCTCTTTTGACACTGGGACTTTTTCTTGTCACTGTCTAAGCTACATGTGGAGAACAAACACATCTTCTTCCTGTTTTGGTTGTGTTTGCATTGTATTCTTGTAGGTAAACCATCTAAGCGATAATTCTATAGGCACCTACATTGTGCAGTTAAGTGCTGTTTAATAAGGATTAGAATAATAAAAACTTACCCAATGCAAATTTAACGAAGTGTTATTTTTTAATTGCACCTTCTTCTCCCGCCGCCTTTCTTTTCTTTCTTTTGATGTGCCACTTTACATCATCCAAATCATATACAGTGATGCTGTTTTTCTCCTCTGTTGTTGATGCTTGTTAAGTTTGTTGCTTAAGTCTCTTCTTTCTTTTAGATTTGCTGCCAAGTTTAAGTTTATTTTTACCTCTAATTACTTACCTATTTTTAATTATTCTCTTTATTTATTCATTTTATTTATTTACTGTTTTTTATCCTGGGAGAAGCCAAACCAAGTTTCATTGTACTATGTATAATCTATGTATAATAATAATAATAACAAAGCTCATTCATTCATTTATTCATTCAGTTGTCACAATCTGTAGGAGCAATGTTTATGTGCTTTTGTCTGTTACATTACAGACAGCTTTTTTAAAATGTCATCAAAACACTTAAAGTAGAAGAGCCCTTTCTTCATATAGCTCTTTCTTACTTTAATAATATATGCTATTGTAGTGTACATACATTATGTCCAGTGTTTTAAATGGACACTGGAGCACTAAGCCTCAACATCAAAACAACAAAAAACTTAAGAAAACAAATAAGTGTAAAGAAAGAAACTGAGAATACAGGACGTCTGTAACAGGTAGAATTTGTAATCACTAATGTATGATGTGTACAGTTCTCCAGCTCTACTCAAACTAGAAATAATAGCATTGTTTTTACGAGAACACTGATGAAAAGGGATTTAAACCAGAAAATTCAAAAGCAGAGAACGCAGTCTCACTTCCGTCTTTCATTTGAGATTCTTTTGTGAGGAGTCTAATGAGTCATCATCGATTTTACTGAATTTTTTCTTTCTCTTTTTAAATCCTAAAAATGTTTTGTTTTTAAAAATATTGATCTTTCTCTCTTATTCTGACGGTCTGCCAGACAGTTCCTTAGCAACCGAAAACACACATTATCCCTCGACAGCATCATCCTTTACACTCCCAACCCGGTCCTCAAAAATACATGCGCATGATGCAGCCCTTCAGCATCTGTTTCCCCAGGTCTTGCGTAAAAGAGGCAGAAAATGAGTCTCTTCTCTGATGCAGGAGCATAATGCAAATAGCTCCCAGAGCACAGCACACCACTGTATTAATAAAAAATAGAAGCCAAAGAGGTGAGCACGTGTGACCCTTGACTCTTCAATCCTCCTTTGTCTTTCCTTATATTACCACCTACAATCACTAGTACTTCTCATTAAAGGCCGCCTTCCATTAGAGTGAGTCAGTCTTTCAGAATCCCTGTCTGCAAAGTTTGTGTAATTTTATTCCCACACTCCTAAGTCTCTTTGAATCATCCTTCTATTCAAAATGAACATTTCTAATTTCTAACATACAAGTCCAAACAAATTAGAAAATTAAAAAAGCAGCTTCTACTGTCTAAACAGTAAGGTAAAGCATAAAATATTTATGTGGAAGAATTTATCTGCTTTATAAAAATCCAGCAATAATTTATTCAAAAATGACTTTAAAAAGCAAATAAGATGCAATTATTTGTTTAAAGGTTTCCTGCTGGTTACAAGAGAGACACCAAAGATGCTTTTGAACACATATTCAGGTGCACTCTGCACAGATGGCTATTATTGTTATCATAGTGTGTACATTTGCAAAGTGACTGAGATAAACAAAAATAGCTCACCTTTGTAAACTAAATTACGACTTGTATCAAATTTTAATAGATTCAACCCACAGAAAAAGGAAGAAACAAACAAACAAACATTTAAGCAAAAACACTCACCAACCACTTAATTAGATACACCTGATCAATTTCTCCTTAATGCAAATATCTCAGACGTCATCAAGCAGCTGTTTAAGTTCAAACCAAGAATTCGAAAGATGATTTAAGAGACTTTGAACGTGGTGTGCTGGTCAGTGCCAGATGCACTAGTCTCAATATTTCAGAAACTGCTGATCTGCTGTGGTTTTCCCCACACAACCACCACTAGGGTTTACAGAGAATGGTTCAAAAAAAGAGAAAATATCCTGTGAGCAGCAGTTCTCTGGGTGAAAATGCTTTGTTGATACAAAGAGAATAGAATGGACAGACTGCTTGATAGGAAGATAGCAATAACTCAAAAACACATTTGTTACAACAAACTTAAGAGCATCTATGGATGCATAATATTTCAAACCCTGAAGCTGATGCGTTACAGCAGCAGAAGGCTGATAGATAGATAGATAGATAGATAGATAGATAGATAGATAGATAGATAGATAGATAGATAGATAGATAGATAGATAGATAGATAGATAGATCACAAAAGCATACCCTCCTTAGTCCCAGTACGTACTTAACAGGTTCAGTACAAGTGCAAACTCAGTATACACCAATCTAAAGTGAATGGGTATATATGACAGGGATGAAAACAAGAGAGCAGAGTAAATGGTGACCTCACTTGATTTATAGCTTCTCTTCCAGGACTGAAAGGCCAGGTGTTTGGACTGCTGTAATCCTTGTCTCTCTGTCAAAGCAAAGGCACACTCCTGCAAAGATGCCTTTTAGCCCACCTGGGCCCTTATTGGATTACCTGTGCTTTTAAACAGAATTACTGCCATTGTCAGGTATTTTGTACATGTTGGGTTGTGATTCATTGTTTGTACTTGTGGTAACTTTGGTTTTATCCTTCGTCTCTGCAATAACTGAACAGAAATTGTCTCGCTGTCTTTTCAGTGTGCAGGCTGACACATGATACTCTGAGATCTTCAGAGAACAGAATAAAAATCAATAGAGGACTTATTGAGAACTTCAATATAGGTTATCCATGACTGTGACAATATTGGCTTTGCTGCTCTTAGATCAGCTCGTTTGGCTATTGTTATCTAGGAAAAAGAATCTCTAGGAAATAAGTTGTTATATATTTTTTTCCTGTTATGGAATTGAAGCCCTAAAAGAGTTTGATCTTAGTTAAGACTTGATTCATGTGTATTTTGTGAGTTTTTTCCCCACTGTTTTGATATTTTGACTTTTGTGGATCCACTGCACTATAATGGGCCACTAAATCCATCCTGCAGTGTTGCAGAGATATTTTTATATGCACATTAGAGGAATGCGCTTCAGCTTAGACTATTTTTGCTTTCAAAGTGCTGTGTTACACACAGCGATGCATAATGCACAGTGCATCATCATCATTCTTGTGTAATGCACATATAGATGTGAAGTGGTTCCTCCGTTAAATGTTTAAAGGTCAGAGATTAAGCCTCAAGTTTCTTTCACTTGCTTTGATGCAACATGCTTAATGTTCTAAACAGATTCCCCCAAACAGCTCAAACTTGCATTAAAAAACCCCCAAAAGTTTTCTCAGTTTATTCTTTATGTTGTTCCATTTGGGCAAATGACTAAGAACAACCGTCTACAGATTAATCAAATGTTAGTTTCTATGCCTTCAGTTTATTAATTTATATTTATCATGTGCAAATCAGTTATCATATGCCAATATCAACATATCAATAGCCCATGTAATCATTAAAATCATGAAGTGAGGTAAAAAGTATAAGCCATAGTAGTAAAACATATTTATTGAACTTGAGTGCAACAGAGTTCTAACAAATTGGAACATAGAGCAGCCTGCTGAGATGAACATTTTATGTGGCCAAACGTCTGCCCACGAAGAGGAAGAGGAGTAAGGATGTGTGGCAGTGCAGCAAGAGAAAGACAAAAGAAATGAGCAAGAATCAAAGTAGAATTTAAAACCTTCTACCCTTCAAAGTAATCACTTTGATACGCAAAATCAGTAATTATAGTTTTGCTGAAGAAAAAAGTGTCAGAGAGAATATGCAGAAAAAGATATTTGGAAAATTTTAATAAGATGAGGGCACTTCTAGAATCGACTCTTTCTGTCAGAATGCATAAACATTTTGACCACTATAGTTTACACAGCGTTCAAGGAATTTGTCATTTTGTTAGTAAAAGCATTCGCTGATGCAAAAATGTCTTTTTTATGTCTAGTGTTTCGCTGCATGAATGAGCTGTTTTGGGAAATGTATCTTCAGAACTTCAAAAATGTTCAAATAAATATGCCAAAGCAACTGAGATAAACACTATTCACTGTGATACGTGATAATATTTAGTTATTCTCGGTAAATAAATGTGCCAAAACTGTTTAGGGAAAAAAAACAATACTTTACCCAAAAGGCTACAACTTACCCAAAACCTTTTTGATCATAAAAACATTTTAAAAATGTATCATGTACATCAGAATTGGTTCTTTGGTCATATCAGTCCTTCTGCTGTCAGACCCCAACAGACCAACTGGAAATACTTATAATAGTAGCTTTTTGCTTTTTATGAAGACATTTCTGTTTCAAATCCATGAGAGTCTAGTTGGACTTATATTCATGTGAATTTCTGTTAAATGTGAAGCAGCAGTTTCACAGTTTTTACAGTTTTATTACAGTTAAAAACAGTTAATGAATGTAGCAGATTGATGGCAGACAGACCCCATCTTATTGCTATTCCATCCCTGTCACGATGCACGATGCAAGTTGCTATAAACACAGCTCCTGATCATGAGTGAATGCAGACCTGGTTCCCAACCACTGCTCTCACTTTGGTGACTGTAGCACAAAAGAACACACCTTGATCCCAGACTTTAAATCATAAATATTGTTTTTATTAGTAAAAACAGAATTTCTAACATTGTAAAAGCAGATGCATCCCTGATTTAATTATTAATTTATATTCCGAGTTTTTAAATATATCTTAAAAATATAGCAGTGTGAAAATTACACTCAGCAAAACCTTTATTGGTTACAATTTAATAAACCAAAGATGTAAAGAATTCTGCATCAGTAAGGTTACAGAAACAGTTTTTAACTATTTTAGTAGAGCAGTGAAACAGTGGCTCTAGTTCTGGCGTGGCTACACAGATGTGCATGTTTCTGTGTCTGTGTGTACCTGAGGTAGAATGAAAGTCCGTTTTAGCATTCCGAACAATGATGGAGAGATATTTAAGCTTGCATCTATTTTTCCCATTCTTGCAAAAAATCATAAAATTTCCACAAGTAGTGTTTTTTTTTTGTTTTAAGTTTTCAGATCCTAGAATTGTTGCTGTGAATGTGAATGCAACAACAAAATGCAAAACGTGAAAGAATTTCAGTCACTTTCCTTATGGCATCGTAACAAAAAAACATAGACAAAGACAAAGCATAGACAAAAAAAAAAGAAGAAGAAAATGTGCTGCAGTGCCTCAGTAGCTACTTCCAGTACAGTCCCACAGTCCATGTAATGTGAGTGTGCGACTGTGAGTGGAGGAGTGATTCACAAACTATGACTTCAACATTTCGAGACATTTCATTAGAAAGAGAGGATACTGAAAATCCCTGGAGTATCTAATAGAAACACATTCTGTCAAAGCACCAAGGCTACATTAACTATGGCTGCAGAACTACCTGTCATGAACTTTACATTGCCACTATTGCATTATATATAAAGAAGACTCTAGTCTGTTTAACAAGAGAATCACATTGATAATTCTTCTCGAGTTTCATATCTATCTATCTATCTATCTATCTATCTATCTATCTATCTATCTATCTATCTATATATATATATATATACAATACTTACTTTACCCAAAAGGCTACAACAGCTCTAATGAACAAAAACTGCTCTTCTGCAAACATAATAAATACAAGGAAGCTGAATTTAAAGTGACAAGTTAGAAAATTGCAGTTTTTTCTAAAGCTGCCATAGGAAGCACCTGACTCTGCAAGGGCAAAGTCTGCAATCCCGTCACATGCTGATTGGTTCAGATTCATCTGAATAACAGCTTTACCCTCTTCAGGTATAAGTTCATGTTTGCGTGCACGTCAATTGAGTCTGACTTGCATTCTAAAGAAAGCTTGATGCTCACATTAGCATCCCTCATGGAGCCCAGGCAGAGGCACCCTGGTCATTTGCATGCAGCACTTACACTTGCATCTGCAGCCTCAAACTTACTGACATATATAAACAGGAAGTAATTTTCCATTGGCGCAACACTATACAGATTTACTTCAATCTCTTCAGTGGCTCTGTCTTTAAGTAGCACACTACACTGAGCACCATTAGCAAGTGCAATTTAATGCACTACTTTATGTAGTGCATTAAATATTTAAAGCATTGTACTTTTATTGGTGTAAATGCCCAGCAAGGTAATGCCTCATACAGTATCCTCAATCCCACATCATAAAAACACATTTATAAAGTATAATTAAGGGTTAACTACTCAAGTAAAGTGGGATAATTTTACAATATCATTTTATCAAACATGCTCCCTTTTTTGCACTCCACATACACCATTTTTCTTCAGTCAGATGACTCCTTCTCATTGGTCAATTGTAACAACAATGCAAAAAAGAAACCAGGACATTTCTGGTACCAGAAATTTGGATCCTTGCTTATTCAGACATGTGCTTTTAGGGATGATTCATATAAAATAGTGACATCATAATCCTTGGTATTGGTAATAAATTCTACCCTCCATCCCCTTTTCCATCTTTATGTATGAATGAACATGACAAAAGTTCTTACACATCACAGTGGTGATTCCCTTTCATTTGAGTTTAGAGACAGGATGTGCCCAGACATACAGAGAGAGCTAGGAGTAGAGCCACGAGGTGGTTTGGATCTCAGAAAGCCTCCAGGCCCACTTGGAGGTTTTCCGGACACGCCCAACAAGGGGGAGACCTTGGGAGAGATTTTATATCTTATTTGGAACTGGAACACATCAGAAAGCAGCATTACAAAGTTCCAAGAGGACTTTGTAATGCTGCTTGGTAGAAGGACATCTGGAATTCCCTGTTTAACCTGCTGCCACTATTAATAAACTTCAAAGAACCACAAGACAAAGAATGAATGAATGGCTGGATGGACGTATGGATGGTGATTCTCTCAACAGCCTCAGTTCTGTATTTTCTCACGAGTAAGGTTATCCTGTACACCCATTTAATTCTTAATAGGGTCTCTGAAATATAAAGACTTACTGTAGGGCAAATGTCCTTAATTTTGTCTGTGTGAGTCTATAATGGTATATCATTTAGATTTGTTGAACTTATTAATTGTTGTGCATTTTGTGTAGATGTAATCAACTGTTTGCAGATTTCGATCCTGTTGCTCTGGATTACACTGCTGCTCGCTGCTGCTCAAAATGCCAGTGCTATGTTCAGTAGCTTTATGCTGAAATTTCAGTGTGACTTATTCGTTAGGTTACTGTTAATTCGCACATTTGTTTATTGTTTTTGTTTTCACAAACAATGTTACAGGGTTAGAAGGGTTAAGTTATTACTTATTATTGAGGGAGCATCCTGCTCAACCTGATGTTGTGACATAGCATGTGCTTATACAAACATGTCACATTTCAGTGTTGCCATGTAAACTTGTTTTAATTTTCATGTGACAAATTAATTAGGCTTTTTATAAAATGATGACATACTATAAGTGCAGTGACAACGGTTAATGCCTCTGCTCTTGTCACTTCACACTGTTAATTGCCAGTGGGTGAATCAACTACACTTATTTTATAATTTAATCATATGGTGTTCTAAATACAAGGTTACATTATTTATTAAAGACATAAATATGCACATTGTTTATGGTGCTCTTCCATCCATCCATCCATCTTCATCCGCTTATCCAAAGTCGGGTCGCGGGGGTAGCAGCCTAAGCAAAGAGGTCCAGACCTCCCTCTCCCCAGCCACCTCCTCCAGCTTGTCCGGGGGAATACCAAGGCGTTCCCAGGCCAGCC
>NW_024582522.1:1203592-1234617 GCF_018398535.1 Haplochromis burtoni | reverse complement strand
AGATCAAAACTCCAGACATCCAGAGGCCCCCAGAACACAAGAGACCAAGGAAGACCAACAGAGGGGCAGCTGCGCCACTGTCCCGGAAAGAGCTGAGGAGAGTCCCAGATGAGGGCTCACTCAGCAGCCGCGGAGCTGCTAATGACATCTTAATAATAGAAGGGACCTGTCCTTCATAGGACAGCTCGCCACTTTCCTCCCTGGGCTATAAGTGGGCTGGCCTTATTTACTTCCAACCTGTGGTACTTTAATATTTAGGCTAGTTTATCTAGTTTAGGGCCTGGTAATACTGTCATCTGAAAAAAGGGGTCTAACCTGGTACTAGCAAGGTATAACTTACGAAGTCCAATGTCTAAAAATGTAGAAATTTTGTAGTAAACCTATGTAAAATATCAACATATGGACTAAACATATAGACTTTTGTTTCCTAGAAATGAAATGTTGTTTTTAATTGGAAAATGCTTTAAGGACCAGATAGCTGCTCCTCCCTGACTCTGATTCCCTGGAGGTTTCTTCCTGTTAAAAGGGAATTTTTCCTCCCCACTGTCGCCGAGTGCATCCTCCCAGTTGGTCATTTGATTGTTGTTTCTCTGTATCATTAGAGTCTTTACCTTACAACATAAAGTGCCTCGAGGTGACTGTTTTTGCATAAGATAGGATAAGATGAGATAAGACAATGCTTGAGACAACGTCTTTACAAAGGACGAGTCAAAAAGTGGAACAGATGAGAGAGTGCATGTGTGCACATTAGGAGTGTTCTGCACTCATGTTGGGTTTGAGATGACTAACATAACAGACGTGCCTTTTTATTAACAGCCACAGCAGTGAGACTGGCATTATTTTCACCTTGTGAGTGAAAAAACAGTGTGTCTGCTGTGGGAAGAACCACAAAGGAGATATCCCAGAAATATTACTTTAGCAGGTGGTCATAGGTCTGTCTGTCTGTCCATGGACAAACACAGACAATAGCAACACAGCAGCAAAAAGAAAATACTGCTTTCAAACACGATCTTGGGACAATGTCAGGAGAATCAAGTCAGGACATTGTCAGCATTTGCCCTTTCCCACACGTAGCACACAGCAGAGGATTCTCCACCTTAGATATATTCTCACTACTGAGGATAGTGTGCTTTCTTTAGACAAGAGAGCTGCGTGTGTGTGAAGAGTTTACATGAGACAGCCCACATGATGCCCACTGCTCACTGTAAATTCATGGGACAGTTACCTGTGCTACTTTCACCTGGGAATGATCTGACATTGTGCCGACTTTGTTTAAGGGAACTCGTAGGGTAAAATCTATAAGATGTCCCCCCTGATTTGGACATTTGCATTCTCATGTAGCATTGTGAAAAGTTCAAGGTTGCAGTGTGTACGTGTGTGTGTGTGTGGAAAGGGTTACACAGTCACACAACTTTACAAGTGTGTGCCTGATGATGAGCGTGGTCCGACAGCTCATTGGCATTGCTGCTGCTGTAAGCCTATCGTAAGATGGTCTCTTGCGTATAGCTGTTCTGACTTAGAGGAACATATAGAGACTCCACCAACTAGCACCTACACTCCTTCCTCAAATTAATCCACTGAGCTTGTGCATGACGTGAATCACAACATTGTACAAGGTGCCTTTATTAAACAGCTTGTTATTCAGTCAAAACAATTAGGACTGTGCATTACACAGTGGTATCCTGGCAACTGGGTATGGCGAAGCAGAAATAGAAAGAGACAGGGAGAAACAGGCCCATACAAGCTGCCATAACTGATTTGTTAAATTTGACTTCAGGACTGTTGATCTACTTATTTGTTTTGCCTGCAATGGATGCGGTAAGTTTATGGGTGAGATTGTCCAAGTTTCAAGCAGAGGCACAACTGTGAGTCCAACCCACAGGCCCTTGATAGAGCCAAGCAGCGCTACAGGGACTTGCTACAGAAGATAATTTTGACAGTGGCTCGAGGGCTTTTCGCTACAGTTATTTAGTATTCCCACCACACAGACGCACAGGCGTATATGAATGTGCATGTGCTGCCCATATATCTTCGCATCTTACCAACACATGGCGCACGTATGCACACAGACATAAAGAGATGCTGTACTCGTCTATCGATTGCTTTCTTTTTGATGTTGAGTGTGTCCCTGACAATAGCATTATTAATAATAGTAATAATACTGCTACTACTAGTACTACTGCTAATGATAATGATACAATTAGGCTTCACACGATACCCTTTATTTTTGTTTTTAAAACACATATGCTTCCACATTACTATACAAGAGATGCACGCAAAAAAATGAATGAATACATACTATATAGAAAGAGTGTTACACTTTATAAGAAAAAACAGTACCTGTAACTCAAAACACACAGGATGGAGATCACTTATTTCTTTTTCTTACTACTTTTGTCAGTTCGTAATCAGACGATCGAGTTTTTATGGGTAACTAAACACTCACTCCTTGAGGCTAAAAAATATATTTGTTCAGCATGACCATGTACTCTACCATAATATATATTATAAATGGATGGCATCCTCATGAAACGGAAGAAGAATTGCAGGCAAAACAACATTATGTGGTCATTATTTAGATTATTCTTGTGGTTTGACCTTTACCAAAGGGTTAAAATAGATTAAATTTATATTAGGAGGTTAATGGACAATGTCTTTATTGCTAAACTAAATGAAAACACATTAAAAGTGATACCCGTAGATGTAATGGTGCACAAGCACTTAACATGTGCAGACACACACACACAGACTCACGCACACGTGTCACTTGTAGATACACATCATTAGCCACAGCAGGTTTTAAAGTGGCAGTTTAGGATGACTTGTCACTCACTCTGCTGCTTCCACCGCGCTACATTCAAGGCTGCCAGGCCAGTAACGACAGCAACGGCGGCTCCCACCACACTACGCTAACAGCTAAGCAGAACATAAGGTGACATTGACACAGCCATTGCACCAGCTCTGACTCTGCCCATGACGTCAGTGTCCTTCGAAAGGGAGCACACGGGATGTGGGCTGGCCGAATCATGTGATCGGCCATCCCTATCTCTATTTGTCAGAGCCTCGGCTGTAACGCGCCTACCTGTGTGCTGAGAAGTGGGGTTGATGCATGATGCACTGCGTACCACAAGTACCATTCAGAGAGAGAATGAAAGACACAGTCGCACAGACAGACAGACAGAAAGGACGACAGAGAAGGAGAGATATAAAGAGCTGTAGCTCTGGCAGTAGAGTACTGTGGCTTTATGCCGTCAGTCATGAAGCGTCCATAAAGCATTCAGAGATAAGACTTAGCAGCATTTAAAGCACATGGTTATAAATGGTTGACCGTGACCTTAATGTCGCGGGGGGGGAAGGGAGGGGAAAAACAAAAGGAGGAAGTGGAGAGGGGGGGTCAGGAAGCTGGAGGAATGGATATAAAAAGATTTAAGGGACAAGAAAAGGACGGAAATGAAGACGTGTGATATAAAAGGATGTTAAAGGCGTACTGTCCAGAGTGAAGTGCAGTGATAAAGAGAGTGTCAGACTGATCATAGTGTCTATAAAGATGTTAATAGGAAGCATAAGGAAGGAGAGGGAAAACGGTGACTGAAAAGACAGTTGAGAGCACATCTTTCCTTTCTTTTTTGGTTTACTTACATTGTTTTGAGACGAACATGACCAGAATATGACCATTTGACCTTAAAGGCCCTTTCTACTGAATATTTTAAACAAGTGAATAAATCAAAAGGCAAAATAACGGACACCGTTTGAAAACCAGCTTTTAAAAAAATAAATGGGTGAATTCTCCTCTAAGGAGCTTTGATCCTTCATACCTTCTTTCTTTCGCGTCTGCCAGGGTCATAAAAAAAGTGTTTTTCTAATGTATGCGTGTGATATTTGATTTGTTTATCGTATTACTGCACCTTTTTAACGTCTCCATTACAGTTTATTTGATACAGCTGAATTGCATTTCGGCATACCTCTGCACTTTTTTTTACACCTGTGTCTGTTTGCAACTCAATTAGATATGACATTGTATTTGACTCAAAGCTGTTTTCACAAGCAGCTGCAATTGGGGGCGAAGGCAGCGCTGCTACCATGCTTGTCAATAAAACCACATTAAAATGAACACATCATAATTACTGCCTCTATTATCCTTCAAGATCTAGGACAGAGGCGCCCGCTCGTAATTGGCTGACTAACTACCCCATATGTGCATGGCCAATAGAAATAATTGTCCTTGTGTGTAGCGCTGACATGTTAACAGAGTCATATCACAGTTTGTGACTAAAACAATCACTTTCAAGGTGCTCCCAACCAACATATTCCAATTGGCAATTATTGGTTCGGCTACACAGACTGTTGCAAACATTATTAACAAACTGCTGCATGAAACAGCGCAGCTACATTTATGGACTTATTCCAGCTAAGACTGGTTCAACAATTGCTATAAAAACAGCCTCACAGGAATCAGGAAGGCAGCAGCACTTGTTTGTCTTGTGTATAGGAAGCTTTACCATCACTCTAACAACCTGGTGATCAGTAAGCACAGACAGGTGTTTTGGCTATTCACAACATTATGCAAAATATCCATAAAACCGGATCCTTTCATACATTTGATAAACAAGATGAAGTGGACTCTTTCGCATATGGCGCCCGCTGCAATCTTGCAGTGGCTCTAAGCTGCTTGAGTGGATATGATTTATTCACGATTTTAACTTTGCGAGTAGTCGTGGCTTAGTTTCAACACTCCTGTTGCCACACACACAAAAAGAAGGGAGAGATTAAGAGACTAATGCTTTTAGAACCAAGTGAGGCTGTTGGTCGGTTGCAAGCTTTGACACTATGCTGTTTTAAATCTGCAGAATTGAAGAGCTTACAGAGGTAAAGATGTAGTAATTCTCTCATCTCCTAAAGGATTTAACAGTCCTCATGATGAAGGAGGAAAATGAATCTTTGATTAATAGTTTGGATAGGGCTATCCACAGATGTAGATAACATCATTCTAATCTCTTCCTCTAATGTGTCACCCCCTCCACCCCCTCCATCCCCACCCCTGCATTTCTCTTCGCTCGTGTGTACAGAACAGCATGAAAAGGCGAGGCAGATTGTCCAGTGTTTGAAGATAGATTGTTTTGTAAGCCAGCTGTGAAACAGGGATGACGCCGTGAATAAGTTACATACTCAGATCAGACCCCAGTGCTTGTCTGAAAGATGTGATCCAAGCCTTCGTCTTCTTTTGCTTCCAAGTAGATTAGATTAGAGGAGGGTTTTTTGGGGGGTGGGGGGCATTGAGTGCTCTTTACTTTCTTTTGCTCGGAATAAAATCTTACTTTAAAGTTTTATCTGCAAGCGCTAACCTTTCAACTGCAGATCTTTTTTTCTTTTCCTTGTTACATTTCTGTTATTCATTATCCCCGGTGTTGACCTACACTGTGTCTTCAGAGTGTTTTCAGATATTAATGTGGCACAAATGTGAAGTCTTTGCTGAATATTCCTTTTGCTTATGGAAGCTTTAGATAATCTTCTGATACAATCAAATAAAAGGGAAACTGACATTTGCAAACACGATTTCCCTTCCAAACAGGCTTTTGAATTCACAGAAGTAGGATTTTCTTTTTTTTTCATGGTGCTGAAGAATTGCAATAGTTATAATGAGCTGCCTAAACTTTAATTTTACCCAATTATTCCGCGTTCCTAAAAATATGACACAGCGGGACTTAAACGGTCTCTTACTCTTTGCTGCTGTTTTGATTATCAATTAAGCTTAGGGTGATTAAAATCGGTCTGAAGGATGGCCGGACTGGTTGGAAACAGAGTAACTCATCAATAGCCACATTCATCAATAACTTCTCTAACTATGCCACCTCCTCTTCATGTCTGTCATTTACTTTTCTCTCGCCCTTGCAATCTGCTTTTCTCTTTTCCCTCTCGACCGCTGGGCACAGTTCAATTCATGCATATTATACCGTGCATGTCGCACTGTGTGCACAGCTCAGGGCTTTCCTGAGTTAGGTTTTGGGTAATGATCAAATTAATTAAAGAACATAAGCTACAAATCAACATCTCAATTGTTTCTTTTTGGAGACAAAACCTGGGCACATACATGTATATGATTCACTATTCATCATCTAAACACGGGCCTGAGTGGAATTTTTGTTTGTGTGTATAAGTGTGTGTGTGTGTGTGTGTGTGTGTGTGTGTGTGTGTGTGTGTGTGTGTGTGTGTGTATACTGTAGTTGACTAAATGGGTGGCCGTGTGATAGAAGCTCATCAACTGAGTGATAATCTAATTACTGCTGCGGACTAAGATAGATGGAGCCACGCAGCAAAACACACATCTTTGTAAGATTTAATTTGCGTGGTAAAAGCTACACAAATAATTTAGGCCCTTAGAAGAGATATGAATTTTGATGCAAGTCTATTAGTTATCACAGCTCTGAAATGGGGTCACATAACTCACAGCGTGCCAGCCTGTCGACAAACTGAGAGTCTGTGGCAACAAACTAAGAAACAAATTGAGTAGCGTTACTCCAGGATGTGATTAAAACCAAAGGAGAGTGACATTTTGAGAGCTATTAGTAATTGGTGACAAATGTAATGGCTGCCAGTGATGGATACAGCTCCCTCACCTCTGCCTTTATGTTCAGCCTGAATCAATTTTTTATCCGTTCTCTTTTTTGTTTGATAGGAATAGAATATTAAAGAGAGGCTTTGGAGAGGGACGGCGATACCTTATTTGGCAGGTATCATGAGTGAATATGAGGAAGTCAAAGCTGGTTTCAGACATGCATGGAGATGAGACAGTTTGCTACAAGGGAGACAGTATTTCTGTAGCATTTGACCCCTGCAAAGAGATGGCTGTATGCGTGTCCCTTCTCCCAGATATGCAATGCAGATTTGCAATCTGTCAACTGAAGGCCTCAGCGGTCTAAATAATTGGATTTAAAAAAAAATAAAAAATTGTAACCCAGTGAGGTCATTTTAATCAATTCTTGTAATTACAAATTACAAATCACCGTGTGCCAAGGGAGCTTTGTGACATGGCTGCTGTAAAATGGTTTAAGGCACAGGATCAGCTCGCCAACTCCTTTTTCTTGCTTTGGTGGAAAAGAAATGCTTTTAAATGGTTTTAAGTTTTGAGTCTAATTTATGGACTTCACTTCTCAGGTTCTTTGCTCTGATCTAATTAAATTGGACACGGCTTAAATGAGAATGTTAATATGTTGTAATATTCTGGCACTATAGTTAGCAGGCCTGATCTGAAAGAAGGGCTTTTAATAAAGCAACACCTTTTCACTTGTACTATATTGTGTAATAATTTTATCTGAGCTGCCTTAAATGAACATCTTTTCACATGTTTACTACCAAGCAGTTCATCTGAGGTAAGTGGCTGCGCATAAAATCTTCATCCAACTCTCATTTCTTTAGATTTGCCAGGAAAAGCAACGAGCGGCAGTTTATTGAAACAGTATGAATAGAAATACATTATATAAGGCTAAAAAGAAACACAGCTCTAAGGAGCCGTATTTGGTCTGACCACCTTTGTTTTTCAACGCACCCTAAACTCTGTTTTTAAAGCTTTCTTCTAATTCTGTTAAGTAGGCATCAGCAATAGTTCTCCTTCTTGGAGGAAATTCAAAGCTCTTCTTTGGATGTTGGCTCGGTTCTCTGTGAGGAATTTCAGATTTGGATTCATCACCTGTTGCCACTCTTCTTTTTTTGTTGGCATAGCTCAGCCTTTTCTTCCTGTTTCCCTTCCTTAAGAATGACAGCCACTCTTCCACTGAGCTCATTTCTGAT
Organism: Haplochromis burtoni; assembly: GCF_018398535.1. Lineage (NCBI taxonomy): Eukaryota > Metazoa > Chordata > Actinopteri > Cichliformes > Cichlidae > Haplochromis > Haplochromis burtoni. Next base: position 1,226,832 of record NW_024582522.1, on the reverse strand, counting down.
GAGGCTTTAGTGAATAGTAGATGGATCAAGTGAAGGGCCAATTGGATCTCTCAGGTCCCGTGTCAGGTTTTTGCTGGATGTTTTCCTATTTTTTAAGGACTTTTCATTTCTTTCAGATGCTGTTCATCTCCTGAAAAATGCCAGGTTTTCTGCTAATAGATCTTTTCGGATCACCCTTTTGGTGCAAAAATACTATTTTATTTCAAACTGTTTTATTGTTGGCTTTTTTGTTGTAGATTCAACTGAATAAAGGGGAAGAAATTATTGGAACAGTGTGCTAGTAACTTAGCAGAAGACATAGCAACTTCAACACACACCAAACTTAAGTGATTTTCTTCTGGAGTTTCCATTGTTTGTGCATTACATCATAACCTCAAACAGTAGCATGAACGTTTATGCACTGTGCATTCAGTTGTAATGTCCAAATGGGTCTTGAGGATCTCAGATATTTTCCATCATGTCAGAGCGCCAGCCAGTGGCGGTCCTAGCCTGTTTGGTGCCCTGGGCAAACACTCCCTCTGGCGCCCCCCCAATGACACATCTGCTTACCTGTATCTTTTGCTCGTTTCTCCTCCTCTTCTTTTCTATTTTTTTTTAAACTGAGCACCTGATGGCTTCGAACTTGTCTTGTCCATCTTCCATTGGTTTTGATTTTGCACTTCAGTATGAACACCCATCCCCCACCCCGAGGATCACCACAACATAACCTAATGAACCTAGACCCTTAGTTCACAGATTCACTTTGTCTAAGGTGTATTTCTGGGATTTCGAACAACCCAGGATTCTGATCATGAATACATAATGGGCTTGGATTTACAACATTATAAATGAAATGTGCTCTACTTGGAAGCAGCCGGCCCTCCTCCCCTGTCGACGGGTTGTGTGTGAGACTTTAAATCATCAAACTGTAAATTCTAAATTTTAAATTGTTATTGATCCCTTTACCCCTAGTCCTAAAGTATATATTTTCTTACTCTTCTTATATTTATTGTTTGTTTACTTGCACTGCTGTAACTTGAGCCTCGTTGTCTCGTCTCTCTATATACTGGACTGTATGTAGCGGAGATGACAATAAAGTTTACTTTGACTTAAGCAGCGAGCAGGCGCTCACTTTTTGCGTATAGAATTTCGAAAAAACATTGGTGCAAATTATAAGTTTGTATCATAATGTCTGGTGTTTTCGTGTTTGTGGGTTTGTTTTTATTTTATTTTATTTTTATTTTGCGAGTTGGTTATTAGATGCTGCTCCAGCCTGCCAGAGAATCCCCCGCCGCCCCGCCCTCTCCTCCCTGTGCTGCAAGCAGCAGGCGCACCTCGCAAACGGAGGGCACCCTTACTCCCAGCAAATGGGCGATAGAAAACCGATCGGTGCCTATGCCATTCCCAATATGCGCTGGCTGACGTCGGGGCAGCATGAGTACGAGCAATGTTTTTTATTGTTTTTTGCTGATACCCGTTATGCTGCCCCCCACCACGATGCCGCCCCGGGCAACCGCCCGTGTCGCCCGTATCAAAAACTGCTACTGGCGCCAGCAGTGTGTCCCTACTCTCAACGCTTTGATAAAGACGACTTCCTGGAATACTATTCATCCATCCTCTTCTGCTGACCCAATTCAAGAGTTGTGGGAGGGCTGGAGCCAATCCAGGATGCCATAGGGCGAGACACCCTGGACAGATGGTTCACACCTGTGGGCAATTTAGAATCTTTAATTGGCCTAACCCCACTAATTGCATGTCTTTGGACTGTGGGAGGAAGGCGGAGTACCCATAGAACCCACGTAGACACGGGGAGAACCTGCAGACTCTACAAGGTGCTGTCCAATATAATCATAATAATATAATTTAAGAAAACTAAACAAAATGTTGGATAGTTAAGAACCAGACCAAATAATGTGAAATTGTTGGTTTTATATGTTCGTATGTTTGTATTGTTGAAAAACCCAAGAGCAGACAGCACCCAAAGTTATGTTTATAAATTCCACAAACTGAATGATCCATTATTTGCTTTTCAGTTTAAAAGTGTAAATGTTTGAAAAGAGACCTTGTACACCAACAATTTCTGGTGACACGTGCATACATCCGAAACTCTTTAGACTGAAAAGAAGGAACATATTCTCTACACTTTTATAAACCTGTAATCCTGTTCCTTTCAGTCAGCCATGCACTGGATAAAAAGGCTTGAAGTCATTTGCAATTCCAGGCTTGGACAGTTCCAGGTCCATGTAGCACCTGAATAGAATTAAATAGTGTCACCACATTAGACCAAAACTTGTGAAAATATGCTTCATTCCCAGCAAGCATACAGCAGTCAACACATTTAAACAGCACAACAGCTAAAAGCATCTTTTTTTCTTCCTTCGTCCAGAAATTGCAGGGTGCACAATATTACCTCTACTTTTAATCATTTTTTTTGATATATTCATTTAAGGAAGCTAAATCAAATCTGTGTGTCGGACGTGCTAAAATAATGGTGTTTGAATCTTCAGTTTACATTGGAGACAGTTTAACTGCTTTGAAGCAGAGAAACAGAAAATGGGCCACAACAGAAAATGCATAAATTGTTACCACAAATAAAACAGGTAAGTAAAATGGTAAGACACGCAGAGGTCGGCTCAGGGTTGGATTGCCTGCGGAACTCAAGGCCAACAGAAATTCATCTTCCAGCTGATTTTCAGTGCTCTCCTTCTCCCTCCGTCTGCAATGGAAGCTGTTATTTTCCTCTTCAACATTTCTCCTTTTTACACCTCGGTCTATTTCTCAGTTGTTCAACCCCCTTCTTTTTTTAATCCCCAGACTGGACTCGACTGTATTCTCCAAGTGTCTTGTTGATAGGCTCGGAGAATGTGATTCAGCTGCGGAGACAACCGCTCATCTGTTGTCCTTCTCATATCCACTGCTAATCTCCCTCTCTCCTTTCTACTGTCGCTCCAACTCCTTCATTTCTGTGCTGACAGAAGCCCATTTTAGATGGAGTGTCCTTTTGCGTCACATACCTTTCTCATCAGCGAGAATGAGGTTTTTTTTTCCACATATCCTACAAGGCCCTCTCACCCTCAGATTTATTGTCAGTGTGGAGGCTGAAGTTGACTGCTTCCTCTCTGTGATGTATTTTCATTGATGCCCTGACACTCTAGAGTGTAGAGATGAGCTTTTGCCATCAATAAAACACACTTTTGTTGGTGTAGACGTACTAGTAGATCAGTGTGTGAGACAAGACGTGTACAGAATTGAATAAAGCGGTGCAGAGACGAAACATTACTTAAATCTGCAAACTGAATCCAGTTTAAGTACATCACATTGTCTGTTTTACGCTAAATTCCTTGCTGCACATCCATTGTTAGTCAGCCCCCTGCAGATCCTTTCTCTCTCTCTCTCCTCCACCTCCACAGCTCTTCCCCATTCTGCTTGCTTCTCTTTCTCCTGCAGCACTTTACCTCTATCTGTCATCGTCCTCTTCCTCTTTCTGCCTTCTTCCTTGTATCCAATTGAGGGCTGTGTCCTTCACCTTGCCCTCATCTAGGGAACAGATCAATAGAGGCTGAGAGAGGCCAAGCATTGCTCTTTCAGTGAGATTTTCACTTTCACGTGGATTTGGTTGCATGAGCATGCAGGAATTGAGGCACACTGATACGTTTGTCTAGCGATGTCTCAGACCTCTTAGATGAACAAATTAAAGTGTTCGCATCTTTTTTTTCCCTTTTTTTTTTTTAAAAAAAGCACTTAAAAACATGCTCATTTTACAACATACAGTCATTTTGTTAGTGAAGTAAACTAAACTTGCCAGAATTTTCAGTCCAGAATAAAACAGAATCTATATCTAAAATATGGCTGTTTTTTCCGTTGTGGTGTTTTGAAACTGGACATGTGAGTAGAGTTGTCACGATACTAAATTTCAAACATGATACTGATACCAAAGAAGTCAATTAATCTTTTAGGGTACTGATGTCATTAGTTTGGTAGAACAGGGTTGTTAATCAGTTTTAGGTGCTTTGGTGTTAATGAAGTTAACAAGAATGCTTTTACAGGTAGAGTAAACTGATATTTTTTCCTCTCCTCATTTTTTCTGACTGTTTTTTCACTAGTTTTGCATTTGGCTAGAGCATGAGGTGATATCTGTACCTTACACAAGTTGCAAAGGTAGTCCAACTCCTCCAGGATGGCACAGCAATATGTGCCATTGGGAGAAGGTTTGCTGCATCTCCTAGAACAATCTAAAGTCTAAAGAGCATGGAGCAGATTCCAAGGGATAGACAGTTACTCCAGGACGAATGGAGACAGCCGGAAAGGTCCTTAACCTATCAGCAGGACTACTATCTGCTCCTTTGTGCAAGGACGAGCATAATGAACACTGCCAGAGCTGTAGAAAATTACCTCCAACAGGCCATTGGTGTGAATGTCTCTGACCAAATAATCAGAAGCAGATTTCATGAGGTTGGCCTTAAGGCTCGGCATCCTTTTGTGCGCTCTGCCCGGCACCTTGGAACCTGATCACCTGCAGGAACACCTCGACCACTGACATTACTTTATATTTTTGGAGAAGTGTTTCTATTGGAACCTAAACAACGGGTAAAAAAGACAACACAATACATCTAAATACCCAATCTAATAGCTAATACATCTAAATAATTGAATTAGTGAAGAAGAACAGCATTATGAACAAGTTAAACATTAATTTTGGATTAAGTGTGGTATAAAAAAATACTGTAAGACTAAACTGAACACCGCCTGCATTTTTAACTGACCACACAGCTGGCTACAACAAAATAAGAAACACATTTGAATAAATTATTGTAAGAGCAGAATAGTTAAAGTTGATCATCTTGTCCGCGTCTGTCTGCAGCCTCTCTCTCATCCATCATTCCCACTGCTCAGCCTTAGTCTGCAGCTCTTTATCTCCTCAACTCTGCCCCTCAGGCATGAAATCCACCCTTTTCAGCTGCTCTGCTCCGGGTTTCACTCTTTATTTGCTCAGATTAGTTCTCCACACTCTGGATACTCTGCTCAGTTCAACTTTGATTCCCCCGCTGCTTAGTACAGCAACCCAACCAGTTCTCGGTGTATCTGTAATTCGCTCTGTCACAGCTCAGTATTTCGTAATTATTCATTTGTTATCTAGCTACAGTCTTCTAGCCACTGTGTTAATGCTAACAGATTACCAATGTGGCTACTAGGTAATTGCTAACAGCTAATGTTAAGATTAGCTAGATTAACGTTTATGAAAAGTGTTCAAGACTTAAGTGTTGTTGAAACGGTAGCTTTACTGACCTCTGAATTTCCTGCTAAAGTGTTGTCTGCAGGCGCTGTGTGAAGCTGTGTGTCGACTAGAGGAAGCAAGGACATCAATACTATATTGATACTATATAATAATGTGTATCCTATTCAATATTCATGTGTAGTTTTGATTGATATCTAAATTTCTTTTTTTTTAAATTTAGTGTTTTAAAAGTACTGCTCATTAAGTGAGGTCATTTGTTACACTACTAGTTACATTACTTTTGCTTTACTCTGCAGCATGACCTCAGAAGAATTGTTCCATACTGTATTTATCAGCATATAATATGAGCCTTAGGTTACATGCCTACACCCTAGGAAAAGGGCATGTTGGTGATTTTTTTTTTATCTGTCTGCCCAATGAACAGATGATTGAAGGAGTTCTGTAATGCAAGAATGACTACATTAGGGTTGAGCAATTTGTTCTATAGCCCAACTATCCTATCATCCCCCTGATGAACAATAGCATCGCCATCTGGCGGCAGAGGAGGTTATCCACCCTCCATAATTTAATTTAATTTAATCCATAAATTTTGTTGTACACATAAATTCCATTGTCAATGTAAAATGACAATAAAGGGCTATTCTATTCTATAATGTGTGGCCCAAACACAGAAAAATAGTGCATGAGGGAGAGAGAGACACATGCACATCAGGAATTTATTTTTCGCTTCCAGCATGAACAAACATTTACACGCTGACATGCAACGACTGTCTGTAATTAGTTAACATAAGTGGATAGTAGAGATGTGCAAAGCAGCTGGTATTTGTATCTGTGTTTGTATTTCTTGAGGGGGGAAAAGTATTTGTATTTGTATTCGAGTAAAATTCAAAATAGGCTTAAAAATCCTTTTTTTTTTTACTTTACACTTCTAATTAACGTTATAGCGTAAGTATTCTTTAATTATATCCATTATAATAATTATGGATATGCAGTATTAGTTGATGTTTTTCCATAAATCCAGCAATTAACATGTAACAAGGAAGGTCATTGAAAAGAAAGTAACATAACAGCCATTGCCTCATCCATGGTTGAAACCAACCATTGTGAACATTATGAACCCCACCACCACCCGTCCTTGTTGGAGGACGCTGAACAGACAGCGAAACTGACTTGCAGGGGCAGAACATGGTTGTGATTATGAATTGGTGGTGGGGGGGTTGGTGTTTGTGGGGGGAGTTGGCAGACAGTACCAGGAGAGGATGCTTTAAGTGCATGTGATTATGCATAGCAGATGTTGACAGATGTTTGATATCTCTGCCTCTGCTGATTTGACTTTTGAAGACATTACATATCACTTTGGTTTCATCTGCAGCACTGACTGTGAAATGCTTCCACACAGAACTTGAGAAGTTTTTTGGCTGGTGGAGGACCAAGAGGTGGCTCAGCAGCAGCAACGCTCTTTTCTGTTTGGGTGCCCAAATCCATGTGGGGAGTGTCAGCTAAGTTAATGAGTGATGGGAAGCTCTGCTAAGGTTAACTAGGAAATAGTCTACATCTTCCTATCTGCAAAAGACAGAGTAACTTAAACGTACCATATAACTCCCACAAGTTATAACTCACCACAACTACAAAAGCATTGTTTTAACCTTTTAAACTGAACATTAACGTTACTCTGTCAACAGCCTATTATCTAAATGACCGAGCTAACAGACCTATGTAAACAGAACGAACATTAGATCACCCAACGGCAGACGTCAATAATGCAGCGTAATGGAATAATATCCTGATCTTCGCTAAAGTTATAAACTGCTTCATCATTGTTAACGTACAAAAAAAACCTATTCAACAAAAATAGTGATGGAGTTCAGTCTTTTGTGCTCAGCTGAGCCGTCTCTGTTGCTGTGTGGAGCAGCCTGTGTCACTCACCTCTTTCACACGTCACTCACTCATCCGGTCATGTACTGCAGTCTCATAAGGAAACTCAACTTTTTGATATTAAGTTTTTCTTGTTCACGAATACAAATATTTTTTAAAGTATTTGTTCGAAATAAGTATTTTTTTAAAAAAACACGTTATTTGTGCCTTCCCGAATACCGTATTCGGGTTCTGCTCCACCCCTTGTGGATAGATATTAAACGAATAGCTAAAGTGGGAATAAGGCATAACACTTGCTAGTTCTTATTTACGTCAGACCTATATAGACTTACACTATACACTTGAACTATATGAAGCTTATGGACAAGTTCAATAAGGACGATCTGTAATCACTCATCTGCCTGCTTTCCTGGGTGTTAGGCTGCTTTTCTCTTCTTTACATCACTACCACTTTCCCACGCTGTCAATCTCAATACTGTCATCATTATTGTAGTTCAATCATCTTCTTACCCAACTTCTTTAGGCCAATCAGCTTCCTCACTGTGTGGTTTCAGTCTTGGTCATAGGAGTCTAATCGCCAAATACATTAATTTCTCTAGTTTTCTTTTGATTTTTCTGGTTATTTTCCATCTGCCTATGAATTATTTTCATCCTTTGCTTCAACACAACACAAACTTTTAATTGAAACTGAACTGAAACTACTTCATTGCTCTGCTGCCAAAGGGTATCTGAAACACCCTCCAGTGGTTCACATTAATTCAGTCCGCTATAATAGTTTGTTTCAATAATTACGTCAATTGAAATGATTTAAGCTCGCTCTCAAAAAACAAGGAGAGGAAATGTGTATCATACCTTCCTGACCAGTTGGGCATGTTGCTAACATGAAGTCAGTCAAGGTATTTCAGAATATGTAATGAATACTACCAGAAGCTGTTCACTAATCAGCTCTAAGTAGTCCTACCTAGCTCCCCTGATACAATTCTTCCTGAGTAAACACAATTATTGCAGTCATGTTGGATATTTCTGATGCGAGTCATTTAGCGATGAGAACTGAATGAGCTATACAAAACTAAACTGCAGCAAATGGCCACTAAGCTTTTCTTACATGCCTAGAGGCCATTTTTTGTTTGCTGCAGTAACCTCCTGTGGTCTAGCTTTTCCGACAGAAATAGAGATCCTTCACTGGCAACTGATCAAGCCCAGTCAGTGACATACATGCAGTTACATACAACAATCTTGATTTTACTCTAGGATACCAAATAGACCATAGATAGAACATTTCAGCAACCGCATAGCTAGAGTTCTTCAGTTTAGCTCATATTGCTAATATATTGCCAAATGTATTCAGTCAACCATCCAAATCATTGAAGTCAGGTGTTACAGTCACATCCACAGCCACAGATATATAAAATCAAGTACCTAGGCACGCAGTCTGTTTCTTACAAACATCTGTGAAAGGTTTGGTTGCTCTCAGGAATCAGTGAATTCCATCGTGGTACTGTGATAAAATCCTACCTGTTCAAGTCTAGTTGTGAATTTTCCACACTATTAGATATTCCACAGTCAACTGTTTATGGTATTTTTAACAAAGTGGAAGTGACTGGGATGGACAGCAACTCAGACACAAAGTGGTGAATCATGGAGTGGTGAATCATGCTTCCCCATCTGGCAATCCAATAGATGAGTCTGGGTTTGGTGGTTGCCATGAGTACTTCTCTGGCTCTAATGTGCCAGGTGCAGTGTTGGTCAAGTTACTTGAAAAAAGTAATCAGTAACTAATTACTGATTACTTCCCCAAAAAAGTAATCCAGTTACTTTAATGATTACTTATTTTCAAAAGTAATTAATTACTTAGTTACTTAGTTACTTTTTAAAAACATGATTTACAACCCGAAGAGGTGATAAAGCGATAGATCTTTCAGCCCAATTCTACTTTTTCTACATAATCCATCATACAAAATGTAATCAAATGGAAAAGTCTCTTTTTAAAACTTGTTTTATCAGTTTTAATCTTTTAACTTTATGCATCAAGCAAAAATTTAATTATATGCAACATTCTCTGACTGGAAGAAATTAGTTTAACATTTAAACCTATTTTCTGCACATTCCAGCACATAAAATAAAATATTTTTTGTGTTTACACTCACTCTTTCAAATAGATGCAAGTAAAACACAGCAGAAAATAAATAAAGTCAAAGACTCAGCGGTCCTGTTGCTCTATTTTCACCTGTAAAGCAGGAGTAGGGCAGGCAGAGGTTTACCCTGGTGCAGGTGTGCCGCGGTCAGTGGAAGAATCTGCGAGTTTCTCTGTGAATTTCCCATTACGTCGTTGCACACTCGGTGCTTGCTTGGAAGTTTAGGGATTTTTTTCGCTGTAAAAAGAAGTTTTCTTCCCACGCACGATGGACGCTAATGTTTTTGTCACTTTTTATGGAATCAAACTCAAAATAAGGTCAGTACTTCCACGCTTTAAACGCTGCACGCTCATACTCGCTCCCACAATCGATATGTGATCCATTGTTGATCTGCACACAGCTGTTGTCACTAACGGCGCACTCGCTTCCGTCACTGTCGTGAGACATTCTCGCAAAAAATCACGGTTTTAGTAACGCAGTAACGCAGCGTTCCTACGGGAAAGTAACGGTAATCTAATTACCGTTTTTGCAATAGTAATCCCTTACTTTACTCGTTACTTGAAAAAAGTAATCAGATTACAGTAACGCGTTACAAGTAACGCATTACTGCCCATCTCTGGCCAGGTGTAAAGTTTGGTGGAGGAATGGATTATGGTGTGGGGCTATTCTTCAAGAGTTAGGCTTGAACCCTTAGGCTATGTTCACACTGCAGGCGAAAGTGCATCAAATCTGACTTTTTTTGACCCTATGCGACCCATATCTGATCATGTTATGACAGTGTGAACGGCACAAATCCAATATTTTCAAATCCAATCTGGGTCACTTTTGTATGTAGTACTGAATCCGATACATATCTGATGTTTCAGAAAGCGACTGCTGTTTGAATGGTCATGTCACATTAAATCTGTCTTCTACGTCACTGACACAAAACAGACACCAATTATCAGCGCCGGAGAAGACATCGCGAACCTTCTTGGCCATCCAGGGAAACTGTTGGGAAGACAATGTTGGAGAAACGTGAACATTTTATTTTTACTGTATAATCTGCAGATTCTTACAGAAATCTGCAACTATCTTTTGAAGCACCACTCCTCTAAAACAGCAATAACGATAATTATTAGGCCATCTGTAAATAACAAAAGAACTTTACGTTTCCCAATTTTGCTTTAAGTTATAAAGTCCGAAACAAGTCTTTATATTAAGGGCCATCAGTCAAACGATACTGTTTGGTCTTGGTCTAAACAGAACGCGTTGTGTGTGACGTCTTCTTTAGCGCATGCGGGCCGCTTTGAGGGTTCACACTAGAGCGCGTTTACTGTCACATTTTATTTGTAGTGTGAACAAGCAGATAAAAAATCGGATTTGATCAAAAAATCTGAATTGAGCATTAAGACCTGCAGTGTGAACGTAGCCTTAGTTCCAATGAAAGCAACTCTTAATGCTTCAACATAGGAAACAGTTTGGGGATGGTCCCTTCCTGTTCCAACATGACTACACACCTGAGCACAAAGCAAGGCCCATAAAGACATGGATGAGTGAGTTTGGTGCAGAAGAAATTGACTGGCCTGCACAGAGTCCTGACCTCAACCTGACAGAACACCTTTGGGATGAGTTAGAGCGGACACTGTGAGGCAGACCTTTTTGTCCAACATCAGTGTCTGACCTCACAAATGTGCCTATGGAACAATGCTCAAAAATTCCCATAAACACTCCTAAACTTTGTGGAAAACCTTCTCAGAAGAGTTGAAGCTGTTGCATGGATGAAGAATGGGATGTCACTGAAATTCACATACATGTGAAGGCAGATGAGCAAATATTTTTTGGTAGTATAGTGTATTTCAAGTTCTAAATTATATCGAGTCAGTCAAGTAATTCAACTGATCATGCCCACAGCAAGAGGAGCAACACTGTGAAATGATAAACGATTTTCTTTGTCTTTTTTTTTTCTTGTTCAGACACCACAGACGTCACATCAGTTTGTCTTTGTGTGACGTGGCAAACATTGCCAAGTTGATAATACTCATTTATTCGACTCTGGTGAAGTACTTTACTTTGCTGCTAATGTTTCGGTTCAGACAGCAAATGTTAAGACATTTAACTTGATTGCAGGCATCCTTGTTCTTTGGCAGATTCAGAGTTTTTTTATTTAGTGTTTAGAGTGTTAAATATTCATTCACTCACCTTTAACCTCTCATCCACATCAGCTATAACACCTCAAGCTTAGCTGAAGTATATGCTGTTTATTTCTGTATATACACTGTACATATCTCACTGCTGTCTTTCATAAAATTAAATGCAAATCCAGAATATGTAGTTGGTGTGTGTGCTTGTATTCGGGAAGTGGGAGTTCCTACAGAGGATGAGTGTGAACATGAGCAGCAGGCCATGGCAGACTTTCAGAGAGGTGTTGTTCCACCCCCACACTCTGCCAGAACATTTTTCATTTTCAAAACCTAATTGAAAATAAACAGGTCGCATGGGACTGGAGTGTAAATTTGATAGTCTGGAAAAGTCCACTTCTGATGGTAATGTTTAATCTTATTATGCCCTGGATCTGCAGTGAGATTATTTCACCCAATTAGACTTGAGCAACAAGCATACAAAAGTAAAGTTAAGCATCACTTGCACATCGTTTTTAAACAGTGATTAGCATACGATACTGAACATGTTCGTCCTATTCTACAGAACAGCACAAAACATAGTAACATAACATACTGTAGCGGATTATGGCTATATATCCATGCGGCATGTACTCTTCTCTATCAGTTACATTTTTATATTTACATTTACATTATTCCTATACAAATGCTGAAATAGTTAATATGTCAAGTATTAATTAAAACTATTAGAATGAGCTATTGGTGCCCTTGGTGTTCTGTGTTATAACGCTCTAAGACATTATAAGCAGATCATTTTAGTTGGTTTCTTTTTTGTCTCTGCTTCATGCAGGAGCTCAGTCTGAATTCTGAGAAATTTGAAGGCCATCAACACTTTGATTTCTTTGTTCCTCAAACTGTTTTGCAGTGTAGTACAGCGCATTACCGTGGCCACAGTCATCAGGGAATACTGTTCCCATAAAGGGCTGTGTATAATCTGTGTTTATGTAGGTGCTTTGTGTCACAGTGTAGTATCAAGATCAATGGACAGGTTTTCGAGCAGAACATTGCAGATCTCATACTTTCTCTATGTGGAATCTGCTTCTTTGTCTTTCTGAGGTAAATGATGCACATGAAGAAAACATGATTTATTACACAGACACCTTCTTGCATTGCTCCATGCTCCAGTTCTGACATTCATGTGTAGGTATTTTCAGCAGTGGCTATGTAGCCCTCTGTGCAACATCCTGCACTGGTATGTTTGTTCTGCCATCTTTATACCATTGCCAACATTAAGGATTTCAGGAAATCGACCACAGCAGCCAGGTTTTGCTCTTCAGCTGCATAACACAGGACTTTGGTGCCCATTATTATTTCACCAGTTCATGCTTTGTGGTTCTTTGGACCACTTTTGTAAGGTACTGTAATAGTCGGTATTGTGTGGTGTCTCTTTAAGACAACCTAAGTTAATGTTTAGTGATGTCACAAGTAGGCCCCACTGCCCTCTGTAGAGTGTGGGAGAAATGTGATTGCACAATGATGCATGGACTGAGATATCTTTACCTCCCTAACTCAAAGTAACGTTACAGGTTGTATGAACACTACTCGCATGCTAAGGCAGCAGCTGTTCAACCGTTCTTTGTAAGGTTGGCGAAGAGTGTGTCCCAGTACCAGTGTGGTTTTGAGTGTTTCTGCCACCTCCTCTTAACTACTGAATACAACCCACATCACAGTATCAATCAGTTTTGAATTTGCTCTGACAGAGTTCTCTAGCCATGATTACACTTAACACATTTGCCCATTTTTCTACCTTCTAAAAAATTAACTTCAACTGTTCACTTGTTGCCTAATGCAACCCCAAAATTGGTAGCTTCCACTCTAGTAAGCTAATCAATGTTATTCCCATATACTAGACCTCTCAGTGGTTTTTAAAATGTGGCTGGTTGGTGTATGTTTTGAATGAGGCACATCACAGCGTCATATTTCCTCAGGCTATTTGTGATATATAGCACATCTGATAGCACGGGGTTGTTCATAAAACTTTTGCAATACCTGTGGGAATGGAGACCTGATTAAATTTTAATGACCCTAACTATTTTTTCATGACCTCTCCAGAATATTTTTAAAAAGGACTGACCTTGCCCCGAGCAAGTAAATTTTAATGACGCAATAAATGCTGAAATTGTGTCCTAAGCCATGCTAAGCTTTTGCCATCATGCCTGCTACATTAAGCACTTTAGGCAGCACAAGTCCTAATGAATACATTTTGCAAACAACACATTTCTTATTCAGCAGACTTGATAAGATTTATATTGATATTGCTTGTGTTTATTACACATGAATCACTTAATATTCAAAGGGCTTTTTTGTGCATCTTGGGAAACTTGGCTTTTCAAAGACAAAATGAGGGAATTTTAACATGCAACCTGTTTTACTCTGGTTACCAGTACAAATCAGGTTTCTGCTCATTCATAAGAAATGAGAAATGCTGTGCACGGAGCATTTTTACATTTTTACTTTTCACCATGCTCATATGCTTTTTTATAGCATTTGTTTCGGCTTAGTGACATCTACCAGATGATGGATTTGGCATGACAGCTACAGCCTGGAGGTTTGTATAATATTGATCTACACGTAAAGCATTTGTATAATTAAAGTGATTGAATGTTTCCTGTTTTTTTGAAAATCCATCAACTGCACTTTGGATTTTAATCTAAAATGTAACTTTTATTGAGTCGTCTCTCTAATATAAGACCTGTGTAGATTTTTTTTTTTTTCATACCACACATTTTGGCTTGTCACATCAATAAAATCAGAGACTGCATCACTAATAACACAACTGCTCCTGTTTTGACATGTTTCTAAGAAAACTTGAAATGTGTGTGACATGTTAACATGCACATAAACACACTGAAGCAGATAAATTAAATTCACCCACGAGTATTTTAATTTTTCATCCATGTGCTTTTATCCATGTACTACTTTGAATATAAGATCTACTTTTGTGTTCATAGTGTAACTTGGAATTTGTTATAGTTTTTTGAGCTTCCCTTAATAATTGCCCTTGAAATATATTCAGTATTCCTTTGGGTTTTTTTTTTTTTTGAATGTTTGTTAGCAGGATTACTCAAAAAATCAGAAGTACATGAACATTTTCCCACACATTAGGGCTTACCTTGAATGATTCTGTATGACTGCAAGTCATAATTGGACAGTCAACATCATACCTATACAAAAAATATGTCACAAACTAATCTACAAGAACCTACAGGATGCAGGAAACCTGGTTCATGCATGGCATGGTGGGAATTTGTAGCCTTGATCAAGGTGTGAAGTCTCAGGCCGATTTTGTTCCTCTAGTCTCTTTTGTGAATGAATAAACAGAGTGCATGTTCCACATTGTTCATCACAGCTACGGAGGGCCACGAGCCAGTGTACTCCTAGTATAAATGGAGAGGAACAGCATAAAATATTAGCCAAAACAAACATGTTGATCATAAAGAATGGGATTTCCATACTGCAAACCTGTTGTTACCTGGGTTAATAACAATGCCCTTTGGTTCTGTTGGCCAACAGGGGGCTGGTAGAGATTGTTCTGTGTTTGGCTGGAAAGGAAGAAGAAAGGGAAAAGGTGTGTTAGGAATCAGTGAAAAGGAGGAATTTGGATGGAGCTGCCATGCAGAAGGAAAAGAGGAAGACTGCAGAGTGGATTCATGGATGAAGTGAAGGAGGACATGCAGAGTGTTGGTGTGACAGAAACTCTATCCTATCCTGACTCTATCCCCAGCATCCTCAATAGGGATAGAGTGAGATGGAGACAGTGGGTGCATAATCAGATGTGGGGGGAGCAGCTAAAAGAAGAAGAACATTGCACGTTGTTCATTATCATGACGTAGTCATGAGTTGAAACAGGTTTACATGTTTTTCTGAAAAATAATGTCATCATATTGTGTATTATGATTTTGTTGTTTTTCAATAATAAATTAATTTTAAAAAGTACTGGTGCTTTTGTCAGTGTTATTAGCCTTTATTAGCTTACTAACATTGCTCTTCTGAAAGCTCTTCAAGGAGGGTTTGAACTTGCCTCTTCAGCAGTCACACTCTGTACCTACTTTATTTTAAGGACCAATTCCAGCATCTAGTCTTCGCCAGAATGCCCTCATTCTCCAGTTTTCTAGTCACATCTGAATTGATTAAAAGAGTTCACCACTGTACCTGCAAGACATCAAGCTGACCATCAAGCTGACAATAAAACATACAGACCAACATTCAAACAGATACAGAGGTACAGAATCAACCTCTGTGAGGTGCATCCTAACACAATGTGTAGCAGTGCTCAAGCATGATCTTAAAATTAAGATTTACAAAGGTTATCTTGGCTGTGGTGCAAGTAATTGATGCGAAGCAGAACGTCTGACAAGCAAAAGCAAGTTTGTTTTCTTTGCTACATTTTAGATGAGAAAACCAGCAATTTGTTGTCGGGTTTTTTTTGGGTGAAGTTGTTGATATTTCATTGCTGGATTAAGGATTCACTTTGGCAAGTTTGACAGGGCCATGTTCCAGAGATTAAAAAAACAAAAACAAAAAAAAAACAAGTGAAAATAGCACACATCTTTTTGTGTAAGATTTTACATTTTGTGTAAAAAACAGAATACTGATGCAAAATGGACGATGACAAAATAAAAAGATTTGAAGACATTAAATTAGAGACAATTCTTATTTGGAATGACTTCAAACAACACTTCAGCTTCTCTTAGAAGGATTGCCTCAGGCGCCGCTTTAACTCTTTCGGGTAAGTGCTGATCTCATTCCAGTTGCCTTGCAAGTATATTTCAGCATGCGAGTTGAAAAGACTGAGATGCTCAGCAAGGCTGTTTTTTCCTTTGCAGTGTTTTCAGACTAACCCTCTCGCATCTCTATTATCAAGGCAAATAACGTGACAATTTATATTTTTTATAATAACCTCCATGAAGTCTCTTTTTTTCCCTCTTTTGTTCTCGCACACATTATTTCGTGATAATGGAATAACCTGGTAATACACACCTACAAAGCTGCAGCTTTTCTCTTGTGAACCTGGTTATTTAATAGGCTACACTGCGCATCTCTTTTTACACCTCCTCACATTTATGCAGCCCACATACTGTAGTGGACTGATACTAGTAGCAGTCATGATAACAATGATTAATGTGTTCATTCTCTCACATCTACTCTGAGTAGACTGATAAATGCTTGTTGCTGATACCACCCTTCTAAAATCTGAAAATGTTTAGATGGCCAATCTAAATGACAAAAGGACTTTGGTGTATTAAAAAAAAAGAAGAAAAGGAAAGAAACGTGTTAAATGTGCTCAAGATTTTAAAATGTGTCTTCTATTTGGAATAAAAAGGCTCCTGTGTTTTTGCCTTTGCCCTATTTTACCTTTGTATAAAACCCTTTAAATTTATAACAAAAAGGAAGCGATAATCATCAACTGAGATTTGATTGCACTATGCAACTCAAAATGAAAAAATAGTAAAATTAATGGAACATATTTTTTTCTTAATGTTGATGCAGTTCATTTGATACAACAAAGAGGACAGCAGGTGAGGACCTCTTTGTTTGCAATGCTAATAGAAAAATAAGTGCTTACACGGACAAAAATGTAAATATTTATAACCTGGAGCCATACCCTTGTGAAATCATCAATTCACACAAAAAACCCCTCAAAATATTCAAACAATAGCTGAAATAACACAAATAAATTTCACAGTGCCTTCATCTTCTGCTAAGGTTTCAGCAATAGAAAAATAGAGATTTATTGCTTACAGTTCATTATGTCAGTGCAGCCAACTCGTTATATTCACATTATACAAGTGGATGGAAACATGCATCCATTGGAGGTCAAGCGTGAAACAGCTTAAGCGGCCATATTTCCATTTTTTCTTCCTAATTTCTTTCTTTATCTTCTTCGTTGGCAGCCCTGAGACAACCATATGCTATGAAAGTCTAATTCTTTCTCAACTAAGTTTCGTTTACGTGTATAAGGGCCACCAGTGGGTGAAGGTTATATATAGGTGCTTTTATGTGCATAACTTTTGAACCACATGCCTGAGTTCAGTGCAACTCATCATTATTTTCCACTGGGATGTTTTAAACACAACACAGAACATTTTTCAGTGGACGTGATTTTTTTTCCAGTCTTTACCAGAATTAACAGATGACTAAGATCCACAATCTAGCCGGTTTTTTGATTTCTGAAAGTGTTCAGCAGGGAGGTTGCAAGTAGTGAGTCATAAGTAAGTCATATCTTCGCACCTGAGTTCAGGTGCCCATTTTGAAGAAGTTCAAAAAGTTTTTGACAACTAGGGGATGGTTGAACTCTCAAAAATGTGTTAGCCAAGTTATGAGCTCCAGGGTTCCAGCTGATATTTGGAAAAATGCTGTTAAAACATGAATATTTTTCAATCATCTCCAAATCTGGCACCACAAAATTTCAAAAGTATCATCAGACAAGCAAGACGTGTAGTCACAGAATATATTAGCAACCTTTTTGTGTATAGACTTAGCACGTACTCCTTCCTGAGATCGTCCCAGAAGTCACATCATCAAGGAAGGTATTATTTGGCCACTGTGGGGCACTGCAGGAAGTAACACCTTTTTTTTTTTTATCAGTTGCTGCAACCATTCTGTTGACTCAGCGGACCAAGTTACCATGGTGACTGCTTAACCCTTCGGTCTCTTGACCTCGCCCTTTAATCTTGCGGCTACATTTTCTGGAAAATCTGTTGAATTTTGCATGAGTGGGAACTGAGGCTATTATTACAGATAAACTTTTAAGTAGTAATTCACACAAAAACACTTCAGTGCGATTTTATATTTCATGTCACATTAATAATTTTATTGATCTATTTTGCTATTCTGTAGACGTACCTTTTTCCTGTTCAGAGGTAAGATCAGAGCTGTAGCTGTAACATTACTCGGGGTATTATTTGTGTCCGCCCGTATTTTTCAGTTACTACTTTGTGAATAACAAAGATTGCTAAAGATACAATGGAATAAAAAAAAGCCTTTCAGCATTTGCCAGTGTTCAACATTATGTCATTATTAGCCACGAATCTTCTTGTTCTTTTTTTGTTCTGTCCTCTGCTACTTTGTCTTCATTATCTTCTACTGTATTTCCATATGATTAAGTCCCCAGTGGTCGTGCGCTTTCTGTAATACCTTCTAATCACAAACTCCATTATGGAAAATGTATCTTGAACTGACAACTTAATTTCTCTCAGTCCCCTGACTTTCATATGACATTCATTGCGCCACCACTCCTCTGGCATTTCCATGGCATGAGTGTGCAGTGACAAACTGAATGGTTGGGGTAAGACGAGGTTAAATGACTTGCCTCCAAGACAAAGAGTTCATCATTGCATCGGCTCTATAATGAAGGTAAAGGATTGCTGGCCTCTACACCTCTGGGGAAAGAAAATTAGCACCTTCCAAGCGTTCTGCCATTTCAGAGAAAGCAACTCACATTGCAGTGTGATCTCCCTGAAGCCTTTTACATAATATTCATATGATCTTATGAGGGAGAATATTAGTGTTTGGTTATGAAATTCAAATAAGCTGATGCAGTATAACTTAGATAGCGGATATTGATAAAAGCAAATAATTGACCAGGGCCTGATGAGTAATTCCTTTAAATTAGATAGATTTTGAAGGTGGCATTACACTCTATCTTATGAAAAGTTTAACTCTGATTAAATCTGACCACGGAGGCAAAAGCTGACCTATTTTAGATTCCATTTAATCCAAACTATTTGGCCTCTGGTGTGCCAGAGCTCTCTCTCATTATGGTACAGTACAAATCATTTATATTGCATTGAAGAAGGCACATTGTTTCTATGCTGCCTATCCATCATTCTGAAGTTCCTCTGCTGTCATAATTGTTTGTTGCCTAAAGTTTATCAGCAAGTCTTGCACAGAGTGCAGTGTTTCTGAAACGGGTGTAGAAATAGCCCCTGGGGATACGGCAGTGGTTACTTCAGGTTTTAATCTTAATTTAAATTTTTTTTAATCATGCATAATTTCTAAAAAAATTAAATTATAATTGGTTTAATAAAAAAGACTTACATTTAGCTGACTCCATTTTATTTTTAATGTTCCTGTTTTCAATGCAATCTTTCAATCACCAGAAAGAGAAAGCAACAAAAGCTTCAGAAAAACACACGTGAATTATAGAAGTTACTAGTTTTTCAAGAATTATGTTAAATGTACTGTTTTTCAATAACAAATTTGATGTTTAATAAATCAAACTCTAATATAGTCATACAGATCCAAGTAGACATCCATGAAAGAGCTCTACCTTTTGGAAGTTTAAAATCTTTATGTGAAAAATAAAGGACAAAAATGACAGATAAGGCTTATTGCATACCCTGCCGTCTGTCTGGTTTAACTTTTTGACATGACAATATTATTTACCTCTTTATTTCTGTTTTCTAGAAACCTGTCACCTGCTGCCACCCAAGCTCCATAAAGCCTTTTTTCAAGCACTTGTATGAATGACATTGTCAATAAATGTGACGTTTATTGAATTCAAATACTCATTCTCTGTCTAAATATAGGGAGTACTGTATTAGTGCATTTCCAGTGTCACAGTCATAGTGCTTCCAGCCAAGAGACAGGAGTGTTACAGAGACACACAGAGTAATTTTAGAGTTTAGTTTTTTTTATTACTTTCCTTGTTCTGCTGCTGTTTGGTTTTAACCAAAACCACTCAGTTAGATTTACAAATAGATTGTGAAGGTTTGTATTTTCATCCAAACCTCAAAGTTAAGTGCCTAATCCAAGGCAACTACACTTTCTACATGACCGTGATAGTGCTAGCGTACCACATTTGCCTCTACTATCGTTGTAATGATTTTAAATGCTGATTGCACTGTATTTAAGTCTCTCTGACCTATGCATTGTAAAATGGTGCTAAAGGGGTACACAGTGTTTGCAATGTGATGCATGCAGGTCCTGACTAAGCAGCAGTATGTGACCAGTTATAACTGAGTCCAGGTTTGAAAATTGGCACTGATGCCTATAATGTTATTCTGTATTGTCAGACCAAGAACAGTTAACGTGTACTGCAGCTCTATCTGTGTAGTACCAATGTGATTATTCCGGCAATTTACCACAACCATAAGCAAGTAAACGCTAGATTAGATGTGACTCTTCTTTATCATAAGCTAAGCACAGCTGTAAGTGTCGTAGGAACACAGAGAACAAAAGTGAAACTAGTGTTATGTGTGTTTCATTAGGAGACAACACAGTATTTGACAACCTAATTTAACAATGTAGCTAGGATAGCTACTGTCAGAAAGAAAAAAACACATTTGCAAAATGTAACCAGACACCACAGAGAGTAGAAAGCATGAAGCTTATTACATGTACGCATATTTTCAGAAGAGTTTACTCAAAAGCTTTTGGACAGGTGTGGGCTGGCTGGTGGTATTCAGAGCCATAATCAGGAAAACTGCATTTATGAAAGAAAATGCCTATACAGTTAAATTTGGGAATATTTGGACAATGTAATCCGGGTTGATTTTCATAGTCTTTTTTGACTGTTCAAGTAATCAGAACTTATGTTCCTCCTATTTTCATTATCTTCAAGAAACCTATCAGTAGTAAAGATCTTCAATCATTCTGTGACTACTCTGTCACCTGAATGACTTACAGTTGTTCTCTTGTTTCTTCTCACTCCTTTCTATAAAAATCATAAAAGATTCTAAAATTACCTGGGGTCAAATTCATGCTGCATGTGATCGTGTCCTTTGGCTCTCATGATGCAGTCAGTGTTTGAACATCTGAAGGCTTTGAAGCAAAGTATCTCTGAGCAGTACACAAAAGCAAATGGCATAAATACAATCAACCACTGCAGAGGTTAAATACCTATTGATTTACCACAGTAACAAAACTGAGCTGATGAGAACATGCCAGTTCAGACACATCCCCTACACTAATCTAAATGCAACATCAGGTTGAGATTTTGACCATTTTGCCATACTTACTTTGCCATACTTGAAAAAAGTAATCAGATTACAGTAACGCGTTACAAGTAACGCATTACTGCCCATCTCTGGTGATAAATAGTCTTATAGTTTTTTAATGACCCCAATTCAGTGTTTTATAATGCTCATTTTTATCTCCTATTCAGTTCGTGATAACAGTAAAATCCCACTAAAAACTAGATTAGCTTATAAACAGGCCTGAAATAGATTTGATCACAGTGATCACAGCCTTAGCCCTATTTTAGCTCCGCGTTTCCTTCTAATGTTATTCTTAAACTGCAAAGGATTATTTGTGCTAGATTAGAGGAGATGGTTAGGAGAAAGATACGATTTTAGTGATGTTTAGATGGACGCTTCAGATGGGAAAAAGAATAGTGTTTATAGTAACAAATGTATAGCTCGCCTTTATCACCTAAGTTTATGAGTTTACTCATTTTAGGTTATATTTAATGAAAGATAAAATCATACCATGTATGCTGACTGGATAACAACTTGTGCTTGAAAAGTTGTTGGTTGTTAGATGATAAATGCTAATCTTGAGGCTTCACATCAGAGTTCAAAACCCAATCTATGATCTCATGGTAGCTATGTACATCGTTTATCCCTCAAAAATACTTTAGCTAATTACTGTATACTTTATGAAAACTTTTACTACATTATGCATTAACAGTAAAATGTATGTGTTTTACAACAGGTGAAAAGCTGTAATACAAAAACTTTCAAATAAGGAATAGGCTAATACAATCTAGCATGAGCTAAATTGAGCAACAATCTTAACAACTGACCTACTAAGTCATTTTCATGGGTTTTTTTTTTGTTGGTACATTTATTGAATATTTTACCATACATTAAAATAGATTCACAAAAAAGTGTTTAGAATTTTTGCAGAATGTGTCAATTTTAGTCTTTGGAGTAATTTTAGGATATGGTGATGGGTAAATTCCCTATTAGCTAGTTGCGGCACTGACATTAGCTAGTTAAAACATCTATCTCAATCATGAAACCATGATTACAGCTGTACATTACAAAATGTAGCATGTAAAGTACCCTGTCATCGCTTAAATGTTGAATCGCCTGTTAATAAAACACCTCTGATCTGCAGATTCTGCAGATGCCATGTGTTCCTATTTGTACCATTGTGACTGAAATATATAAGAACAGATCTGATTAAGCTTGGTGCATGATTGCACCAAGGCGAGCTGTGTCAGTTTTATTTCCACTGCAGCTTTCTTCACAAATAGTAATATCAGGCAGTAAAATGTGACAGAACACCAGTGAGATTCTGGATAGATGATCCTTTGTAATCCATCATTTTCCTACATCAGAAAGTACTGAGTCATAACGTACAAGTTCAATGGGGTTACTTTGTTGCAGCTTAAAGTTATTTCCATGTGATTTACAAAAATGTAAACACGATGGATACCCATGCATAATGGCACGGCACTTAGGCATGGCACTCAGGGGCTGCAGGAATCTAATAATCTGAAGGAACAGTACAGCAGATGTGGACAACCGATACTCCAAGAATCACTTCTACTAATTTACAGCAATTAAATGAAATTCAATCAAGTAAGATCGATGCACGCTGGCTTACTGATGCTCCTGATTTGGAAAGAATAGATGTTGATTGTTTATGCTGCTTTAAATGCATCTGCTGGCTAGGCAGTAAGTAAAAATGTATTCTCTTTCCAATCATTATTTTATGCTTGTAGCATATTTGTTATAGTTTTTTTGTTTTTGTTTTGGCAATTGCCATTGCACAAGATACTTATATATATATATTAGGGGTGCAACGATACACAAAATTCACGGTTCGGTTCGGTTCGATACTTTGGTGTCACGGTTCGATATTTTTTCGATACAAAAAAAATGTTCATGCCTTTTTAATTTGTCA
>NW_024582522.1:1189601-1201676 GCF_018398535.1 Haplochromis burtoni | reverse complement strand
AAAATAAAATAAAATAACTATTTTACACTTTCTGTTTTTTTGTGCCACTTTAAAATTGTGGCCAGAGATTAAATTTGAGTGTTTTCAAATTATGCATGTTAGCATGCTGCATTTAAGCAGTGAAAAATTGCTGGGAAAAAAACACTGTGTCTGAATGTAAAAAACAAACAAACAAAAAAAACAGAAAGTGATTCATAACTCTGTAAACAAGGCTGATGTTATTAGTGTGTGTGAGCATTTCCAGCCTGCAAATTAAGTTCATGAATTATTTAACCTGCATGCTAGCCTTGAGCTATAAAATCAGTCACATTGAAGTTCTGCGTACACCTGAATACACTTGAATCGTGATTACTTCTCATTGTATTACATTACAAAAAAGGCAAAATGACCACATATGAACTAGCATCAGAATAACCTCAGACTAAAAAGTAAAAATGAAAAAGAGCCACTGAATGCAGTTCAATTAAATCAGGGATCTCTCCAGAGGCGAGCCCAGATCCCTATTCAACAAGTCTGTATAACAATAAGCGTTCCAGAATAATTACTTGGGGAGGAATTTGCCAAAGCCAATTTATCAAGTCAGATGCTTCATTCGTTATTCTTTAGTATTTTTTTATGATACACATATGCATATATCTCTTTTTTTCAATTGTGCACAGCGTCATTTTCACTAGAGGCCTTTTTGAAGTATTGAAGGTGACTTCCAGGATTGATGTGTGAATAGGCAATAATAAACTGCGGTAGAATGGTACGTCCTTTCTTGTTTGAACCTGTGTCTTCTGAAGCTTTTGTTCAGCAACATCTAGAGAAAATGAGAGAATGGACTCTGATTAGACTCACGGGAAATGATATGGTTTAGCTGTGTCCTAATGATGAGACTAAAAAGTAACAATCAGTACACCAGGCTTCTTATTTGTTTTAACAGTAAGTTAAGTTGGTTATTTTATAGTTAATCACAGAGGCTGGCAAAGCTCCTTAATCAAACTGGTCATGTTTTTATGACATGTGTCTATAGATGCATTTGATGCAAAATTGTTATATGTTGTGTTGGTGTGTTTATCAGCCCTTCTGAAAGAAAATAAAAGACTGACGTGTTGATAAATTCTGAATGAAAAATAATGCGTCAGAGTAGCTGTACAAAGCAGCATGCCAAGCTGCCATGCAAGGAATTATAAGTGGCTCTTCTTTCATAGTGGATCATTGTTTAAATATGGTTAAATATGCGGATCTGGAATAGATCTGACTAGATTTATCTTGACTGAAACAATAATTTCACTTCCAATAACAGATTTAGCTCTGTGGCATTTTTAAAACTCACTTTATCTTAAAACTTAACCTGATTTTAGAATGTCAGTCAGATATTCATTGTAATTTGTACTCGTGCACTGTCTGAACACTAACAGCCGCCATTAAAAACAATATACATATCCAATCATACATCAAATTATATACTGAAATGATGTACTTGGAACACTGCAACGTTTGAATCACACATAATTCTGTTTTGTTTTCATAGTCAGTGGTTGCGAAAAAATATTTTCTTTGGACTTCATCAAAAGAGAAACTTCCAACCAGGTGGCTTTTGTCCTTAGTCGCTGCAGTATTTGTGCTACAGGCGCAGCTATTCTCTCATAAATCTTTTAAAAAGTGTGCCACAAGCAGTCAGTGGACGCCCACAAAGTGAATGCACTAGCAGAGGTTACTTACTGTGAAATCAAGCATCGATGACAGTCACAGTTGTTTTAAAGTGTTGTTCTTTTCCAGCTCGTACTTGTGCGTCAACATTTGTAAATGTTTGGAAAAAAAAGTTTTTGCTCTATTAATCTTTTGCAAATCTTCAGCAATCTTTAGCTTGAGCAAAATTTGAATTTTTAGATGTCTCTCCTGAGTACCGTTCACAGACATGCACGTGTATATCACATAAATAATAAGAATGCATCCAATATTGACTCTAGATTCAGCAGATTAGCTCACAGCAGCTTCAAGGAGAAGTAATGGAACACAACCCAAAGTTAACCAAGATGACGGCTATGACTTTACTAGAATAAATCATCTGTTTACGCAGTGTTACTTTGTGGTTTGGTGTTGGGAAAAGTTGATGAAGTATGATTGATTATCATTTCACAAAGGTTATATGCTTCATTTGGAATGCTAGTCAGTCTCAGTGACAAATGTCACTCGAGGCCCTTCACACTGTGCCGTGACAGCACTGCATCCCATGGCAGTGGGATGCTCACTGTAGTCATTCTTAGTCACCTCACACGAAAAACTTCAATAAAAGGTTGTCTCCCAGTATTTACATTATTTATCCATGGGCTGTCACCTCTGAGGTCCAGATTGTTTTTCAGGCCTTCAGGCCACAACTGAGGGATTTCATTCATTTCAGCTTAAGGTGCACTGGTGATAAACTTCCAGCATACCACCTACATCCTAGGCTGTCAGTGTTTCACAGACACATAATTGCAACAAAAGATTTATTGCACATCCTCATTTTGAACTTAAACATAAAGAAACCCCCATATATTAATCTGTATTTACTTTTTACTACTCATATTGGATAGTAATTTATGTTAATCTTTTTGTAATATGCATATTTTTTAACATGTAATAAAGCCCCTGTGACAGCCATAGCAATACACTCTGATGGCAGATTATATATTTGTTAATAATGACATTATAAACTTAATAAATTGATACATTTTAAGAGACTCTTAAACACTGAAAAAGAGTTTAGTATAAGTTTATCATATCATCATTGCACTTCAATTATATGTAATGACTTCTTTTGCTCCTTATTAGGATCAATACATACTCTATGTATCGATTTTCTGGTTATTAACACTGCAATTTATCCTTTAATACAGTTGACCATACTGTCATTTTATAGAATATTCCTCTTTTGCAGCAAGAATCCCAATAAATTAATAAAAATGTACAAATATAGTATTTTTTCAATACATTTCTGACATGTTAAAGCATGAGTACCCACATAAAGTAGAACTTAATCATAGATAATAGTAATAAAAAAAAAACAAAAAAAACAAATATACTGCTGTTTTGTAAATGCGAACACCAAGAAAACAGTGGCTATACGTGCTCAGCTTAAATTTTGTGTATATTTTCCAAGAGGACTGTCCCTTCATATGCAAATATATCTAAGACAGTATTATTATTCAATTTTAAGAACCATTTTCACACAAGAAATGATCTTTCTTCATATTTTAAGAATTTAAAAGCTATGTCCAAGTGTGGCACAGTGAATCACTGTCACCTCACAGGATTTGAGTCCGCTGACTTCCTGCTACTTTTCTGTGTGGAATCACTGTGCTCTCCCCATGTCTGTGTGGGTTCTCTCTTGCTACTGTGGGTTCCTCCCGGAGATATGCATGCTGGGTAATTCTAAATTGACCATAGATATGAATGTGAGTGGAATGATTGGATTTCTCTTGTGCCCTGTGACAGACTGTCATAGGCTGCACTGCAACCCAGTATTGGATAAGCAGTAAACTGGATGGGTGGATGGATGGATGGACATTGTCCTAATGGAAAAAGATTTATTTCAGATATACTGTCTGTTCAGTTGAGCATAAATGTAAATTAAATAATGAAAGCTAAAGAGTGCAAAAAAGTGTGCTATAGAAATATACAGCACTCATGTCTACCTTTAAGGTTATTTATGCACTCTCGAAAAAAAACATTGTCTTTCATCCAGCTTTTACCGATAGAGGCCTGTCACTTTCTATCTATAAGGCATACCTATCAGCGTTTTCTTTCAGCCATTGCGGTTTTGGTCAGAGGCCATTGTTCAGTCATCCCCTTCTATAAATGATTTCTGCCTGTGAAAGAACTGTTCAACCTTCTGGCCTCCAGTGGGAGTTCCATGAGGTGCTCAGGTCTCACTGTTGTGAGCCATATGATCTCATTAAAGTTTTCCCTTAAGTTGTTCTCCTTAAAGACAGCCTATTGCCAACTCTGACTTTGACAAAGCAAGAAAGTGAGTAAGTGATCTGTGCACTCTACTAGTCCACATAAGCGGTTTAGGCATTACAAAAGGTGCCTTTAACCTGCCTGAACCTCTTATTCATAGCTTGGAACATCAGCTGATTTTTTTTAAGATCAGGTCAACACCCTGGCTTTTTTCAGGCGACGATGCTCAGGTCAGCTACTGCATGATGTCTTTTAGCTCTAGTCTGCTGTTATTCCCATTGATTCCATTAAAGATTTAAGTATAAGTATAGTATCACAGACATAGGACTGAACCCTTACCTGATTAGGTCTATTTCAGCTTTGAAGTTTTCCTTTGCTTTTCTTGAATGGTTCTCTGGTGTCATGCACATCTCTATTGTGTGTTTGTTAGAGCTCTGTTAGTTTCTACATATGCTCCTGGTAGATACAATTGGGTACCGGTATATAGTGGGACATCTATTGCACAACATGGTTATCTTACCTCTTCCTCACTTCACCTTGAAAATTAAAGGCTTGGTCATGTTAATCCATGCATTGCTCCCTTGTGCTGTGTGTTGAATGCAACCTCTGCTCCATCCTCACACGGAGACAACAAAGTGTGACTAAATGGTATTGGCGCAACTGTTGGGCAGTAAGACATTTAATAATACTGTGTTGTAATAGTATTACTGTGGTGGGGCGTGGTCTGCGGTGGCATGCAGGGAAGGCGGACGCACCTGCACAGCTCGCTGACTTAAGTATTGCACCGGGTCCTGTGATAGTGGTTGTTGTTATGTTGAGCTGACAGCGGGAGAGCTGCAGCTCTGTGTGTAGATGTACAGCAACCGTCAAAGTATTAATGTATGCTGCGAAGCATGAACGTGCACCCAGGTCTGCTGTGGCTTTGTTACAATTACAATTACATCACACTAACTCTCTGTTTGACATTTGGGGGTTGCCTTGATCTCTGTCCTGTTGGGAATTTGATGTAGTGCTGACATCAGTTTGGTCATTCTTTGTTGAGTGGATAGAGCAGTCTACTGTATAGATGATCTGGCAAATATTAATTAAATAAATGAATGCATTCATATTCATGTGAGTTGTGGAGTGTGTGTCTGATGAACTCAGTGCTTGCATGTTATCACAGAATAATCTAGTTTAGGAATATTAGTAATTTATATGAAATTGCAGGATTTTCTGTCCGTTAAAATGTAATGTGCAGTATCTATTCCTAAATAAAGATGTGTTGTGTGGGTGTTGTTTCAAGTTCCTTGAGTAATTGATTACAGTGTTCAAGTAACTTGTCTAACACTAATAATCTGCCAGGCTGTGTTGAGTGCATCTATTTTTTCATCGTCATCCCCAGTTTGGTGTGAACCCATACAGAGTCTTTGCAGGAGCTCTTTCTTTTCCTAGCAGTGATTCTGTGTAAAATGTAGATAAAAAAGATATTTTTCTGATTTGCGGCTCATTTAAACCCCACATTTAAATGAAAACAACACAAAGAAAATGTAGATGTTTTCCCAGAGAAAATGTTTTTCAAACAATACAAGCTCACTGAAAATTACAGCATACTTTGTTTTACTGAGATCCAACCAGAAAAAATTATCTCTCTACAGCAACAAAACATGTTCACTGACAGTGGTGTTTAAAAGTGTTTCCTTACAGTAGATTCTTGTCAGTTTTTAAGGTTGTGCTGCCTGAGGGCCTTGAGATCAGTTAAAGCCAGTGTTGCTTTTGAGCCTTGTCCCTTGCTTACAGAGATTTCCTTGATTCTTCTTATGATGCCATGTATGTACATGATGAAATCCTGTGTTTTCATTGCATTTTTTTAAAAATATTGTTGAATTATTAAGCTGTGTGCCTGTGTGAACTGTCACAAAGTTGTGAAAGCCTCCACGCTGATCTCTGAAACACTCTTCTTCTTACATCCAATCATGTTGCCTGCATGTTGCTAGAATTAACATTCACACTAAACAATATACATACACCCTTTAGAATTTAGGTTCATAAACGAAACTGAAAAAAACCCTCTTCCTTTAAAGGTCATCTTCGTATTTTTACAAAGGCAGTAGAAGAGAAACTGTAATGTACCTCTGGGGCTGTGAAACTCCAAGACACACACAGAGCACAGAGGCCATCACTTATTACTTGCCAAAAGATAGGGTTCCCATCATTGCCACGCACAACAGGGGTTTAAAGAAAATGATTAATACCCTTAACAAATGTTATATAATCCCCTCTTGGAATTGTTTCTCAAAAGCTGTGCTGTCTGTTCGGTATACCAATTTAGGAGGTAGAATTCCAATGGATTTGAAGAAAGCTGAACATTTTGCTATAAGAGACCTTTTTACCGGTCTTACAGTTCATTCTATCAGTAGTGATTTAACAATGACAGCTCTGCAAACCACATTTCCCCCCCAAGAGTACAGTATTGAGACTATTGGACAGGGACTAAGGGAGGTTTTGGCATAGTTTAACAGGGGGATGTTCTGCATTAAAGTAGGCTTTGCTATGTCTGATATCAGCGATGGCTTGTCTTATTATTCCAGCAAGGGATGTGATATGGACATATATGTAATGTAAACTATAAAATTCAATTACATTAAGCAGGATAATAAGACAAGGTAAAAGAAAGTTAAAGTGTATAACAGAAAAAGGTTACAGTATCTGAAGGCAATTTACTTAACATGGATATTTTTTAACTTGTTTATTTGTTGTGCAGAAAAAAAAAACATTTTAAAAAGAGATAAAAGCGGCAGTGATTATCGTGAAGATTTCTTTGCTTCTGACAATACCACATTGCTGGTTCTTAGAGTGTCTGCCAGCTGGTTTTTCTATCAAACACAAGAAAAGTGGAAAAGAGGAAAAGAAGAAACATTTCAAGTACATGCCTATAGATATTAAAATGTCACAGGTTATAACACTTACTCACAGTCACTTCATTAGGTATACCCTTTTTAATTAAGTTAATGCAAACATCTAATCAGCCAATCATATGGCATTGACACATGTAGTCATGGTCAAGAAGAATTACTAAAGGTTAAGTTGAGTATCAGAATGGAAACAGAAAGGCGATTTAAATGCCTTTGAACAATGCAAGGTTGTTTGTGCCAGATGGGCTGGTTTGAGTATCTCAGAAACTGCTGATCTACTGGGGTTTTCCCACACAACCATCTCTAGGGTTTAGAGAGGGAAAAGAGGGAGGGGGGAGAGAGAAAATATCCAGTGAGCGGCAGTCGTCAGGGTATGCAGCAGAGTATTGCTAAATGCACAACTTATTGATCCTGTCAGTAAAAAACAAAAAAGTTTGGATCCCCAGTTATACCAACCCCTGGAAAAAAAATCCATGAAATCATAGAAAATTACAGAAGATTACTGTCTATGAATTTGCAACACAATGAATTATATATTAACACAATTATTCAACACTGACAAATGTGCTGCTGATTGTACTCATGAGCCTCCCTCTTAGCCATCTGGAGCTGCCTGTCTGTTGGTGCAATTACACAGCAAGGGTGTGTATTTATCTTCCATTGCAATAGGGCTGTCGAGTGTCGGTGTTAAGATGTTTTCAGCAATCTGTGTGAATCTTCCTAACTGGAGGGGAAAAAAGCATCTTTCACAGTGAGCATTGTTGTATGGAAACTACAACACCAGTTTTATGTTTGCTATCATGTTGGTCAGTCCCCTATTATTAGACTTCACATGTACAGCATGGGAATCTACATTTGGTCAGATGATTGTTTTCCCATCTCCATTCAGGGGGCAACTTCCTCAGTTTCCAGGATCTGATATTCTCTAACAGGTTCTCTTGGTTTACCAAGGACTGAACTTGCTGACAAGGCATAAAACTGCAACAATATTAAACATGAAATTAAAAAAACAAAAGAGCTATATTAATACTCAAAATCAAATCAGTTTAATACATGATTTTCACTATTTCCAGTGAAACTAAAGTGTGCTAGTGTTATAAGAATCTGGTATTACAGGGAACGGCTGTAATTCTAGGTGGTGTTTATTGAGTTAATTCACCTGCCTGAGGTCAAACGGGACCCTGATGTCATAAGTTTTGACGAGCTTAAACATCAGGGTTTTTGTTTTTGTTTTTTTGAAGAAGAAGAACAATCACCCATTCAGCCACAGTGCTAATCTTAGTTTCATCAGCATGCATTAACCCTCTCAGACTCAAATTAAGTTTTATTTGCTAATGCACAACCAAGTCCTGCAGTGGTACTAAAAAAAAACAAGCAAAATATGTATGTGGGGTAATCAGGTTGTTAGTTTTTAACTGTTGCAAATCGGCAACGCCTGCCTTGAGAGGGTTAAGAAGGGTCACCAGAGTGGATGGCTCCACATATTTGATTGCCATATTTGATTACGCCACATGTCAAAAAAAAATCTTTACAACTGAAAAATGAAGGTTTATTCGAATTGTTACATCCAATCTAAGGAGCCGATACACTTCCCCAAGTCCCAAGCAGTCAAGGAAATAACCTTCCAAGTATAAAATTTATATTGTATTAACTGTTCAGCCCATTCACAAAAGAAGTATAAAATAAAAATGACATCAGGGTGAGCTAAGGCCAGAATAAGAAACAAACAGAACTATCTAACAATACAAGAGCTCAGATATTCTGCCTGGAAGTAACGAACCAAAACACAAGATGCTCTTCCTCAGAAACACTGGTATGACTGGTTGAGTGAAAAGGAAGCATGGCAACCATCTTGGCTCCAGCAATAATTTGTAGCTGTAGCCTTGACACACCAATCCCAGCACAGTCTGATTAGCAAACTCTCACCCCACGTAATACAGGAAAACCCTGGAAACACAAAACTAGACAAATAAGACAGTTATAACACAAATGTAAAAGTACAGTAATTAGCGCAGAACCTCATTCAGAACCATAAAATGGCCTCATTCATACAGGCGTCCCACACAGGTGTGTCAGTTATTGCTCTGCTTGTTGTTAATATCTTGGATGGCACTATCCATGCAAATGTTCTGTCAGATGTGCCATTACAACACAGGCTGTATTGTGTCATGAAGTTGCAAAGCAGCTTCAGCCCTTAGCACATTTATTGTGGCATTGCATTTGGGATAGATAAACACTGCCATCCATGGTTAATACCTGTGATATACACCATCCTAGTATAGTTGTCAAAAATGACACTTTAAATAACCACCTGATTGGTATTTAGATGGTAAGTGAAGGCATACTCAACTAAAGACTCAAAAGCACAACTCCAAGGACAAAGAGCAATTCTAAGGCTATAACTGAAAATGATTTAGCTCGGTAATCAGTGAAAAATGCTAACTTGAGGAAAAACGAAGGAACTCAAAACCACTTGGAAAGTAAGAAGAGAATGCTACAACAACTACTGACAATATAGTAATATAGCAGAGAACTAAGGCTAAACACTTAACTACAAAGCACAGACAATTAGATGCACATGAGCTTGTGAAGGAACAGGAAGGTAGAGATAGATGGACCTGAAACAAGAGAAAAGTGAATAAAGAATCACACACATGAAACAACACAATGTATAAAAGGAAAAAAATGAACATAACTGTGATCGTCAATTTGAAACTCACAGGAATACAGTGCTTAGAGAAACTATTGGCTGAGAGAAGCCAATAGCAATATTTAATTCTGTCAACGACGTAGTAGCTCATTCAGCTCACAGTCCATCACAGATCTTATGGATATTGCCCATAAAACAACAAAGGTGATCTTGACCTTAAGCACAATTTGGGTGAAAACCCATTAGGTGATCATTTTTGTGTAAGTTTGATTAAAGTCTGAGTTGTGGAGCAGCAAATCTTATGAATCAGTCTTCTGCCTGGATGAAATGGCAGAAGACAAGGTTAACAGTATATCACGACTTGGCCTGAAATAGCCAGAATGAAAAGTAGCACTCCACTCAAATGCAAATCTTAAACAATATGCTCTGTATTAAGCAATATGAAAACAAACAGAATACCAGCGCGCTCTCATGAGTACTCATTAAGTTATTGATTGTTGGACAACAGAATCTTATCAGTGAATGCAGTTATTCTCTTTGGTTTGGGTTAAAAACAAATCCTTTTACAATGTTAAACACAAGCTAGTTCATGCATTTATTACTTCTAGGCTGGACTAATGTAATTCATAATTAGCAGATTGCTCTAAAAGCTCCCTGAAAGGCCTCTAGTTGATCCAGAGCACTACAGCGAGAGTAATAACTGCGACTAAAACCTGGAAACCATATTTCTCCCATATTAGCTTCTCTTCATTGTTTCCTTGTTAAATTCTGAATTGAATTTAAAGTCCTTCTCCTCACAAGGTCTTGAATAATCAGGTCGCATTATTGTCTTCGCTTCCATACTGCTGGCTTTCTTCTGCTAGTATTTAAAAGCAGGATGGGAGGCAGAGCCTTCAGCTTTCAGGCCCCTCCTCTGTGGAACCAACTCCCAGTTTGAATTTGGGAGACAGACACCCTCTCTACTTTCACGATTAGGCTTAAAACATTAGGCTTAGCCTGCTGAGTGTGTGTGATCAATCAATGACATAAAATGCCATGAAGTGACTGTTGTTGTGTGCTACGGAAATAAAACTGAACTGACTGAATGTTAGATAGCACCATTTGCTAGGTTTCTAGCATTGAGCACTGTTTCTAAAATAAACTTTTCTCTTGAATAGAAAGGTGAAGAGAGGATAGGGGAGACATGCAGAGAAATGTCTGGGGAGGAAACACTGAAGCAAAGACCCAGTACATTGGTCACCTGCTCAATCAAATGAGCAATGGCAACATCTGACACCAGAACAATTTTTGCAGGCCCTCATCTAAGATTGTTTCATTTTTAAGTAATAGTATCACAGGCTTGCACAAATGATTTGGATGCTCATTTTCTGGACGAAAACTCAGCCACAGCATACATTACAACCTTCACCGGACAAAAGCATCCAAATTTCATGACACCCAATTGCCATCCATATTATTCAGCTTCATATTCAGATATTTAGGAACATTGCATGAGGATTGCAAACTGTAAACCTGGCTCTATATGCAGGGCAGGACCGGGAATAACACAAGTACAGATGTTACACAGACGGTTACAGGTTTGTCCTTGCACTGAAAGATCTTGCAATAAATTTGGCACTACCTTCGATATCAGGACAGTGCTGTATTTATTTCCCTTTACTCCAAAAAGTTGGGAAAAAAGTTGCTAAAACTGAAACTGTCTGCACACACGCCAATGTTAGTTTTACCAGACAGCTACTTTGTTGTTATTTTGTTATTTTGTCTAAGAATCATATGGACAGACAGATAGATTTGTGTGCACACTAACACTGGAAACTGTTCGTTTTGGAAAGGCACCAGTTGAGAAAGCAGCCAACACACCACGGAGAAGATGGAAAGAACAGGGTGTATACACTGGAGAGGAGCATGATGCCAGCACAGCATTAGGGCATGCAGTCACTTACTCAAATACACACATGTACATAAACACAAATATGTACATACAGCCCGCTTCCAAGCAAACCCATGTTTCCATTTCCAGTGCATTTTTCCTAGCCTTCTTGCTTTTCTGTTGTTTCCCTTACACGTAGAAAGATTCATTATCGCTGGACTGCAGTTTCAAACAGCAGTTTTTGATCATGCTACTTCATCTTCTGAAGTACACAGCTCTGCTCTCAGTCAGAAACACATAGCAATTTAAGGGAAAAAGATGAGACTGATCTAATAGTGTAGGTGATTGGGAAAAAGCAGCAAGCCACATGGACTTGCCAGCAACCAATATAATTTCTACATTTGTAAATAACAACAAACAAACAGGCTTGATTGCAATTACAATGCACCTGTCAACTCTTAAATGGATATGTAATGTTTCTAAAGCACCCCAGCAATGATGGTTAGTCGAGAAGGTAGAAAGGTAAGTTATCGGCTGCGAGATAGACACCAAACCGTTAAAACTTCTGATTGGTTGGATCCAGATGGACAGTGAGCCACTTTATTTCTCAAATCCATCCATCCATCCATCCATCTTCTTCTGCTTTATCCGGGGCCGGGTCACGGGGGCAGCAGCCTAAGCAGAGAAGCCCAGACCTCCTCTAGCTTATCCGGGGGAACACCAAGGCGTTCCCA
>NW_024582522.1:1181794-1183507 GCF_018398535.1 Haplochromis burtoni | reverse complement strand
ATCGATCATCGACCTGCGGCCTAGAGTGTCCTGGTGCCACGTGCACTTATGGACACTCTTATATCTCATACAGTTAAATGACTTGAATTAGTGGAAGTGAGACCTACTGCAGGTAGACAGCTATAGAGGACTGCGTTGCCAAAGTTCTCAATCAATGTGGTCATGCCCCTAATTTTAAACTTTTAAGCCCCTAATTTTAAACTTTTAAGCCCATTTAAGCCCAATTCTTCGTTCATGGTCTTTGGCCTGGGACATTGAATGTCTGTTGATCTACGAGAACCAAGCCAGAACATTACCCATGGCCAGAATACTATGAACAGTCGTGAACTGCCTAGGCTTGCACTGGATTACACTGGTTGTGTTTTTCACCACAGAAACTGACAAATTAGTTGTTGGCAGCTTTAAATAGATATTACTGAAACTGTACATTTCTATTGACTAGTGGTATGTTGCGGTGACATATTTCATGTAAATATTATATTAGACTTTTGCGAATCAAGAGATGAGCAGCCAGTTTTGGGGAAAATATTGCAGGGGTGTAGGTTATATTTCTTTTCAGTCTTCTTCCATTTTCAGACTCAGCATTGATTGTATCCCTCCTTAGCAACACATCCTGCTCTTCTAATTGGTGCTTGAACATCCCCTTTTCTCTCTCCGCAGCACCTGATAATATCGCTGTGACAGTTTGCTGTTTGATTTCTATGAATTGCTTCATAGTGATTGACAGTTTGACGGGCGCCCTGTAATTGGCTGCCTGGTCTTTTCAGTTACCAAGTAAATAATAGGGATGGTGACGGGAGACTGAGGCTTTTCATGTCTATTCATTATGAGAACACACATTTTTATTACTTTCTCTTTATTAACCTTCATTCAGCTGGATTTTGTAGATTTTTCAAACAATTTTTGAGAACAATTGTTGGTTACCTAATGGTAGTGTAGACTGTATACTGTACACAAATAAATTTTTATTTCTGGACATGGAGAATGATCTGTGATTTTCAAGCTCAATTAAAAACCAACAACTGTATATAAAAAGAGCTCCATGGTTGTTGCTGTCAGCACTGGTTTAAAGCAGCAGTTATAGCTGTGAAAACATTTAAATTAGCAGGTTTTATACTTACAGTGAGAACAACAAGAAGCCGAGAGGTGATTAAAAATGGGTTCCATATAAAGACTCAAAGATAATGCTAAATCTTTAGAGTATGTGAGTCCCATGGAAATTTGTAGCTCTTCAGCTATACTGTATTTGGCCAAATAAATATTTCATCCTGTTTGATACAGTTCCAAGAGAGAAAGGTAATGTTTTTAAATAACACAAATTTGGTCAACAGAACAACACATTTGTTCAATAAATTATTATTATCATCATCTCATGTCCTTTAGCAGCAGTAACTAATGAGCAAGTTGCTATAATGTGAAAGTGACGGCAAGTTGCCCAACCAATGAAGAAGCAAAGTGCGATGAGATTTTTCTTTGTCTTAAAAACAGAACATTTCCTGATAAGTCTATTAGCTCCTTGGCTTTGATATGTCTATTCAGAGGACAATATTTCAAAAGATCCGATTTACAGTACTTTGTAAATCAGTTTGAAGTACTTACTTTTGGGGTTTTTTTTGGGTATTTTTCCCTTTTTTTCCCCTGTCCCGTTTGGCTCTTTTGCCATCAGAATTCTTGTCTAAACGCGAAGAAAGATGCCCAACGGATTTACTTTAC
>NW_024582522.1:1144679-1180270 GCF_018398535.1 Haplochromis burtoni | reverse complement strand
CACCCTGATGGTAATTTGGATTCCGTGTAGCGTGCTCACCCCCATGAAGTACTTACTTTTGGACAGCAAAAGACTTTTATAGTACATCAAATTTCTGCAATCTCTGTGGTTCATAAAGTGTTACCTGCAGATCGTGTGATGAGACTTTGGGGTTCTTGAATACTTTTTGTATCAAATGATCTGTTCTGCTCAGGCAGCCAATCCCAGACAAATTGGCTGATATTTGGAAACCATGCCTCTTGTAGATTATTTTTTCTGACGGTTAAGCGATTTACCTCAAATAATTTGGAGTTCTTTTTAAATCCTTTGCCAGATCTATGCATTCTTTTTTGTGAATGCCACAGAACACTCTTTATAATTTGGCATGATGACAACACATCCCTCAGTAGGAAAAGGAGCACCAGACCCTAAATATCAGCATTTTAGATAAGAGAGAGAGCAACTCTAACTCCCTAAGAAACTTCTAATCATTATTATCCAGTCTGGAAACCATCAGTCTGATTCCATGCAACAATTTCAAAGAATTGTGAGAATGAACAACTTCTGTGCGACACACTTTTCATGACTATACAATAAATATGCTCCACATATAAAGATTGCAATTTAAATAAATCTTCATGCTCTCAAAGGGAGAATTCTTGCCTTTAAGAGCTGTCTCGGTAACGGCTATTTTTTAGTACATTTTTATTATTGTAGGATAAAATGCGCTTTAATTGCATGGTTAATCAAAAGCCAAATGTTTCCTTCAAGGCCACTAAACAGTATGGGATGTAGCACAGGAGGTGTGTGGATGACAGAGAATATTAATAATGGTTTGGGATGAAAGTGTGAGAAGCGGATCCAATTTCATGGATGTATCACTCTAAAAATGCTGGGGCATGTCTGGCTGATCACTCTCTATTATTGGACTGCTTTTGAGCTTAAGGAAAACGACTGTATTTCGAATAAACTCAAATGTGGATTAGACACACCAGAATGGACCACATTGTGTTGGTTTCATATTAAATAATGAAACAGTAATCACCCATATAGACGACATGTAAACAGAGAAACTGACTTTGAGAAGTATTTTATGAGATAAGTGGAATAACGAGATCATATTGCACATTTAGGATGTAATCCTTTTGCACTGTATATTTTGCCCCTATAGTTCTGCAGTGAGAGCTCCTTGAGAAATGTCACGGTTATCAGTTTTAAAAGTAAATGAGACAACATTAACTATCACGTCAGGTAATCAAATCATGTAATGGCTCCATATAATCATCTTAATGAATCAAACTGCTGTGAAAATGGAGCTACTTCATATAATAGGGCGATCGTGGCTCAAGGGTTGGGAGTTCGTCTTGTAATCGGAAGGTTGCCGGTTCGAGCCTCGGCTTGGACAGTCTCGGTTGTTGTGTCCTTGGGCAAGACACTTCACCTACCGCCTACTGGTGATGGCCAGAGGGGCCGATGGCGCGATTGGCAGCCTCGCCTTCTGTCAGTCTGCCCCAGGGCAGCTGTGGCTACAACTGTAGCTGCCTCCACCAGTGTTGAATGTGAGAGTGAATGAATAGTGGAATTGTAAAGTGCTTTGAGGGGTCCTGAAAAGCGCTATATGGTAAATCGGCATATCCAATTGTTATTATATATTCAAATGAGCGTTGAAACCTTTTCCCATCAAGGTCAGGACTTAATACAAAACCAGCATGGACTACGATGGCCACAGATGATGTGTCACCTGTAGTGAGAGTGGGGAGCAGGTGGAAGAGAGCCCAGAGATGTGGAGGTATGCATCAGAGACAAGTGGAATAAAAGTCATTAGAAGTGAGAGAGGATGCATGTGTGTGAATGACATAGAGACAGATGGAAAGGTGAAGATGCAAGAAGTAGAGGTACTCAAGATAGATGCATCCAAATACATGGTGTTAACCTTCCAAAGCAGCATGGGACAAGAGAGCTAAAGAAGAGAGTGCAGGCAGGGTGAAGTGGGTGGAGACGAGTGTCAGGGGTGATTTGTAACAGCGAGAGTGAAAGGGAAGGTTTACAAGATGAGACCTGCTATGATGTATGGTTTGCAGATGGTGACACTGACAAAAAAGACAGGAGCCGTAGGTGGAGGTGGCAGAGTTAAAGATGCTAAGATTTTCATTGGAAGTAACCAGGATGGGCAGGATTAGAAATGAGTGCATCAGAGGGACAGCTCAGGTACAGCAGATATAGTGGATGGATGCTGACTTTGGAGCCGCCAGGCAAGAGGAAAAGAGGAAGACCACAAAGATCCATGGATTTAGTGAATGAGGACGGTGTTGGTGTGACTGAGGAGGATGGTAAAGAGAGGGTGAGATGGAGGCAGATGATCCACTGCAGCAATTCCAAAGGCAGCAATCCGAAAGAAGACGATTTTGCCAAATAAATGTCCTGTAAACATTTCTTTAAAACTAGACGATCACAGCAGATAATCAGAAACTTAACAAACGTTATTTTTTCCCATAATGTATCAAACATCTCATTATTTTAAAACAGGAATGTATTTGTACAGACTGAGGTCAGGCCCAGCTGCTTTTCTGCTGCGATTTTAAGGGCAGCCACATTGACAATACAGACTACAGTATCGATGTGTTGTATTGTTTTTTATCATCAGCCCTCCTCTGTTTGTTCAATATTGACTCTCTTTTTAGCCGCGCTTTGGTCTTTGCCAGCTCCTGTGGGAAATAGCTGCTACTTTAGAGGCTAGTCTTCATCGGCTAATTGCTAACTGTGTGTCTGCACACTGTTTGTCTGTCTGTCAAATATTGGTGGACGGGTAGCACAACACTGTTTCATTACATCTTGTTTGCCAATAAGACTTGCCTGCTGTGCCTGAAAACTCGTTGATGAGATGGTTAAACACACTCCTTAAAACAAGTGGGCTTCTAAAGTCAAAATACAATAGATGATGCATGTACTCGCTTTAATCAGAGTAATAATATACACGATAAATGAAAACAGCTTACTTAACCTTCATATCGTTCCAAAGCTTGGATTTTATTCGCTTTGTCTTAATAATTTGCATTTTGAAGAGACTGTATTTACAATTTCTACAGCATAGTTCAGCTGTTGGCCTGGAAAACAGCGGCCCACATATTACATTTATAAACTGGTTTGAACCGTGCAGTAGGCCCATATAATCACTGTAATTAAAATGTTGCCTCATTCCTTGAACTGATTCATCAAAGCAACGGCTGCATTGATGTTCATGTTAATTTATTTTGTAAATGACTAATAAGTGACAAGAAATCCACTGCAATGCTGTGATACAAAGTACACACAATGCAACACGTAACAGTGCCATCTGGGGATCTAATATGGCCAGCCCTATGAAAATGAAACACTATGTAACTGCCAACGCCATCCATCAAATCAGACAGCTGGTTTCTCCTGCAGATTCACAAAGGCAACAGTCGCCTTTTGAAAATATCTCTTAAATCGCTATACGCAGCATCACATAAAACAATGGTGGGGATGTGGTCAATAAACACAATGGTCCTTACGTTACATTTCTCCTTCCTTGACTTTGCCTTTGTAAAATGATTTATCAAGTCTTGGAAAAAGAAAGCAGCTCGCTCAGAAGCTCTTACTTAGTGGGCATCAGATAAAGTGCCAAGAGCAGTGTCTTAGTCATGGATCCTTGGTTAATATTTTATTTGTGTGATCTAAAATTGACCTCACATTTTGATGCTAGTAAACAGACTATTGCTTCATGTGTTTTTATGCGTCTCTTCTCCTTCCTGCATGCACGCGCAGGTCGCAAAATCACACGTGTGTTTGGACCATAGTGTATATTTAGAAATGCCGTTTCGACACGTTACCGCGTGAGACAAAACAGAAACTGCAGCATTATAACGGCTCCTCATCTGACTGTGTCATTTTGTTTGTCAGCAGATTGCAAAATGCAAGAAAAGACCAAGTGACTAATTGTTCTTTAATTCCAAGGATCTGATTCAGAAATTCTTTGTGGTAAAAGTGGATGTGCAGCTGCAAAATTAACTGCTCCTCATTAATTAAATTCAAGTGTATATTCAGTGTTTAGGGGTCGGGAATAATTAAAGCAGCAAAATCTACTTAAAGTCTTGCAAGTTAAATAAGTGTAATTTAGCCAAAGAAATTAATGTATTGATCTGAATTCTCATTTGTTTCAAGACTACCAGCGTATGAGTGTAACTCCCAGCGCTGCAGTTCAAAGTCCGAACACCTTTTGCAAAGTTTTTTAAACTAATGAGAATTCTTGTCATGGCCATAGAGTGATATGGTTTGTTTTCCCGGTGATCCGCAGCATCAGCAGCTGGTTGTCTGTTGCCATTTCCGGCTTCTGATGATTAAGAGGCTTATGGAGACCGTGAAAAGCCTTCAAGCTTCACTGGACAGTTAGAAACTACTGTGAACGCTTACTGTGCTCATGTTTTTGGATACATGAATAACAACCATGCCTTTTAGTCTATTTCTGTTGCTCCTTCTATGCAGAGTTAGGATTCTTCTTACACCTTCAACCCATGTGCTTGAATCGTCACGGCTGACTCATTCAATTATCTGACTCACCAAGCCACTCAGTCTCCAACTGTGGGCTGCATGTGGGCCAATTTCCACACACACTCACTCTCTCTCTCTCTCTCTCTCTCACACACACACACACACACACACGCACACACACAGGCACAGAAGCATATCTACTGTATATACACACATAATGGAAAAAAGTCCCGCCTCTTTCTGTGTCATGTTGTTTTGCGTAAACAAGGCATCTGTCTCTGTTGCCAAATATAGAGATGATGCCTCAAATAGGGTCTCTTTGTACATGGAAATTTTCATGTACAGAGACACAAGGATGCACAACCTGTGATGCCATCTTTAGAACATCAAGCTGTCGTGCCTGTTGGCAACTCTCAGTGTCAAACTGGAGGTGAAGGAGGTGAGCCATTTTGTTGAAATCATTTGCATGGCTATTAGATTCGCTGTGGTCATGACCACGGGGCTCTACGGATGTTTTAAAATGTCTTGATATTGCACCAAAATCAAGTTTTAACATGAGCATCAAGCTGTTTTATTTAAATATTCTATTCTTCAACCAAGATTACCATAAAGATCAAAGTAAGGGAATAAAAAATATTGAATGTTATATTGTTTTCTTTCTTTCTCTCGGCACAGTGGACCACAAGTGAGTTACAACAGAGCTCTGTAGCCTGAAGGAGTATATCACTCCAAAATCAAATTGACATATTCTTCCCCTGGCCTGTAGTGCTATTTATTCATTTTGATTATTTTGGTGTGATGTTTCCCAGTTTGAGAGGTATCAGCTATCGAAATGTCGTCCTTTTCTTAATGCAAGAGCTATTTGTCTTTTTATCTAATGACAAACAGCAGCTATAATATTACAGAAGAAAGTGCTCATCTCGTCTATGCATCAAAAAGGAGGCTCATGCTTATGACAGCATCGGAAAATCTACAGCACTGTGCAAATGTTTTGATCCAACCCTCGTTTCTTTATACATTTTGCTTCCTAGGAGCTGGGCTTTCATGTAATTTTTAAACTGGTGTCAAGCAATAGTTCTCCAGACTTTCTAAAGGTCTTTTAAAGTTTTCCTTTTGTGATTGGCCGGTTTTTCACTGATTTTCAGTCCAATCTTTGTACCTGATCATTTTGTTT
Organism: Haplochromis burtoni; assembly: GCF_018398535.1. Classification (NCBI taxonomy): domain Eukaryota; kingdom Metazoa; phylum Chordata; class Actinopteri; order Cichliformes; family Cichlidae; genus Haplochromis; species Haplochromis burtoni. Next base: position 1,174,608 of record NW_024582522.1, on the reverse strand, counting down.
AACCCTTTAAAGCCGGTCGGAGCGGACACGCTCCGTTTTGCGTAACTATTTTTAAATCCTGGTAGCACTGCAACCACATAAGCTAGCGCAATAATTTTTTTTGCATATGAAACCAGAGGAGTTGTACTTACATCTTATGCCATCAGCTTGTCCTGGTCACAGTTTCCTTCCACATATAGCTTTGCAAAAACTGCATAAAAAGCACTTGCAGTAACAAAAACATAATACTTCAAGATGGCGCCGCGGATGGCAGCCTCGGTACTGCGCTCTCTCGCACTTTTCTTGTTTCTGTTTATTTTCTGCGCTTTTGGTCACTCAGACCACATCACTTTCTCCAGAGATCAACTGCTAAACATCAGGCAGTCGTCTCACTATAGTTCTTATCCATTTTTCACAAACCCGGAAAGTTTTTTGGAGATTTTAGTTGGAGGCGCAGCAGCTCTCTGTGGCTCCTGGAGGAGACGTAGACGGGGGAGTCACGCTCGTGCGCTGGTGAAACTACGTCGGCAAGGATTCTGCACGGCACTCCCCTCCATTCACCTCGCGAATCTCCGCTCTCTTCCAAACAAAGTCGACGAATTACTGCTCTTAAACCGGACTAACAAGGACTTTGCACGCTCTGCTGCCTTCTGCTTCACTGAAACCTGGCTCAATGAGCGAGTCCCAGACGCTGTCTTAAATCTGCCGGGCTTCCAACTTCACCGCAAAACAGAGCTCTCAGGGAAAACAAAGGGTGGTGGAGTCTGTTTCTACATTAATGAAGGTTGGTGTACTGATGTCACAGTGTTACAGAAACACTGCAGTCCACACGTGGAAAGTTTTTTCATCAATTGTAAACCGTTTTATTCACCGCAGGAGTTTTCTTCCTTCGTGTTGGTTGGAGTTTACATCCCTCCACAGGCCAACGCGAACAACGCACTGTGCGAGCTGGCTGACCAGATTACTACCCTGGAGAGGAAATTCCCGGATTCCTTTACAATTATCCTTGGGGATTTTAACAGAGCAAACCTAAACCACGAACTCCCTAAATACAGACAGCATATAATCTGCCCCACCAGGGACAACATCATACTGGATCACCGTTACACCACTCTAAAAGATGCCTATCGCTCTGTGCCCCGGGCAGCTTTGGGACATTCTGATCACTGCATGGTCCATCTTATTCCAGTTTATAGGCAAAAACTCAAACGTGCGAAGCCTGTAGTCAAAACTGTGAAGAATTGGACTAACGCATCAAAGCAGGAACTGCAGGACTGTTTTGACTCCACTGATTGGACTGTTTTTGAAGCTGCATCTGAGAACCTAGATGAGCTCACGGACACTGTGACATCATACATCAGTTTTTGTGAAGACGTGTGTGTGCCACAAAGACCTTTTGCACATACAACAACAATAAACCATGGTTCAATTCTAAATTCCAACATCTTCGTAAGGCCAAGGAGGACGCCTACAGAAGTGGTGACAGGGCCCTGTACAAACAAGCTAGGAACACAATGACCAAGGAGATCAAAGCAGCTAAAAGGATCTACTCCCAGAAGCTGGAAGAACACCATCTACCGGAACCAGATTCCTTGTATGTGTCTGCACATATACTTGGCCAGTAAACACGATTCTGATTCTGATAATATTCCAGAAACACGCTTTGCTGATCCGATCAGCTGTTTGTAACACTTCCTACGTCCATCAGTGCGAACTATCGCATGTCCGCCATGACCTGCCCGAAACCGGAAGTGACGTCATTTTGCGGAAATGTACTTTTTTACCATCAGGGCCTCATGAGCCTATACTGGTGTTTTTAAAAGTTATGTTTGACTTTATGACTTTCTGTGTCGTTTCTGGGATGCTTAGGACTCATATTGCACTGCTGGAAACAGTTTATTTTGATGCATATGCTGTTTTTTTTTTTTTTTTGCAAGTTTTTATTATAATATTTATTTGCGTTTTTCCTGCAGTATATAAAAATTGGTGTATTTCAAAAATAAAACTATGAAGACACTCAAAATAAATTTCCTGTGGTGGGAAACTATTTTGTGCAACTTTTTTGTATTTACAGTTTTGAGGGACAAGCCTCTTAAATGTCTCTAACTAGAAATATATGTTAAAAAAACAAAAACGATTTTAATTTTTTTTTTGTAGTTTGTTGCACTTTTTTTCAATTTATGTAATTACTATGCACTTAATGCAAAGATATTATTAAAATTTGGGCTATAATGCTTGTATTGATGTATATCAACTTGAAATGCTCCCAAAAATGGCACTACAACATGTAAAAATATAATATAAGCTCTGGCGGACTTGGTTCTATGGTAGGTCTTAAAGGGTTAAGCCACTTAACACTGAGCTATAAATCATTTTGGACAAAAAAGGCTCCTAATTCAAGAGCTGTACCAGTGTTATGTCTACATAACAGCAAACTTGGACTTATCAAAGCACCAACTACCTTCAGGCACATATAATTATTTCCCCTTTCTTTAGTTTAGCCAATGAAAGATTCCAAAGATAATGCAGTTTGACAGCCATAAAACTTTCTTTTTGTATTTAGTTTTGTATGTATTCCATTGCACGACTCAATAAATCGCTTTATCTATTTTCCATTTTCATAGTAAAATATAACAAATAGGGGGTGTGTCAGAAAATCTGTACAGTAATGAAAATAATGGTGACCTACCTGACCCAGCTTTAACATTAGGTGCAGTAGACAATACCCTAACCTGCTCATATGGTGGGTTGTGGATTTTTTTAAATTTAATAATTACATCATGGTTTCTCAAAAGTGGAATTTCAGTTAATTTTGTAAAACGTATTTATTTATTGAATTTATCTATTTATGGCATTTTTGCACCTAAACCCAAGTGCCATCTGCTTTTATTATAGATAAATGTGATAGGATGAAAATATGGAAAATATGTCAACTTGATTTTTGGGGTGAACTGTCCCTTTAAGCCAGCCACTCTGTTAAAAGGATAGATTTCTTTGTATTGTGGAAATCATGTAAGACCACGTTCACTCATGTGGAAAAATATTCAGAAGACTCGGCTGTCTTACACAGAAACACTTACAGCAGTAAGCTCAGGTAAAAAGAAACGTGAATGGCAATAAAGGCTGACACGTGTAAAGCCACCATCCATTCTGAAAGCCATCCTGAAAACAGAGTGAATTTCTATAAAAATAGGCAATTTACGTGTATTGCACATTCCTCTCGCTCTGTCCCTCTTTGAATACAAGACATCATGCATGTGGCAAAGATACAATGATTGCTAACTATGCAGAGTTTTTCTTTTTTGTTTGATTTTTTTCTTCTAAATTTAGAAAACAGGAGCTCTGATGGTCCTTGGTGTCTGCAGACAGATGGTGAATCATTAGATTCTTGCACGTTGCTCTAATAATAGATGATAGATGATGTCACTCATAAAGGTTCCATATAGCTGTTTTTATCTTGAAGGACACTCTGTTTGGTGGCTCATAAACTCCAGTAGTTCTATTAAATGCAATGGAGATTTACTCGAATGTAATGACTGAGAATAAAAATTCTAAGTGTCTGAAGTAGGAGACTAAGGTGGTGTTATGTGGATATTAATTTCAGTTGTTATGTTTCCTTATCATTCTTTTATATTCCCAAAAGAGCTATAACTCCAACCTGTGACACCCCTTCCGCTTCCCATTTTGTTTCTCCATAGCTGCCTTCGCTTTCTCTGAGCCTTAATTGCAGGAGTGGAGTCAGGTGTGTTGGAGTCGGCGTAGAGCTCCACCAGCTGCAACGAGCCATCATCAACACCTCTTCATATAGTCAGCCCTGCTGTCAGCTCATAGACTCAACTATAGCCCGCCTGCTCCTTTTCAGAGAATCAGTCATCTCTAGAAATGGATGTCTTTCTGTGCAAAAGTCAGAATATGTGGGCAAGATTTTTGCTGTCATAAGCTGTCTTAATAGAACCAACCAATCCCATTTGAGCGGGCTTTGGTTGTATGCAGGTAAACCGAAGTACAGAAAGAGAAAACATTTTCTAAAATGCAATCTTGAAACCATCAACTGTTGCCTGCTGGCAGTGTTGCTTTTTATTGGCTTTCAAAATGTATCTGCATTCACGAGCAATGACAAGTAGTCTTGACCTTGATACCTGATGGATACACCTGAAGCCTTGAAGTGTGGGCAGCTGTCCACAGAGGCTGTGTTTAAACAGTCGCCACAGGGCTCTCAGAGTGCACAATTCCTGCCTGTCTGTCCTGAAACCTTCATACTTAAGCCTCACTGGATCCCTCTCCAACTTGGCTTGTCTGTCAATCTTGGAACCCCAGCTACCCCCTCCACCTTACAACCGGGGAGGGGGCCAGTTTAGGTTTAGGCTGAGCTGTTTCCCTAACGCACTTCAGCCTGATTTGCCTCTGCACTTCTCTGCTCACTAAGCCCAACCTGCAGCTCAGCCCCAGAGCTCCAGTTACCAGCCTGAGCAACTCCTACCTTCTTTGCAACGTTCTTGCTATAATAAGTCGCTATTTGCATTTAATCGCTCTCATTCGTTCGTCTGATTTTTGAGTTCACATTTTCTGATCCCCCCCCCCCACTTTAATGATAGGCTTAAAAGAGCAAACTCATCATTCTTTTCACAAGTTGTACCAAGCATATTCATGCTCTGTTACTAGGGCTCGATGAATAAATAAGACAGTGGCCATATCTGTCTATGGAATTTTCTCTTATTTTATTAATTCCCACCCTTTACTACTACCCTCGTAAGGATGATATATGACCAAGGCACTGGCCCTTTGAAACACAGGATTGTCTGCCACTGTCTGTAATTAACATGAGCAGGTACACACAGAAAGCACAGAGATCTGACAGTATTTCCCTTGAATGGGCTGAGTGGGCCCAGGGACACCATTACCCTAACTGATGAGGGCTATTTCTCATTCCTGTCCAGTCTCTTCACAGCCATTAGTGTGTGCATTATCGACCTGTGGAGAGGTCTTTGTGCTCACGGGGAAACACCTGCAGGTCAAATCATCCCACCTCCTCTACCCCTTCTCAGTCCTCCTCTAACCCTCATCAGCAGGAATAAGATCAGGGAGAGAGAATAAGAACAGTGTTCCCCATGTGGGAGATGAAAACGAGAGAAGAGAGAGCAAGATGGCGGCCGCTACAATCTAATATATTGGAGAGTGGGTGTGAATAGATACTGTACAGTATGCGTTCAAGTGCATTGCCCAAGTCAAAGAAGACAAGGCAGGTATATTTTCACTATTAACCTTCTAGGACCTGGGGTCCACATTTTTGGACATCACATTTTGGGTTATTTATACCAAAATACTCAATTTTGCTCTACAAGGGCCTGATATCCACCTACGAGGACATTATACTGCTACTGTTCTATCAAAATTTTAAACAAATATCCTCATATGTGGCTCTTATTTTTCATGAAAACAAAAATAAGGTAAAAATAAATCTGTAGTTCCTATAGTTAAAACATTATAACAATAGCTAATTTGGACTCATAGTTGAATTTCCTGTGTGGGGAAATCTGTGTTTAAGGGTTGCAATGGGAGCACATTCACTGGGATAAACCTTTTTTTTTTTTTTTTTGATCACCTGGTGATTTTGCCCACTTACAAAGACAATCTGTAGTTTGGTTTCATTTTAACTGAGCGAGACAGAATGTCAACCAAAAAGCACATTACGCAAGTTGTTATGAATTAATTTGCATTTCATTGAGTGAAATTTGATTTTGTTTGTAAGCACAACAGTGAGAAGTCTTTTGCAGTTGTCATCAGATCACTAGACGTCTCTTTACAGAAACCTTTTTAGGTTTCATGTCAACTTCAGCTCCCTCCACCAATTTTCTATTGGATTGAAGTCTGGACTGACTAGATCGCTCCAAGATCTTAATGTGCTTCTTCTTTAGCCATTTCTTTATTACCTTGGTGATAGGTTTTGGTTATTGTCATTCTGGAAGACCTATCCACTGCCCATCTTCAGTGTTCAGGCTGGCGGAAGCCTGAGATCCTTTACAACACATTTTCATCCCAACGTGTAACATACTGACGATTTGTCACAGTACTACACGTTGGGAATGAGAACGAGTTGGAATGAATCTATAAATTTGTTTTATGTGTGAAATGAAAATAAATGGAACAAAACATTATGTACCTTAAATCTGTTCACTTTCACATACTGAATCACTTTGGAAAACCTTATGTGATGGCCACAACATGTAGCCATTTTATTCTTGAATTATCAGTGATTACTTTCATGTGTTTGTGTTGGAATAGACGGCTGAAGCCTCTGCTCTAGGCATCTCTTATCGCTGCATATATAGGAGTCAATTGAGAACCCAGAGCCTTTAATAAGGACGTGGGAGGGTACCTTTTGCTTCACTATGAGACGTCTAAGGGCGTGACAAATTGTCCGTATGTTATGCATTGGGAATGAAATTGCTCTGTCCTTTAATGAGGTGAAGTCATTCTGTATCCTTAGCAGAAAAACAGCCCCAAATCATAGTGTTTCCACCTCCATGCTAAACTGTGGGGATGTGTTCTTTGGGTTATATTCAGCACTTCTCTTCATCCAAACACAACAGGTAGAATGCTTACTGGAAAACTTAAGACAGGCTGCACATGTGTCTTCTTGAGCAGACCTCTTGGGGACTGTGGTTCTAACTGCAATCAGCATACACCACCTTTCTCATGACCATCCTCATCCCATGAGGTAGGATCTTGCATGGAACTCCAGACCAAGGATGATTGGTCATTTTGTATTTCTTTTATTTCTCAATAATTGCACCAACAGCTGTCATCTGTTCACCAAGCGTCTTGCTGGTGGTCTTTCTTGTGCAGGTTTGAAGTCTTTTACCTGATGCCCTGATGGCGTAAAGATTAAAATTAAAGAACTAATTCTGCGGACAGATGTGGGAATATAGGGGATTAAACATTTATTTCAGTCGATAGCATCCAAATCAATTTATAACTTTTAAGTAATGTGGGGTTTTTTGTTGGGTTTTTTTTTTTTTGTTAATATTCTATTTCTCTCCATTAAATTGAAATTACCATAAAAATTAGAGACTGTTCATTTCTTTGTAAGTGAGCAGCTTTACAAATTCAGCAGGGGATCAAATAATTATTTCCCTCACTGCATACGTGTGCTCCTTGGCAATTGAGCCAGAGAATTTAAGCACACAAATGCTTGTTTTTGAGTCAAACAGTTAAAAGGTAAATTTATAATGGATATTTGACAGACTCTTCATAACAAGGTCTCAACTGCGGTCATTTGCAAAACACCACTTAGTGGACAACAAGACTACTCTCCACATTATTCAACCCCATGTCATTTGTGCTTGTACTGCTATATAATTATGCTTCAAAAGGTACAGTAAGGGACCTCTAGTGGCAAGCAAAGTAACTCAGAACAACAGCGCCTGCTTGCTGGTGGGAAGAGAGCAAAGGTTGGAACGCCAAGCCCTTTTAAATAATCAATCAGCTAAGCGCTTACAGGTATGTCAGCTATCTGGTCGTTCTGGTCATTCCTCTCAGACACTACCTGCCTCCTACACAAAACTGGCCCCTTTGCTCATTTCACAGATTGCACATCCTCTGTTCTTCTCTTTCCATCCTAATGCATCCCACCAGAGATGTAAGCAGAGGAGGGGTGGAGGAAGCAACAGAAGAGATGCAACAGGCATTTAACAAAATGAGAAATCAGTGATATCAGTTAAATATGATGTTTGACACAACTAAATTATTATTTTTTAATTGCTACAGCAGCATTTTTCAATCAGGTGTAACAATTTGTTTATTGTAAGGTTTATTATGACTTTTTTTTCTCATCCCAATTGCAGCAGTATTTGATGGTTCAGATGTAACATTGTTAATGATCATGGTTTTTTTTTTTTTCAAACTCACAGAAACACAGAAAGTTTGGTTCTTAAATAAGTTAAGCAACATGAATAATTAAGGCCTTGCTGTTTCAAGCTCTCCTCTCAACATGGTGTGTTTATTCCAGGTGTTTGCCACGCCTCTTTCATAAAGCACTTCTTCAACAGGGAGATGTGCATTCTTAATTGTAGCACCTCTGGCAAGCCTCCTCTTTCCTCCAGAGATGCATTTTAGGAATTGAGACATACATCAACATAGATTATTGAGATTGATTTGCAGGTCACAGGAAGGAGAACAGAGGAGACGAAGAGGCGCAAATTAGAGAAATGAGAAATGTCTCAGGAAGACTGTACAAGGAAGGAACAAGCAGAATGGGAGGGGTCAGCACAATGAGTGAGGGATGGATTTAACTGAGAAATGCTTTGTAACATTCCCAGAACACTCCCAAAAGACCGTCATGTCAGGGTCTTTGTGGGTAAGGGGGACATTATATTTTACCGACTTTCAGAGTATATTCAGGAGGAGACTATTATGATAAGATATTCCTTGTAGATATTATACACTAGGCTGCTTTAGTGTTTGCAGAATCTACAGTGAGGTTATATTGTATGTTCACAGAACATCCCTTCTGCTGGAAATGAGACTGCCTTAATGCTTTCCAATGGTAATCCTGAGCAGTCATGGTGTGGACCTCTTTAAAGGGTAGCTAGACATTATTTGACAAACATTAAGGTGAATTTTGGGACTTTGTAAATCCTTATTATATAATTATATATACTCTTAGGCATAAGAATACATTGCAGTGGAGTTCTAACTAAGTAAAACATATATAAAGTTAATGAGCCAGATTACAGGGGGTGGGGGCATAGATAGCCAGCAAAATGAAATTCAGTACATGCACATCAGTACTGTCCCATGAAGAAAAAGGGGTTTGTGTGGAACATAAACAGATCAGAAGATTACTTCAGGCTTAATATGATGTAATTTGCCAGGTGCATTATGGGATCTTGAATCTGTTACCGTAACTCAAATTTTGTGGCACCCTGCATGTAGAAAACACGCAGGGTTCAGTAAGTGCACGTAGCCTGTTAGGCATATTAAGTCATAGTTAGTTAACCTGAGACTTGATAGACATGAATACATCTTTGAAGAGCTAACATGCACTGGATCCACAACAGCAACATTCAACACGGTGCTTTGTGAAACAATTAACATGCTAAAAATGTCCTGTATCAGAAAGGAAGGTTTTAAAGACTCAACATGTATAACACATATTTAGTCGTGTGTGTGTGTGTGTGTGTGTGTGTGTGTGTGTGTGTGTGTGTGTGTGTGTGTTCCCTGATTTCGTGTCTTACTTTGAAAAAACAAAAAAGAAAAAGCTCACCTTTCCCATCACTGCAGTCCCAGGCCTTCTACAGCTTACTTGCTCCTGCTCCCACCTTTTATAAGCCCAGTGCCTTCTGCTGCCCTTTTCTGTCTTTGAGTACCCTATACACAAGTATATCTCAGTTCTCCATTGAACCTTTTTAAGGTTTTTTTTTTTGTTTGTTTGTTTTTTCACTGTAGAGTTCTTGAATTGTTACTTTGATTCCTGGGAACTGTCTTGGAAGGTGAAGGAGGAAAATGTGTTTGATCTCTAAAAGTTCTGCAGAAGCATGGTACTGGTTCTTTAGTACTCTATATGGAAACATAGTGTAGAAAGATTGTACTTTGATGGTCTTAAACACATTCCCAGAATGTTCTGGATGTCACCTGAATTTCCATTAGATCACATCTCTCCGCTTTTTTTTTTTAAAGAACTCGACATCACGACTGTCCAAGAACTTTCTTTGTAAGGAAATGGAACGATTCTCTGCACCCGCAGAGATATTTTAGGAATGAGCAATGAAATGTCACTAAAGGTTCTGCAGATATTCTGGGAACAGTATAATGTACAGAACCAGAGGGGAGGTAATATAATAGCATTCATATATTCAGCATATGTTCCTACAATATTCTCTCAAAGTAAACAAATAATATCCCTGTAAACATTAAACTCCAAAGTCCTTACAATAATAGGTGCAGTCCTTCATGCAAAGACTTTCTGAGGACATCCTGATCTAATGGGCTTGTTAACATTTCTAGGATGTCTAGCCTGTGAAATAACACCTCGCCCACCATCACCCTTTAAAGATCTCTAAACCTTAACTGTCCAGGAACATTCAGGGAACACTGGGCACTGTCCCGACTGTTAGCCGGGATGTTTTTTAAGGACATTTTTCTCTACAATTCAACCACTGTGTAAAATTAACTGTACATGCTTTTTCCCCCCACCCATGTAATTTATTAACTTTTATCTTTTTCTGACACAATCAATATTAACAACTGAAGGGATAGGCATGATAATGTTTAATGAGAACAGTATTGAAACTCTGTAGCATCAATTATTTTTTCTTAATTGTATTATTAGAAATATGAAAAGAAATAGCTCTTGCTGGATTTTACTCAGTGGAGACCCACTGGACTAGATTAATATGAATACATTCCTTAGATGGCATTAACATGAGGAATTCTGGGACCATTACATTTTTCAATTCTGTCTTGTCTGTCATGTACCAAAGGAAATGTATTTTTTTTCCTAAGTCTTCTTTCCCTTTCACTCATTAGATGAGGCTGATGGGGGGGCTGGTCGTCATTTACAGTAATGTAATTTGCCCTCGGTGCACACAGGCACCTCTTTTGCGGGGCCTCATCCCCTTTACACTCAAACGGACAAGTGACCTAAAAATTCACCTTGGAACTGCTCACATTGCCCTGTTTAGACAAGCGCCAGACAAGCGCCAGCTCGCAAAAAGCCTGACAAGGGACCTTGTGCACACGTTTCAACAGCCTCAAGCTGTTTGTCTTAACAACCCCTGGGAACCACTTAGATTTAGACAGATAGATTTCAAGTTCTCTTCAGCTAAGTAGATTGGTGGAGGGGTGTAGTTAATCTCATGACTAATGTATTTTCCCAGTTGCTGGTCAAAGCAGCATCAATGGTCCACAGGCAGGAGAAAGCATTAATCCTTTACTCAAAATAAGGAGCTTCAGACCTGTTTCATTACCAGTACCATAGATTTATTACAACCTGAAATTAATATTAAGCCTTTAAGTGGCTAGCGTCGTCTGTGTGAGTGTACTTGCCACCAAAACCATGAAAATACTTAAAAAGCCAGCTTCTCATCGCCATGTTAAGCTGCTAACTGCTTTAAAGACAAAGGAGTAATGTAGCTGTGTGTATGTGTGTGTGCATGTGCCTGTGTGTGGTTTTCTTTGTACGAACAGAAAATTGTCCTTCAGCTAACCACCAGTGAACTCTTATCCAGCTTTTATTCACACATCACAATTATGGTCTAATACACATGAACTAATCCGAACTGTACACATTTCCACCTGCCGCCTTTTCTTGTTCTACTTAGCACCAATAGGAGCAAAGACATGTGTTAGCACTTGTTAAAGGCCTATTCTCTATTCTCTGTGTGAGCAGATCAAAGCATTAATGCTAGACAGGTAGCAGACCTGAAGGAAATGCTAATGCTAATCCTATTAACATTCCAGGCATGCCGGGTGGCTTGCTAATGGCTGGCACTACGGGCTGGATGGTAGTCATCTTATTTAGGGAGATCGAACTAAAGGCATTCATCAGAGCATTGATATCATCACACATTATATGAACAGCTGCATATATTTTTCATAGGGTTGACATTGTAGGGAGATTCAAGTGTGGCGCCACATAAATCAAACTGACAATACAATAGACCTGAAATGGATCAGGTTAAGACAAAGAGGGTGCGAGAAGTATTGCGCACATTCCCTCACAGTCCTATGGACAGACACGCGCACGTACGCACAGTCTCTTTTCATAACTAAATGCAAATGTTCCGCTTCTTCCACGGTTCATTTATCCAGTATGTAATTAGTCTATTCCATTTCATAAATCAGTGACTGAGGGATCGCAACCAGTCTTTGATAATCACAAGTCCGCATTTCACAAAAATGAAAGTTTTATGACCTTGCAGTGAGAAAGACAGATACATTTTAAATGTTACCAGAGTTAATATCAGAATAGATTTTCTGTTCTGGCTGCGCCGTATGATACTTTTAAATTAATGGGAGTAACAGAAAGCCTGGTAAACAGACAAAAGCCTTGCAGCATTAAAATCTTCCTTTTTCCAAGGAAGAAATTTTGTAGATGTAGAAACGTGTGATACAGCTTCATTACATTCAGCCTTTTGATGTCCCCGTGTTTCGATGTGTTGAATACGCTTGTTGTAATTAACAATGAATGTGAAACATTAAATGCTGATAGGAAACCTTAACATAAAACAAAATTCAAAGAGTCAGAAAGGTACTGTATATCTGTACAAGCACTATCCACTATGTGTTGAGGCCAGACAAACAACTCGGGCTACAAAATTAGTGGAACTATTGGTAAGGTGTTGCCTTAAATCTACAATTCCATTCTTAAGTGGGTTTGGATATCAACATAAAGTAGACCAGTGGTTCCTAAAGTAAGGGACCATTACAGGGGGGGTATGAATAAAAAAAAGAATGCTTGGACACTGCTGGCATAATGGACAGGTTTTTCTTGACAAGGCTCCCACACAAACGCAAAGCACAGGATGAAGCATCAACAAATATGCTTTCCAAACCAAATTCCTTCCAAGCCAAAGAACAGAAATTATTATGATATCTTGCCTTTGGCTTCACCTGCGCAATGGCACCCTGGCAGAATTTCTTTCCCCTGCATTGGGAGGATGCACTGGGCTGCCCAAATCACGGACAAAAAGGATGCCACATTCTTGAGTTTTAGTTCACAAACACTTCTTATAATGACTAAATACTCCTGAAATTTTGGAGATGTTAGCTCTGTATACAGTAAAGTTACTGTGGGAAATAAATAATATCAGGCTGATGCTGCCACAATTCGTTCCACCTGTCCAAATCACAGACAAACAGGATCCCACAGTTGTTTGTGTTATTAAACCCATTTTGCACAGAGAGGCATTTTTTTGAAAAAATGTATTGATAGCAATACTGAATATTCTTACACAGTAAAAAAACAACAACCTCCAACTATATATAAAAGAATTACACCATAAAGATGCTTTGTCTTTCCGTTATTTAAAAGAGATATGAGTTTATTTTATTGCAACTTAATTTATGCAGTTTACCTTTATTGGTTTAATTGTTTACAAAAGGTTTGAGGTGTGAAATAAACTGCAATGGTGTTTGAAAAAAAATGTGTGTGTGTGTGTGTGTGTGTGTGTGTGTGTGTGTGTGTGTGTGAGTGAGGGTGTGTGTGTGTGTGGTGGTGGTGGTGGGTTGAAGGATGTGTTTCGGGGGACCTAGCAAAAAAAAGTTTGGTAACCACTGAACTAGACTATGCAATATCTGCAGAACTTGCATTGGGGTTATTGCTACTGGCGGGGTAGGTTTGTAGCTTGCCTCTGATGCAGCTAAAACACTGGAGGTAAAGAGGTTGGCTAACAAAGTTGAAGGGAGATGGCTCATAAACACACAGGCAGCTACTTTAATCAGTCACAAGTGTCCTGTACCTGAGACAGCAGCTACTCTGAATACATTTGAATACAACCACCAGGAGCAATTTCATTAGGTACAAAGTGTAGTCACCGTCACTATTCAGGAATATTTACCTTGTTGTAGGAAAGCTGTCTCTCTGCAGTATGGAATAACTTTGTGCATGGGAACGTGTTTACAGTTTTCTGTCTGAGATTATAAGGGGAAAAAAATCATTTCTGAAAAATCTGTTGATCTGCAATACACGATGTAGACTTGAACTCAGAACCTCCAACATAAAAGGAAGAGATGAGCATGTGGTAACTCTGCCACTAAACCACTAAAGGAAAGATGGAGAGTGCTGGCTCTCAATTCAAAGTCAATAGGACTTCATCACCAGACAAACTAGAACGTTTCAGAAACAGTACAAAATTTTGAAAATATGAACAGAAGCATGCAGTGCACAGTTGAGCCGGTCACTTTGAGGTATGAACGATGCGCGACCAGTTAGTCGACAAAGAACAAGAAAAATGGCTGATGTCAATAACATATGCTGGGACTGCTGCTTTGCTACAATCCTGCCAATAAAATATAAAGGCAAGGATAGAGTTATGGCAAAAATTTGCGAGGGTGCAATCTCTGTATTTCATGTGAAGAGGTAAAAGACTGCCTTTCAGTGTTCATCAATAACATCTTAAGTGTTATAAAAACACAAGCTGTAAAACTGGCTTCATCTGTAAGCCAAGATCTGTAAGCAAGGCAGGTGGTTAAGTTTATCAGTTAACTAAAAATGCAATGCAGTTACACCATCATTCTGCATAGGGTTGGTAATGCTCTGTCACTTAACCATAGTTGTATATCAGCATACATGCAAATCAATGCATTCATCAGCTGGAATGCTTGCAGTATCTCAGAGGATGTATCAAAGCATTCCTTTCATAGGAACTTTGACAAACCCTAAAATAATTTAAAAATAATCCACTCTCAATAGATTTCAAGTCAAGGACTCTACTTATTGTGGAAATTCTCTTGTGCTCCTGTACATTTCCAGGAACAATTTATATCATTCACTGTCTTCGGCCAAAGAGCGGGGATTTATATAAAGAACCGGCAGACAGGCAGACAGAAAATAGATGGCATTTTATTTTCTGTAAGGAGAGAGAGAGAGAGAGAGAGAGGGGGGTGAGGGGTTTGCATGTGCAAGATGGAGACAGTGAGAAGTACAGTACATCTTCTGTCTCCCATTCGCTGAAAAACACTCTTAGTGCAGAGGTCATTATTTAGTCTTGTGATCTGGTTAGCTTGTGCTGCAAAAGCCTAATGAAAACCGCCTTAAACCCCTTCCCAATGTGTCACTTTTTGTTAGACAATATGATGGATGGTCCATTTTACAGCCTATTTCATCTGCTGTGCTGTTCTAAACTGTATTTTCAGGGTGCTTTTACTTGAAACATCCATTTTTGCGTGACATGGTTATTCATCAGGGAGGAGGCTCAAAGGCACCAAGGCTTTCAGGAAGGTGGGGAGAGAGATATGGACCTCACCATACAACAAGGCCATCTTCCTCACTCTGTCACTTTTATCTCATCTTTTCTAAAAACACTTAAAATCTGCAGGCACTCTGTATTTACAGAGGCAGACTTCTCTCTGCTTGTGAAGAAGTAACCTTACATCCTCTGTTTTTGATCTTACTGATGGCACACCGGGGAAGCATTGTGAGACTGACAAACAAGAGAGGAAAAATGACCAGACATGCCATCTCTCTGCTGGATCAATCACAGCAGCCCAGGCAGCCTTTATTCCCGTTCATAAACTAGTCCCTCTCACATTGTGACACTCTGAAGGGAGGGCTAGGAAATAAGCAGACCAGGGGGAGGTTCTGGCAAACTAGCCAGCCAGTCAGTCCTCCAGGTCACACTAACACATAGAAGGAACATTAAAAACGAGCAGAGGGACCTCGAGGGGGTTTATGTAGTTATAAGGTCTCATCTGTGTCCGGTTGTGAAAATTATGGCTGTAATTTCCATTCTGCCTGATAAATGGCATCTACAGTTTTTACTTGGGTGATTGCCTTCCATAAATCTCCTCAGATTAAACAGTGTACTCTGTACTGATAGCACTTAAAAAGCAATCTCCTTCTCTAATGGCATCCTGCCTTCTGCAGTTCATAAGGTACAGTAGGCCCAAAAATAGGATAATGACTCACCTCACAGTACGTTATGGTGGCGAAGTAACTTTTGTCTTGAAACAACACCATTTAGATTCATCCAGACACAAGCTGTGCCATTTAAGCTCAAATCCGATGAGGCGCGCTAGCTATTCACTAGTTGTTATCAGGTTTCAGCGTGTGACTTGTCTCACATGTGAATGCCCACATGTAAAGCCACCAGTGCAGAAGTACACTGTACCAAACAATTGTCCTGCCCCAAGGGTAGGTCATGTCATGCCAGGCCACAGTTGAATCATCGCTTAGGGGCACTCACACATCTGGAGCCCTTTTGCCCTGCCCCCTGCTGGTTCCCACAGGCTGAATAGCCCTTGAATAGGCCAGTGGACATCACTGTCATAGCAGCTGGGGACTACACTTTTTTTTCTTGCTCCTACCCTGTAAGTGAAAGGTCAGTGTCCAACAACAAAAACTGCACTCACGCACAAGGGAGACTCCCTACTGCATGTGAAATTCGTGGACATGTATAATTAATAGCTGTGCATTGTGTATACCTCTGTGCTTTATCTACAAAATGTAAAAGAACCTCATCAACATGGCTTCCTTACAATTGCACAGACATGCATGTGCACACTATGCTACTCTTTTTGTCTCTCTCCCTCTCAGCTGGACAGTAAAGCACCACAGGGGAGATGTTGACCCTGTTTGAGCAGAGTAACCCCTGCATCTGTCTGCAATACTACCACATCAGCAGTAAGCTTGCCACAAGGTATAACCCCAGCAAGGGAACTGTGTATGCAAAAGCGCCTTTTAAAAGACAGACACAGCATCACCACAGTTAGGGGAGGGCAGGAACGACGGTCCAGCATGTTTGCTGTGAAAATATGGGAAAGGTCAAAAGCAATAAACCAAAATCAAGATTCCAGCATACACCGGGGTACCGGTGTTGACAACTTTATTATTAGATTGCGTTAAAAAATGAAGACGGTGTCAGCTATGTTGCTTCTTTGGAGCCACTTTATCGTTAATTGCCTTCAGGTGTGTCTTTACATAGTCAGATAGTAATTGGGGTGAGGTTCAAGAGGTTTATGTTGCACAATTTGAAAACACTTAAAAGAGGAAATGATTCTTAGCAGTAGCAATTATTCTACCAAACTGATTTAGATATAAACAACTGTAATTGTACTCCACCAAGTACAATTTAAAGGATTCAATTTCCATTCGAAGCAATATGATAGTAACGAGGCAAACTCTTTCATGGAGACAGTGAGGCTTTAAATATTTAAATAAATTGAAAGTTACATACTTATTAATTTAATTTGCTGTAACTGAGATGAAGATTTGTGAATGCTCTGCATGCCTGCTGTGTCTACAAAGACATCTGGAGAGACGTCTTAAATAGGTACCGAGAGCACTTATTGTAACAGCAGCTGGCAGATTTACTATGATGGATCATTTTAGATAGTTGAGCTCATCTGGCCTGATACTCCAGAGGTATGAAGTGCATCAGTGGTTTGAATGAAGGAAAGAACAAAAGACAGATGGAAAGAAAAACGTGAAGAGAAAAATCCTTCAGCAGTCTTTAGATACACCCACCTGGCAGTTTTCTGATGGAGAAGGTCACTCAGCACTTTCTTTATTAAAAGGCAGATGGGTAAGAGTGAAAGGAAAACCTCGAGGAATTTTGAAAAGTTTTAACAAATCTTTGGCACGTACTAAACAGACTGATTTTCTTGCTACCTTTAACTTTTGGCTCAGAAAATGCAGATTAGCATTTATATCCAGTGTGACCAAATGACTTCAGTATAAGTATATAGACATCAAACTCTGTTCTACAGCAAGTCTGTTGTTATTTGACGTGAAGTAATAAGATGATAAAATCTCAATCTTAGTGCTCTGTGTAAAGATACACTCACTGGCAACTTCATTAGTTAAGTTACTTGTCTAAGCAAATATCCAGTCAGCCAATCCCATGGCAGAAGTTTAATATTTCTAATCATGTATGGCTGATGTGGTTGTTATAGCACTGTTAATTGTAAAAATAACCTGACTAGAAGTGGTTTTCTAGGTGAATACCTCTGTTTGATGGCAGAGTTAAGGGAGGAATGGCCAACCAAAGTATGCAGAAAGGCAAATCCTAAAGCGATGGGCCTCGGCTTCAGGAGAAGACCACACTGGACGGCACCACTGGGACAGAGGCTATAGTGGGGACTCACTCACCAAAACTGAACAAAAATGTTGGCTGTTCAGAGTCTCAAATTTTGCTGCAACCTCCAAATGGTAAAATGTTAGGGTCAGAATTTGGTGTACACAGCATGAAAGCATGGATTCATACTGCCTTGTATCAGTAATTTCGGCTGCCACTGGTGAAATGGAGTTGAGGATTTATTTATTTATTTTCGTTTTTCTGGGGCACACTGTGTGGCCATTAATATGAACTGAGTACTGTGTAAAAAAAGCCACAACCTACCTGACTGCGGTCACTGAGCATGGCTGTCCCACAGTCGCTCCATCTTTTCAACAAAATCATACCATCATCAAAATTTCTAGAACGTTCCAATAAATTGCACTCAAATTGCCTCTGCAGTCACCAGATCTGAATTAACAGAGCGCTTTTAGGATTTGATGGAAGAGGAGAATAGCATAATGACAAGATTTAGTAGCAACTGTCATATTCACATGCTTTAAACTGAGGAGAATATTCACAGCACACGGGCAGTCCTGAAGCCCAAAGTGTGATGAACCCACTGAAAGTGCAAAACAAGAACAGCTTTCATGTGGGGAAAATGTGGAATCTGCAGTTTGTTTGAAGGCCACAGCCACGGTAATAGCCGTGGCTGTGGTGAAAGGTGGGAGGAGTTAAGAAGCGAGCCAATCAGAAGTAACCTCTGTGTGAAGAACAGAGATTACAATCCTAACTCGTCAAAAGACTACGACTAAACAAAATCAAAATGTGCTGTCAAATTGAGCGCTGCTTCTTTGTTACATTAGTGTTTTTTTTTGTTTTGTTTTTTTGTTTATTTACAACACAGATGGCGACTTTGCAAAAGCCCATCTCGAGACTTGAAACCAGTTGGTGACGTCAATGTAGCTATGTCCATCTGTTAGACTGTCTATTGCTAAACCTGGAAAGCTGTAATTAAAAGTAGCTGTTATTTGCTATTATTTGCATATTATTGACTTAGATGACTGTCCATTGCACAAATATTACAGTAAATGTTGGCACAGAAAACCCAGTAAAGTTAACTTTTTTTTAAAATTGTTTGCAGAATCCTTTTATTGTTTCAGTATAGCTCAATACTTCCTCTGCTGCAATTAATCATTCAGTCATACTATTGCCTGTGTTTCAAAGGGTGCTACAGAAATGCACATGGAGACATCAGGTTATAATGCGATTTGCGCAGAGCCTGACCGTGAGCATAATGGAATCTTGTCACTCAGAGGGAGCAAAATTGGAATTAATTCAATTTGTCTCACTGACAATTCAGACTTTGATTATAAAGGGACTCGCAGACAAAGGCACCGGTGCCATTGTTTGAGTGTTAGTTAAAAACAGACGAGCCCGCTTGGTTGTCAGTGGCGGCATTCTGGTTTATTTACTAACATTTAGACTATAACATCCCTGCGTGACATTTCAGTAAATAAATACTAATGCTTGTGTCGCACTGAGAGTTGAATGTTGGTGGAATACAAACTATTCAAAATGAACTCTGTTTGCTTTTAGTGCTTCTAAGAAACAAAAGCTGTTTAAAAAAAGGAACAATTACACATAATGAACCCTTGTCGTAGATCGAAGCTGTTACCCAGCAGCTTGACTTGATTACACCGAATGCAAAAGTTTGACAGTAGGCAGCGCTCATATAGTGCTGGTGAATACCTTTAAGGCCAGTATGGTGTAAGGCTGTTGCACTCGCTCCTCCCTCCCTTCTCCAACTCATCTAGCTCCACTCCCTCCCCTCACAGTCCTGTGAATAACCTCCAATCATTTACAATAAGCCCTCCTCTGAGAGCTTAGTAATATGATGATGCTGTATTTCTAAAACTAGGTGGTATAAAACAATAGCACCATGTAAAAAATGGAGAACGAGGGGCTAAACAGAAGCTCTCTTTAACCATACATCACAGTATAGATGCAGGACAGGGAAATATGCTGACATCAGGCCTCTATCTACCTTTCTTACCCTCCACGGGCTCTTCATAAAACAAACGGTGGGTGTAAATTTAGAGGATGCAGCCGTAAACAATAGGCCACTGGGAAAAGTTTAGAGAGTTCAGCTCGGATAACAGTTTAGCCAGGAGAACCTGCTGATGATGAATAGGTTTGTTTGTCACCTTTCTTCTCTCTCCGGGGAACAATGATATGGATCACAGAGGGAGAGCGGGGAAGGGGATACGAGGGGGAAAGAAAAACAGCATCCTAAATAGAACCATAATATAGCCAGCCAGAGAAAATAGCCGGTCTGTGAACCTTTAACAATCCCCCTAATGTGACATGTCAGATTTTTGTTTTTAAACATTCTCAGTGGGAGCTTTTTTTTTCTTCTCTTTTTTTTTCTTTTTTTTGTTCAGGCGCGGTCATGTTGAGAATGGAGTTCATATTTTAACCATAACTCCACACAGTAAATCATTATTGAATACTCTGCTCACCTTACCCGTGGTGAAATGGCTGAGAAAGACTGGGTGAAAAATATCCTGTACGGGAGGCGTGTGTATCTGGATATTCTTAAGCATGCAGAAACACACACACACACACACACACACACACACACACACACACACACACACACAGCCTGCAAGTTTTATGAACATATACCACTAACAACGTACACAAATAACAAACAGGGTCCCCAGAGATGCGAAATGCGCTTCTCATTTAGTTCACAACCTGGCATAGCTTAACAAATAATGCATCACTGTTTTTCAAATTGAATTATTGTGTGTAATGTAGGAGCGTCTGAGTAAGGGAGGGAGACAGTGAGAGAGATAGAGGAACCCTGCAAGTGCGCCATATCTTTCAGAGCACCTCAGGGGAAATGTGGTGTTTTAGATAATGACAGGTCCCTTGTATTTGCAGATACCTGGCACTGCATTATGCCATGAACAAAACCTCATCACAGTCCTCATCCTGGCTGTTGTCATCTTTCAGCAACACACGTGCCGAACAGGTTAAAGCAGCCGCTGCAAGGCTATAAAGCATTCAAAAATTGGCTGTGATGGTGATGATAATGGTGTGCGTGCATGTGTGTGTGCGTGTGTGTGTGCACCTATGGATGCCTGCAATTCCAGTGATTCAGCCTCGAGAGCAGGTCTCTTGTAAAATAACATCATTCTGCATTTTACCGCAATCATGACCAGAGCAGAGGAGAATATAGACATTTTCAACCAGAATTAGATACTTTCAACCAGCTTGTCTGTAGCTGAATTAAAGGGGGGGAAATGAATTATCTTTATGATGAAAGGCTGTGCACCACATTTTATGTCAATACTTATACTTACCACAATATTATTTCTTTTATCAATTAAAGGTGAGAAAAAAGCCTCAGAACTAGTAAATAGCCCAAAATGACTGCAGACCTTCTGTTTTGTTATCAACTTTGAGGTGTTTTTTTGTAGTAGTGTATTATATAGCTTCTAACTCAGTAACCTGATCTGCATACCCCTCTTATAGTTAACAGTACTGTGCAAAAGTCTTGAGCCACCCCACATTTCTTTACATGATGGTAAATATGTTGAAATATGAAAACATAAATGGGAACACAGCACGTAAGTACAACTGTTCAATTCTAACAAGCTTGAATGTCAATATTTGAAATGACCACCTTTATTCTTCAACACAGGGAAACTTTTGTGTCATTTCTTTCAGTAGTCTTCAGGAATAGTTGATTCCTGAAAGGCATTCAAAGCTTTTCTTGAATGTTAGCTGTGTTTAGTTGTATTCTCTATCAACATCATCCCACACTGCTTCAGTAATGTTGTCTGTGCTCTGAGGAGGCCAATCCATGATTGGCAGTATTGTTTTATGTGTGTTTTTTAAAAATTTAAGTATGCATCTACTGCATTGGCAGAGTGTTTGGGATCATTATTAAGCTGTAAAATTAAGCAACTGCCAATCAGATGTTTTCCAGATGGTACTGAACAGCGGTTAAAAATCCAAAGGTACTTTTCGCTGTTCTTTATAATATTAATTCAACAATTTCAACAAGATCCCCAGCATCTGTGACTAAAATGCAGTTCCAAACCCTGTTTTACAGATGGCTGTGGACTCTCATTGTTGTACCGCTCTCCTGACCTCCCAGATACATACTGATTTCAATTTGAACCAAAAATTCATCATTCCATCTGATGTCTTGTCACTGATTTTGAGTCCAGTTCTGGTGTAATTTGGCACACTTCAGCCTTCTCTCCCTGTTTCATTTCTTGACAGCCATCCTTCCACTGAGACCATTTCTGATGAGGCTTCAGTGAACAGTAGATGGATCATCTCTGAGGTCTTTGCTGCACTTTTTCCTATTTCTTAAAAACATGCCTTTTAGATACTGTTCATCTGCTGTAGATGTTTTGTTTTCGTAAGCCTGCCAATTGTTCAGTTTGTGCAGACACATTGCACACCATGCCGAGTAATGCCAAGTTTTCATCTGCTAGCTCTTTGGGAATCACCTTGTACGTGCAAAAATATTATTTTGTGCCTGTTAAAATGTGATATATTTGTCAGTTTTTCATATATTCAACTAATTGCGTTTTTATTTTTGACAGGCTGCTAGTAACAAAGTGCCCAAGGATACAATTTCAAATTAGTTGTTTGCTAAGTTGTCTGTTATGATTGATCCTTTGACTTAGGTGTGTTGTTTGTCATGCTTGAATCATTCATTCAACAACAAACAACAACAAAAAAAACCCATTCCTCTAAAAATTGTCAGGTACAAGGACTAAACTGAGAACGAGTGATGAAGCTGTTGCTAAAAACCACACGGCTAGTAAAAAATAAAAAAAATGTTTTTAAAAAAAGTCTGGCTACGTGGAAGCAAAATATAGAGGAATGACGGATGGCTCGGGCCTCTGTTAAAGTTTAATAGTTTGGTTTAATTTGTTTAGTTTAATTTGTATAGTTTTGTTTTTTTGTTTTTTTTTAAAGCAGCCAGGCCAGATGTCTGTCAAAATATGAAAATAATTAATCAATGTTATGGATGCTTCTTTAAATAAAACTGCACAGTTTAATATGGATCTCCAGTTGATAGGTAGTGGTACCACATTTGAAAGAATAAAAACACCATGCTAGATGTTTTTAAAGGTTTATAAGGGAGGTATAGTCTCACTTCAAGGTGCAAGCTTCTCACGTAAATCTAAGAAGTGGAGTGGAAATAAACTTGGCTTGCTTGTCCTCATGATGGATGAGGGTTCTGTCATGGAAAGGGCAGACTTCACTGTTGTTCCACTGCTGTTTTGAGAAGCATATCTATCGCACAACAGCAAATGTGCCTTGTCCTTCTAGACTTGAGAGAGTGGATTTAGAATGTGTTATGGAGGCTATACTCTGAGTGCCCTCCTACAAAGCATAAAGTCCCCTGCTTTGTAACTGCGTAGGAAGGGCAGGCCTGCTTGCACACCCTGGCTCGAATCTGAGGAAAGATGTTTGCACTGTCTTTCTGTGTTAAGATCAAGTGCATGCTTGGAGGAAGTATGGTCAGTGGGATACAGGAGTCACAACCTTGCCCTTTGCGGTTTGTGGACTGATCATGAAAAAGGCTTCTTCAGTAACTCAGAAGAAGGACATTGTCAGACAACAGGGAGACGTGAACCTTAAAAACACAATGCCCTGAAGACTGGGGGGGGGGGGGGCAGAAAAAATCAATTTCACTCCCTCTTTCACACTCTCTTTGACACACAGACACACGCACAGAGTTTTTGGAAAGGCTCAGAGCCTTCATTTATTTCAGTTACTGTAAGGATGAGAAACATACACGGTTGAAAATAGAGGCCAAAATGTGCATTTGATCTAAATGTTCCACTGCACAGCTCTTAGCCACACCACATACATTTATTAAAATGATTAAAATATATGAGCTAGATTTCAAAGAAAACTTACTTGTACAGTAAATGACTCAGAACCACAGCAGGCTTAGGAGGCAAGGTTTTTGCAACTGCAGCAAACCCTGCAGAAAACAAATAAAATGCAGTCTCATAGTTCCACTAAAGGAAGCACACACACACACACACAAATACAAAATTTTAATGCATCATTGGTTCACTATGAGTGCAACTCTAAGTAGGTTAAAAAAGAAAAAAATTTTTTTCTTTAGGCAAGAAAAAAATACTCAGGTAGGGTCAGGAAACTTTGTCGACTTTGATGAATCAGTGATGATGTTAAGGTTTTTCTGTTGTTCTTGTTTTTATTGGACTTCCTTGTCCAGCTTTAGAACAAAATGTCAGGTGAAGATAAATTGGCCTGTTCAGTAATTGATGGTCATTAGTTTTTCCCAACAGCGTTGTTTCCAACACAAATTATTTTCACATAAATATAATTCACATAGGCATTTGAAAGTTGCTGACAAAGGCAAATGACAAATTGCAAACACAATCTTGCACCTGTCTTGTAACCGTATTTAGAACAGTAGTATTTGACCGAACCCCTAACATACCCATTGCTACCTTTGGCATTTTCATTATGAGGAATCCATTCAGTGGTCACTCTACTCCTGCACGTCAACAAACCGTTTCTGACGCACCAGATTTGTCAAACTAATGGAAATAACGTCCAGTGAAGGTCAGTGATGTCACACAGCAATGAACACTGGAGACGAAGGAGGCCGGAGACTATGGGAGGATGTCAGGTGACGGCATCAGAGAGAGAGATTGGCTGAGAGATGAGCACATGGCAGAATGAGAAAAAGCAAGAGGCAACAATGTGAATGTTGTGTGGATTATGAAAATCTGATAAACTGAAAAAACCCAGGGGGGAGTGGATAGGGACAGGGTGGGGGGATACTTCTTGGCAAATCCTGAGTTTAGAATTATTTTGTAAATTCCCACCTGACTTTTTATGTTAAGATATATTAATACCATGAAAGTCATGTTGGTCTTATTCCACATACTTCATATAGCAGGAATAACAGCTTTGCCAGATGGCATGTAAAACCTTTAATGTTCCGTTTTTCAGCACTGAACTACACTGCTAAACACAAAATGGTGCGACTGTGTGTGTCTGTGTGTGCCTGCATGCATGCAAAACCAAGTGAATGTTCGTCTTTGCCTGCTTAAATAAAGCGTATGGATTTTGATTCTCGAGGCAAAGTAGCCGAGCTGTGTTTGCCAAGAAAAGCCAAATGTCTGGAAATTCAGATGAATGGCTCGTTTTAGGCCACGTTTGCAAAGATGGACTGACAGAAGGGGAGAGTAGCCGTCGGTCAGGGTCCTGGCTTGGATTCATAATGACCCCGGGGCAGATTACCAGCCATCTGTATAGTGCCATAGATATCTGCAGACTGCTCCTGTAGCAGAGAGAGGAAACACTGGAGATGGAAGAAATGGAAGAGTGACCTTTGGGTGAATGAGTAAAGAGACAAGGCTCATAGGACAGACAGAGTGGATGAGATGGACAGCGGCAAAGAGAGAGAGAGGTGACTGACAATGATAGATGGAGACTCTCACAATCTGGAGGAAACGGAAGGAGCATGACTTACACCCAGCCATGTCCTACAGTATATCACTTATGCCTGCTTGGCACAGCCCAAGGCTTAGAGGAAGAGGAAAGGTGAAGGAGTCTGTCAGTTCCATCTTCTCGCAGGTGCTTGGAGACAAGCCATTTGTCAAAGTTTGTCATTGGCTCTGAGGTTATCTTGCCTCTCTGATAGGAGATGATAGGAAGAACATCAGAGTTGCGGGGGTGTTTGAAGGGAGGTGTGTGACAGTGCGGGAGTGTGCGGTGGGGGATTGGGGGGGATGTTCATTTGGTCTCTATATCTAAAACATCCATCACCCATCAGACGTGTAGGTGTCACCTAACCAGGCAAATCTAATGATGTGATCCTGTGGAAGTGAGGAGGAGGAAATCGATCTCCACAAGTTTTGAGTGAAGTTTAACAGTATTGAGCTTTGCAAGACCAACGAGCCTGCATCAGTCATTCAGAAACTGCATTTTTTTTAAATAAATAAAAAAGTGTGCTCCACAGGCCCAGTGGAGAATGTTATGGGTTTAAAAAAAGGGAGAAAATGCTTTACTAGCAGTGAAAAGGACTGCTAAACACGATCCCCCCCCCACACACACACACACACATGAAATACATATGATCTCACTGCAAATATAATGTATGTTTATAGCAGGAAAGGAAGGAATGTTTATAGCAGTGGTGTTCCATCAGGGGAGGCAGGGAAAACAGTGCTTGTCCAGTGAAATCTCAAAATACACATTTATCTAAACTAACCAAAGGGGAAGGAATCCCTCTTCTTACACATGATTTTAAAGAATATGATGCAATACTGGAGGTTAAAAAGAACATAAAGTATTTAAAATGATCTGCAGCAGAAATACTGATCTATATAACATTAGGAAACATAGTTTTCTTTTAGAATAAGCATGTTTTACTCTTTTAGTAAGGTATTGCTACTTTTACTAAAGGAGTGGTTCACAAAAAAACCTCCACTACTCAATATTTTCAGGTAGTGGTAACTATATATAATGCCTAACAATTTTATCAAACCACCATCTAATGTAAATGAACAGTATTGGTAATTACTAAATCTGTTTGTTTGTTTTTGTATGTCCAGCTCCTTAACTGAAATTATATTTTTAATGCTAAAAGTGTAATTAATGTTATCCAAGCAATTTTCAAATTTGATGTTTTACAAAAAACTGAAAAAAACAACAGCAAACACCTTATTATTATTTTTTTGATTAAGATGCTAAATTACAGTTATTTACTTGCATTCCTGAATAGAAAAAAATGTAGTGGTTGAATGTTATGCTTGATTACTTTCTGACTTCTTGGAAAAGTCCAATCTGCCATCTCAAATTTGGCTCCAAAAATATTAATTCCGTTTGCTTTTTGCCTAATAAAATCAAATAAAAACAACTCTATGAGATATTTATATAATTTAAAGCTTTCATTGCAGTATAGCAACTATTTCATTTATAAAGTGCTTGTTAGTTTGTTCATTGGACTAAGACCATGAGCTTCATGATGGCCAGCGGCAAGTGTTAGTGTAAAAAAGGGACCTGTCCCTCTAAACCACTAATGTGGTTCTCTGTAGATGTCAGTGCTTACAAAAGAGCCCTTTGACCACACTGTCTGCGGAAAGATGATGTCCCCTGGAATGGTTAGCAACACCAAAGCTGTCTGAATAGATTTCATGGTCACTCTTCATTTTTTCTAACACAGCATGACAATGAGAGGCATCTGACATCGCTTCAGCATTTACTGTAATCGCCAAACGTGACTGCTTACGAGAATATGACTAATAACTGGCACAACTTTTGGAAGCCCAACACGTGACAGCAGTCAGACTTGTTTTTATTTTATTTCATCGTGTCCAACTGCTGCACTTATTGTGCGTCACGCATTCCTGTCTCAGCTTTTTTCTCAGACAGCTTTTGCCTCAATTTGATTTACACATATTCTTATTACAGAAGGATACTTTGGCATCATTAAGTCAGTGGAAAAACAAGCGTACCTTGTAAAATTAACACTTGAATATTCTATTAAATGAGAACAAAGAAACTGACATTTGGATAACAGATTCCTACAAACACTGGCAAACTGATTACAGGAACAGATTAATGCAATGTCTGTCTCTAACATGGCACAGTGCCTGAGAACAGGTTGGCTTCTATTCTCCAAAATAAAATAATAAAAACCAGGATGACCTTGAATTAGCTGGGGCTGGCTCCCTGGCACTGCCGACATGAAATCTAAAATTACTGCTGGGGGGTCAGCGGGGGCCCCTGTCGGGGGATCGGAGAACCACGGGCTGTGTTTTGCCTTGCCAGTGAGGTGGAGGAGAAACAGTCAGTGACAGATGAGTGAAAGATAAAGAGTATGACTCCGTTGCGACGAATTTGTTCTCACCATATATTTTCTGTTTTATTCTTTGTATTTCCTCTGTTGAGGTTGGCCATAAAAAGCCAAGGAAAAGCCAAGGTCAAACTGAGTGAACACTGCAAACATTAAACCTTGAAAGCTGGAATAGTGAAATCTGGCCGCTCTCTCATTTCTTTTATGGAAGTGGAAAGCAATCCGCCAGACCCATTACTATTAATTGAAAATGTACAGTAAGAGGTCAAGGCTCTACACTCTGATGTAAAGAACATCACAGGTTTTGTGGTGACTTTATCATCGGGGTAGATTGAAATATAAAGTGGTGACATAAAAGGGAAACTACAACATGCTTTAAACTAGCTTGATGAAGCAGTCACAGGAAAATGTCGAGTTTCAGCACAAAAACCTGATTTTTTTTCTGCAAAGTATGAGTGCTAATAGAGAACAGCACATTCCTCTAACTGATCAACCCAGTGTCTTAAGCTACACACTGAATTATATTCATTATATAAATACTAGCATATCTCTTCTCCAAAATCCAATGTTTTGCACCCCTTGTTGTTCTTTGCTTTTTGCAGAGCAGAGTTGAGACGCAGTTCAGGGTGTGAAATATTCATAGACAGAAAAAGAAAAAGAATTCTTGTATAACACATCTTACCCCTAAGAGGCATTAAGTTTTACTGATGCTTTGTTAAAAAATTCCATGTAGCCTACAGAAATAAAGCATGATATCTTGACAAGTGCCTTCAGCACAACATCTTTGTGGCTTTTAAACCCAACATGCCAAAGTTCATTGTTACTCCAGACAGCAAAAATGATTTTGACATTTTCTTCATCTGCAAAATGGCCCATTATGTTTTTATACTCTGTATCTAGTTCTAGTTTTGTTGGCATTTCTTTACTATTCACTAAACTCAAATATTGCTAAGAAATCTTTTTTTTTCTAACTCATCATTTCTTTAGAAACTCGGGCTGCTTTGCGGTTGTCGCCCTTGATGGGCTTGAGTTCAAAAATCAGAGAGAATCACTTCTTGAGAATATAAATGCTAAAATTACATATTTACCACTGTGTTTCAGAGCATACCGAGAATAAACCAGGTCACGAGGAACAAACGTGACAGCACGATAACAACCATTCTTTCAAAGGTGTTGACAAGGACAGGGCAGGCTACACCACTTGGCCTTGAGATGCTTCCCACACTGTCATATGGTCTGATTCAACATTCACTTCACAGTATCTTTTCTGCCTGTCCTATCTGAACATGCCTCAGTAAAGGATGGCCAGCTTAACCTATCATCGAGTCTATAACCTTTGGCCTCACTGATTGTGTAGAGCGGCTGAGGTATGGTTGAATTTCAGCACCTAAATGAATAGAGGGGAGAAGGGCATTTGGCTGTAAATGTTGTCCGTTTCTAAGATCACAGAGCAAAAGTCCATGACTGGCCCCATGCCAGCCATGTAATCAATTAATGATTGGAGAAAACACCCAAAGACAGTGGCACATATTCCCGCAACTTGGGGTAGAAAAACAAGAAAAATATATAAACTTTCTAAGATAACATGTAGACATAAACAACTGTTTATGGTTGCTGAAGCTGTCATCTAGATTTTAAATGTTTCTAATCCAGTTTCTCTCAAAGGTGTGATAATTCATTTCTAAGAAGAGGTGATATTGGAGTGTCACAATGGCTTCAATAAAATCACAGCCCCCTGAAGCTATCTGCAGTCTATCTCCATTATAGTCAAGCACTCCCATGAACCCTGCCTCTGTTGATATCACCTTTCATGAAAGAGCCTTTCCTCATTGTCTCTTTTCATTTTGTTTATTCATTGTTAATAGAAAGCTAGACACCCCAGTGGTCACAGATATTCAGAAAGGTAAATAAGAGCAAAAGGAAAAAAATAAAATAAAAACGCCAGTAAGTTTCAACAGCCGCCTCATATTACCCGTAATGTGTTAACTGTTATTGCAGGTTATGTAAGGCAAATTTAACAAAGTTTTAAGAAATGTGAGAACAAAGAGAATCTAAAAATTCACGTTGATTACTGAAGAGTCTGACTGACATAAACATAAGAATCAGGAGATCATTACAAGATACTGATATCATGTAAGACTCTGAATACATGAACTACAATGGATAACTTTTGGCCCTGTTTCCTTTACTGTTCCCTGAGCCCTGAGCCATTTTTAGAAATGCAATGTTTTGATAAGAGGATGGTGGAAGTACGTATTTATTAGCGTGTTTTTAGTTCATATTAACAGTTCCACAATGGATCCTGTTTGTTCTAGATGTTAACCTTCTTCTAACCTAATCATGTCAGCGCCTGATG
>NW_024582522.1:1133592-1143290 GCF_018398535.1 Haplochromis burtoni | reverse complement strand
GGTTAAATCTCTCAACGAGTCCATCACTCTGTGGGTGGAGGGGTGTTGTACGGGTCTTATGGGAGCCTAGTTTCTCGCACATGGCTGCAAACACACGGGACTCAAAGTTCCTGCCCTGGTCCGTGTAGATTACTTCAGGTACCCCAAATCTGCTGAACATCCATCCCCTCCACCAACGCATCCACAATCGTCTCAGCCTCTTGGTCAGGTAAACTGTATGCCTCTGGCCACTTTGTGAAATAGTCCATAGCTGTGAGGATATAGCATTTTCCCCTTTCTGTGCAGGGAAAAGGACCCAGGATGTCCATCCCCACCCTCTCCATTGGCTACCCTGCCTGAAACTGTTGCAGTTGGGCATGGGATTTGGCTGTGGGCCCTTTTCATGCTGTACAGCTGCTGCACCATCTCCTGCAGGGCCCGAGGGACCACCAACTGCCACCTCATCTTGCCCGTAGCTGGTTCCTTCCAGCCCCTTTCCAGCACTACATCATACCGCCGCAAGGCATTAAACATGGACCAGAGTCCCTTTGTGGCCCGTGACAACATGGCGATTTCCCCCCATTGGGGTTGTCGCTGTTCCTCAATCCACCCAAGCACTGGCTTGATGTCAGCATCCTCCTCCTCTTGATGTCTCCACTCTGTGGCATCCACAACAACCAGCCTCTGACTGGATGGTCATTCCTCTACCCCCGTCACAGCACACTTTACATTGGGCACCAAGTGGTCCTCCTCCTGAGCTTCCTTCCTCTCACAGTAGTGCCATCTGTCTTGGGCACAGGGTCTGCGGGAAAGCGCATCTGCATTTATGTGCTCCGACACTGCTGGCATCTGTGTCAAGGACAAAGGGCAGAGTGGGGTCAGGCGGAGAGAGCACTGGGGCCCCACAAGGGCTTCTTGCAGTGAGGTGAAAGCTCCCTGGCAGCCTGCTGTGGAACAGTGTGTAGGTCTAGAGAGGAGAACCACGAGGATCCTGTCACAGTGTCAAGGGTCTCAACTATACGTGGTACAGGATATGGATCCTTGGATTTAGGATGAGCAAACAGTGTCTGGATCCGCAGCTCATCCGGAAGCAAGGCCTGGAGGAAGTGGTCACAAGCTAATTCGCACTGGATGAGTGGGGGGAATGTGGCCATAGGTGCGGTTGACCAGCCACTCATTGTCATTAGCTAGGTCCCTAATGGACTCCCCCGGTCGTCGGCGGCGGCTGCACAGTTCGGAGCGCAGCAGGCTCGGAGCAGAGCAAGAACTGAACTGCCTCTTCAGAGCCTCGACCAAAGCATCATAATCCCCCCTGCCCTCTGGGCTCAAAAGCAGCAAGCTAGACAGGGCATCACCAGTAAGGCACATAGCTAGCTGCAGGGATTTCTCTTCAGCAGACCACCCACCAACCCTGGCCAACAGTTCAAATTGTGCATGAAAAGCTTCCCAGTCAGCCTTGCCATCATACCTGGGGGTCTTCATGGAAGCGTGGAAAGTGCCTCTATATGTAAATAAATACGTTTTTGTACAATATCGGTATCGGATCAGTATCATCGATACCACCCTGAATTTTACTTAGTATTGGATCGGAAAGGAAATCAGTGGTATCGCACATCACTACCAACTATGCCATAAGTGAGTGGCAATTCTGAACACAAAACACTGATAACACAATAGTCAACTAACTTGTAACCCAGTGCGTTAGAATATATTTTATTATTTAATTGAGTTTACCTAACTACTACTGTTCTTGCTGTTTCAGAGCAAACATGACCAGATAATTTCCTCTGGGATTATTAAAATATTCTGATTCTCATTGAAACAGATTTCAAAGGTCAGTTGTTGATTTTGTTTGTAAGGATATTCCTGGCAACTAATTTGCAAGCCATTCCAAAAAATACACTGGGCAACTAAGAGACAAGAAACCCTCTTAAAATATTTAAAACTTACTTTAAGTCCACTAATGAATATTGCCTGTGTATTTTAGGAGCTAACATTTATGATGTTAGATGAGCTGCAGAGTTTTGGCTAACCTTAGCATTACTAATAGTAGCAGTAGACGTCTTTTGTTTTGCTAGCATTCACGGCTCGGTGCACAACATAGTTACATTTCGCTTCAGGTGGTTGGTACAACAGCCAAGGACAGTTTATAACAGCTGTCTACATTAATTTACATTTCCCTTTCCTTGTTTAAAGCTTCCGTTCACAGAGAGAGCAAGTGAGACACAGAGGCTTGCCAGGACTGCTGCACTAGCTAGTGTTAGTAGCATTATAGCATCTTTGAACCAATAACTGCCTTTGTACACACACTGTAGGAAGGTTTTGTTAACTATCGAGTAGAATAATACCAGTTGGCTGTCTGTTTTGAGGTATTGTAAAAACTCCAGTGCTTTCACCATCGTGTTAATGTTTGTCCAAGGTTAGCTCCTGCTTAGTCTGTTCAGTCTCCCTCTTCTCCTTCTTTGCATCCTCTGATAAAGCATTTCTTTTTCTTTTAATGTTTAACTCAACAGATCCACCAGTGTCTATAAAAAATAAGTCTAGTACTAACCACTAGCCACTAATTGCTTCCAGGTTATATATATATAAAGTTCATCAAAAAAAGTTATCTAATGCCTTTTTAGGTCATCGTACTTATCCAATGAAGATCATTTTTTCTTACCTGACCTCCATGCTTTCTTCTTCTTTCTACTTTATCCAATAAAAAAAGAAAACAAAATTAAATAATTTAATTCTAACAGACATTTATAGTAAACCAATTTGAACACCTTGTGTGCTACTACGGAAGTTAATCTGAGAACCGAGCCAATATTCTCGTTAAATGATAGATCTGAATGTAATTGCTAATAATAAAAAAAAGACACACTATAATGGCTGTGTGTATTGGATCTTGACTTACGTACAGGCTGATAATCAGTACACATACTCCTTAATCTGACATTTTAATCTTAAATTTCCTGTAACAGCTGATTCCAGTGTGAGTGTGACATGCACAAAACAAAAACAAAACAACACAATTATAAAGCATTTGATTTCCCTTTTTTCTTATGTGAATCATAATAATATTAATAAAGATGTAGCTGTTACTACCTGCTATGCATATTTGTGCATCACAACCAATTTATAGAGCAGTTTGTTCAGCTTTAGTTAATAATCTTGACAGTGTTAATAAACAATACTTATTAAATTACGCTTTTATCAATAACAATAAGAAAACAGATGTTTCCTAGGTTCACACAATGAATATATTAGTTTGTACTATTCCTCATTTATTAGGATGAGTTGAAAAACCAAGCACTGAAAAATAGCATGCATGTATCCTTATAATAATATTGCGAATCACGCTCATGTATGAACCATGCATCAGTAATGACCTAGTCTTACACTTAATCAGCGATTGTGAAGATACAGAAACAAATGCACAGCATGCAGCCATTATTTTACACAACCTTCTCCATTAAATAAATAAAAAAAATCACGATTTCAGTGGAAGCTCATTGTTT
Source organism: Haplochromis burtoni (assembly GCF_018398535.1). NCBI lineage: Eukaryota > Metazoa > Chordata > Actinopteri > Cichliformes > Cichlidae > Haplochromis > Haplochromis burtoni. Next base: position 1,139,808 of record NW_024582522.1, on the reverse strand, counting down.
AAAAGTAGCTGAGCTCTCCCTGGCTTCCTGATAGTTTGCATGCTGCTGGCATGCTGACTGCTGATCTCTGATAAACAAAGAGGAAACAAATGAAGAACTAAATAATTTACACTTTATTAGGTGAAAACAAATCTTTGTTATTCCAAGAGACCAACAAAAAGAGAGATGAAGGGATACATTATCTTGTTATCAGGAGAAAAAAAAACATAGAACCTTACAATCACAGCTACTGTTGGCTTCTGTATTTGATGAATAAAGTATTGGCAGCTGAGTTTCACTCACAAAAAGGTATCATGTTCACAACACACCCATTTATTGTAGAAAGAATATACACATACAGTATAATTGATGTATTCCCAAATAAAACATTTCATTGAGAGTTGATTGTGATGTGTAAATCTGTCGAGCAGGAGCATATTCAATATATTTGTTCAGGGAGCGCTTTAGTCCAAAAAAAAAAAAAAATGTTTCGTGGTGCTTACCTTTTACTTCCTCCATGCATGGATGTCAGGGACTAGCTTTAGAAACTACTGTTGTCATCAACCTAAATTGTCTCTGCAGTGTTCTTGTTAGCTTTCCGCCTGATATCATTTAACTTCTGTCTCACACTGAACAGTAGGTCTCACATTGAACTGCAAATTGCTGACCTAATCTGTAATTCCCTCCCACACTAGTTTCATCATCTGCCCTCAGTGGTTTGTGTATGTGGGTTGTATATTTCAGCTTGTGGCTAACTGTGTGGGGCTAGCAGGATGTAGGATTAAACTCAGTCAATTGCATGTGTGTGTTTATGAGCTGTGGTTTTATTGCGAATCAAGCCCGATAGTATGGGATATCATGCTTACCTGTTGCAAGCATAGCTTTCTAATGAGTATCGGTCTACCTCAATTTACCCATACATGCATGCATCCTTTTTATTTCACTTAAACGGGTCCGGTTTGCAGGGGTAGCTACATAAGCAAGGATGCCCAGATGTCCCTTTCCCCAGTCACCTCCTCCACCTTGTCCAGAGAAACACAGAGATGTATGCCAGCCAAGAGATGTGCGTTTCCTGGGTCTGGCCCAGGGCCTCCTCCTACCAACCTCAATAGCCAGGGACGGCAGAGTCTGCACCCTTGACCGCACCTCAACACACAATGCGCTTGAAGTGGGCGGACCTGTGTAGCTACTTTGGGCCAGGCCATATGGCCTAAGGCCCAGCTATCAAGCACCAAGGTTATTATCGTTAACGAAAACTAACGAAATAACGAAAACTAGAAGTGAAAAAACATTTTCGTTAACGGAAATAAAAATAAAAACAAAAAAAGGAAAACTAACTAAAACTGTAATGAGTGTTCACAAAACTAACTAAAATTAACTGAATTTATAGCAAAAATGTGTTTAGTTTTCATTGATGTGTGCGTGTCATACAATAGTCAAGGGTGAAAATGAAGTTTAGTTTCCAGATTTTTTTCTTGCTGTCTACATTATGCCAGCAGGTGGCAGTACGTTAGTCGAGTCGTCTGTGTTGCTGCTCCGTCCACGCGCAGAATCATGTCAGGAAAAGTCGGGAGAAAGCGCCGAGTCCAATTTGGGATTACTTTGAATATGACTGTGTTTTGGATAAAGCAAGTGTCTTGTAGTGGAAAGAGACAAATTATGAGGGACATTTCTAAAGGGAAAAAAATCCCACAAACCTTAAAGTGCACTTGAAAAGCTCACACAAGAAGGCTAACCTAGCTTACCTTGAGAAGGTAAGGGAGCACACTCAACCCTCATCCCCAGAAAACAGAAGCTAACCCCAGGCAAGGCAGCGTGATGCATCCCGAGACAACAGGACGGGGATATCTACATAACTGTGTGAGTCAATTGCCTTCAAAAAGTTTATCAATTCACTTGAACCAAAATTACGAACACCCGGTGCTGCAAGAGTTAATAGTCTCATTGGGGCCAAGATATACATTTTATAGTTGCCTGGTATCAATGGTTGTTCATCTGCCTAATTTATTTATTTATTTATTTAAAGAACCCATAGGTGGGAATGTGAGTTGTCTGTCTCTGCGTGTTAGCCCTGCGACAGACAGGCGACCTGTCCAGGGTGCAGGGTATGGTAGCTGGAATAGCAACATACCCAAGGATAAGCAGAAGAGCAATGACTGATATGATGAAACTGGGATTTTGTTACACTTAATTATTGCAAACAAACTAAAACTATAACTGAAACTAATCAAAACTAAACTGAAACTAAGGATTTTCAAAAAAATAAAAACTAAACTAAACTAGCAAACAATTGGTAAAAACTAATTAAAACTGATATAAAATTGAAAATCTGAAGTCAAAACTAAATAAAAATAAAAACTAATGAAAATTGCAAAACTATTAAAACCCTGGTCAAGCATATATAAAGCTTCACCTTAAGAGTCCTGCTATTGGGTGAGCACCGAGCAGGGTACACAGGTCCCACATACACAAACCAGCTTAAAGGATGCTGTTAATTGTGATAGAGCTTTCTCTTTTGTAATGTAGACCTACAATATACAATATACATATATATCTATATATAACCACCTTTTTAATATATTATGTTGTAACAAAATAAACTGTAGTCAGACTGCATTCTTTTTGAAAGTCTAATCACATCTCTGTTTTTAGTTGAACCTGATTAATATTAAGCTTTCGGTTTGATTAAGTACCCCTAGGTTTACTTAATCTAAGTACAAATTAAAGGATTTTTGAGAGAGATGATAATTAAATAATTAAACCCCAACATAATGTGGGACTGTGGGTGGCCTTTGAAGGTTTGAATCAAGTTCACTCTGGTGACACTCACTAAACAAGCTAATACCTTATACTGTATCTTGGAAAGTAAAACACAATTTAGCTGATCAGCTGTAGCAGAATGACTACAGACCCAAGTCCGATCACCTCATTTGGTTCTTCCTCTTAGGTAAGATGTTACAGTCTCAGTACTCCATCGTTTGGTGCCCAGCAGGAATTGTTGTGTTCGGTCAGTGGCTTGATACGCACAAAATGCTGCAGACTCCAGTCCAAATTGAATTAGTGAAAGACCCAACTTACAACTTAATCAGATCGAATTTGAGACCACTAATTAAGAAGAATAATTACATATGCCCGTCCCCTGTGGGGCAGAGTACTCTTAAGCATGTGTTTTAGAGGAACTGTTATTAATTATGGTGGATAAGGACTGAAATGATTATGGCTTTCTGCGTAGTCATGTCAAGTGTGGCGTGACTGAGGAAATAATTGTTTTGATCTGCTCTGCTGCGTTCAAAATCTAAAGTTAGTCTGATGAACAATTTAGAAACATTATGCTCCAATTGTGTTCTTTAAGTTCTACTTCAAAGCTATCTCTTGGATGGAACAGAAAAGTTTCCTTCCCACCCCCATCTGCTTTTTCTGTTCGTTATTTTAACTCCCTAATCCAGGGCTATATCATTCCATGACAAGGCCGGATCTACACTGAATCCCTAATGTGTTTGAGTGAACCTCATCTGGATTGGAGGAACTAAAACGTAGCACTTGGTCAGTATCTTCTATTGCTACATTATTTATGCTAGCCCTTGTGATTATCCTTCATTCAAATTTATTATTTTAAAAAATATATCATTATTACATTTGAGGTAAGTAAAATCAGTTCACACAGAGACTGACTGAGCATACACCTTTGACTAATGCTTATGAAGTCAGTTTTTTAGAAACAAATAAACCATACTGATTTCAGCAGTTAGTGTGGCTAATCAAGTATGTAGAGTCATGTGGCGAAGAAAGTTTTCACAGCATTACACTGGGTCCTGTGTGTGGTGGCTTTGTAGGGGAGACCAGGTATGGTTGTAACACCATCAATCTTGCCAATCAGGAATGAGATAAAAGCCATATGGTCATTTCAGTGTTTGCCCACTTCCATTCCCGATTTCACATGGTGCTTGCCATGGCTGGAAACAACTGCGTGTAGATTTTATTGAGAAAAAAAACAAATTTTTTTGATCAGCACAAAACTTTGTTTAATTCTTAAGCAATTGGAGATAAAATCATATGACTTACAGTATAATAAATTAAAGTTTCTTAGGTAAACTCTGATACATTTCCCCCCTGTTAATTTTAAGTCTCCATGTTAATACAGTTAGTTAAACTATGACTGACATATATGACTCATATGTTTTTTAAAGTGCTACAACCATCCCCTTCCCCAAAGTATAAATGTTTTATTTATTAATTTTAATACTTTTACAGCATGCCTAGGCAGTGGAAATGAAAGACTGCTAGAGGTGTGTCTGCTGATATTGTTTTTAAAGCATCTGATGAGGTCTCAGACAGGGGCGATTCTAGGATCAGAGCTTTGGGGGTGCTGAGCACCCAGAGAGCTCAGTCAGGCAAGACAAACTTTACTCATCACGATGAGACTTCTTCCCTGTCTCTGTTAGACCCTGCATCCTTAAATGTCTCCAGTTGTCCCGAGTTCCCTGTGACTGTCTCCTTGGTGCATTTAAACCCCTGTTCCTCCCTGTCCTCATCGTCTGCTGTCTTCGTCTCCGTTATTAGTCATCATAATTTTACCATCTCTGTGCAATTCTGCAAATTTCTTTATTAAATCATTAGATTCTTAAATTCATCAAGTCTCTCTCTGCCTGGGTCCTCGTCACAAAACATGACATCACTGTTTTGTACATTTTAACACAATTTAATCCCCACATTTGTGAAAGAAAAGCAAAACACCTTTTTAAAAGTCTGTAACAAAACCATCAAATCTGATAAAGGTTATTTAAATGCTGCAAACGAAGAATGGATTGGAATTTTTAAAAAAACAACATATCCTAACCTTAATTACTGGGGAAGAATAATGAATGATGATCATAGTGAGTAAGAAGTAAACTGAGTGTATTTTTTGGACATTCACTTTTAATGTGTATGTATAATACAATAGAGATATATAAAAAATACACTCCAAAAATAGAGTCCTTGAAATGTACAAATGTACAAAATATTGATTAAAAAAATTATAAAAATGGAGGCAACTTTGCCTATGGTACAATGTATGAAAAGATCTTTATTGCAGATTACCATAGAACCAAGTCCGCTAGAGCTTATATTATATTTTTACATGCTGTAGTGCCATTTTTGGGAGCATTTCAAGTTGATATACATCAATACAACCATTATAGCCCAAAATCTAATAATATTTATGCATTAAGTGCAAAGTAATTACATACATTGCAAAAAAGTGCAATAAACTACAAAAAAATTGAAAATCGTTTTTGTTTTTTTAACATATATTTCTAGTTAGAGAAATTTAAGAGGCTTATCCTTAAAAACTGTAAATACAAAAAAGTTGCACATAATAGTTTCCCACCACAGGAAATTTATTTTAAGTGTCTTCATAGTTTTATTTTTGAAATACACCAATTTTTATATACTGCAGGAAAAACGCAAATAAATATTATAATGCAAATTTGCAGAAAAACCAGCATATGCATCAAAATAAACTATTTCCAGCAGTGCAATATGAGTCCTAAGCATCCCAGAAACAACACAGAAAGTCATAAAGTAAAACATAACTTTTAAAAACACTACTATAGGCTCATAAGGCCCCGATGGTAAAAAAACTAATTTCCGCAAAATGATGTCACTGATCGGATCGGCAAAGCGTGTTTCTGGTCTGAGTGACCAAAAGCGCAGAAAATAAACAGAAACAAGAAAAGTGCGAGAGAGCGCAGTACCGAGGCTGCCATCCGCGGCGCCATCTTGAAGTATTATGTTTTTGTTGCTGCAAGTGCTTTTTATGCAGCTTTTGCAAAGCTATATGTGGAAGGAAACTGTGACCAGGACAAGCTGATGGCATAAGATGTAAGTAAAACTCCTCCGGTTTCATATGCAAAAAAATTTATTGCGCTAGCTTACGTGGTTGCAGTGCTACCGGGATTTAAAAATAGTTACGCAAAACGGAGCGTGCCTGCTCCGACCGGCTTTAACGTTGTCTTCCCAACAGTTTCACTAACATCTACACTGGATGGCCAGGAAGCGTTCACGATGTCTTCTCGGGCGCTTCTCCGGTGCTGATAATTGGCGTCTGTCTTCTGCCAGTGACGTGAAAGATGGTTCTCTAGCATATCAAGACTATCTCTCCACTCCGTTACATATTCCATATGTACGGGGTACGACCCCCCTTGGTCGTGGCATGTGGATATTTCTTTAAGACACTCCGGCACACCCGGCTATGCC
>NW_024582522.1:1127166-1133572 GCF_018398535.1 Haplochromis burtoni | reverse complement strand
TCTAAGCGCTGATCTCCCCCGAACAGTTTCTTCACAAGGGTTTTATTACAATGATGACGTCAAGTCACATGATCGGTATCAGTCAGGGGGAACTCGGAAAGTTCCCCTATATGGCCTCCAGATGTGTGTGTGTGTGTGTGTGTGTGTGAGTGAGTGCCTTGAGAGTGCTGTTTGTATGTGCGTCCGTCAGGAGCATGCTTCGACATCCTCCGTGGGTGCTGCCTCTCCCCTGGTATTCCCCTGGTAGCCCCGGTATTCCCTGGTGTTCCCCGATACACATCCAATACACATCAGATGTGTATCGGATTCAGTACCACATACGAAAGTGACCCATATCGGATTTGTGCTGTTCACACTGTCATACCATGATTGGATATGGGTCGCATAGGGTCAAAAAAGTCGGATTTGATGCGCTTTCGCCTGCAGTGTGAACGTAGTCAAAAGGAACATGGAACAAACCTTGAATTAACAAAAAGTGAGCCGTTTAATGATGCTGGTAAAAGAGGTACAAACAAAGGGCAAGACAAACTGAAGTAAAACTAACATTAACCTAAACTGGGAGAACTAAACAAACAACATGAAAAACCTAGACATGAAACCTAGAAACATGACATGGAGAACATGACGTGAATAACAGACGACCTGACAAAGATTGAACAGAAACACACAGACTAAATACACAGGGGTGATTAGGGGAAGTGGAAACACATGGGGAGCATGTGACACTAATCTGACATAACGAGACAAAGGAAGCAAAGCTGACTAGACTGACATAGGACAGAGACCGTCAAAATAAAACAGGAAACAGAATGGAAAGCTTCACAAGAAACATAACAGACCCATGTCAGAGACCAGAATCGTGACAGTATCTGTAGTGTTATGAAAGTTTGTTCTATTAAAATAAATTACACACCTACACACACCAGAGTGTGTTTGAGTTATGGTCAGTCACTGAGAGACAGAGACAGACACAGTTTTTTTTATTCCAATATTCCACCTTTTTAAAGTCTGATGCGGACTCTTCTTTTGTCTAATTGCTACAATTCTCCCCAGCGTGTGTTATAACTCACCCCAGTAGTGGGGTAGGTGACCCCACAGGTTTTTGTATTTAACTCTAACATAAAAGGAATGTGGTGTTCTTACAGGGCTTTGAATAGATACAATTTATAGGAAACAAATGTGGATATTTTGTGTAAAAGTTGGAAAACTCTGGCACAAAAATTAATTAATTTACAGGTGTTGAAGCAAAAAGTGTTACAACCATACCCAGTGTACAATGTAACAACCCTTATTATTGTGGTATAGCACTGATAGGGGGTGTTGCCCTACTATTGTAGTAGTTGGGGGGAGCCTCCTAATGTACGGACAGAGTAGAGCCGTGGAGACCTGGCTTGTGTGGTCTTATTGCTAACAATTAATAAAGGTCTGTTGTTCAATTTAACTGACTGGCTTCGCCGCTGATGACCGCTGGACCTGCTAGCCGCTCCTTCTTCGTCAGACTGCTGTTACAACCCTACTCATTATTTTCATAGGAATTAAAGGGGTAAGATGTTGCTAATCAAATGTACTTTATTAACTGATCAATAGCAAGTCTGAGTACCTCTATAAAAGCAGATGTTTTGGTAGTTTGTTGGTCTAGAGCATTCAGGTGTGTGTTAAAAAAAATGCCACAAAACATCCCAGCAAATTCTGTCAGATTGTGCAAAGCTCAGAGAAACTGCAAACAACCCAAGATCTACATCTTGGACTCTACAGGCCTCATTTAGCATGTTGTATGGCCAGTTATTTCTGCTAAAGGTGGCTCTACAAATTACTGAAATATGGGATGTACTTAGCTTTTCACAGGACTGAAAGCTTTGTTCACATGACTGTAAATAAAAAATAAACCCTGTTCTGTAAGAGAATGTGGAACATACAATGTGTAATTACAGTCCCCAACATTTCTATTATATTTGGCTTTTTATGCATGTTGAATAATATTTTTTTTCACACAAAAGCATGTCACCTGTGTCATTTACCAGTGAACATCTCCAAACTTATGTCTGTAAAGTGGAAAATGTGATTAGTTTAGTTACATACCACAGCCTGACATGACAGGCTGTGGTAAATCGTGGATACCAACACCACCGGCACAACAAGACGCACAGGTTGCAGTATACATGATCTGTGTGAAGAATTAAATTAGTAATGTAACAAGACATAACATAGACATGCTTTTCTCATCACACATAATTGGTTCAGGCATATACTCTGTTATGTGCTCATAACATTAAGACTTGCAGAATGAATGTGTCATTTGTAATTCACAGTGAGATGGACGTTTTCTTTATTAAGCATGGCAAGATAAGGTGCAAGTCTTGTCATTTCACACAGCAGTCTCAAATGCCTAAACTTATAATGCTGACAGTTGTACTCTTCTTTGCTTATTTATATTATTTAATTTTAAAATATTTTTCAGTCTATCATGTCTTTACCTGTAAGCAGTGCAAAGAGGGGAAAGAGAACAAATGAAAGGACGAGATAAAGAACCGATAACCATCAGTACTTCATAGATGGCACATTGGTATGGGTACTGTAGATACAAGCAGCTCCTTCCTGCTCTTGAGTGCCATTTCACATACACCTCTGTTCGAGCACAGAGCAATCAATAGAATCAAACAGATAAGAGCTCTCTTCATCTGATAAGGCTCTCTAAAATCAGAGGGATTTACCTAAAGGCTAATCATTGAACTGAGCCACTCAGGGAATTTTTAGATATACCGGTGATGATATGCAGTTGCCATGCTTTTTTTTGTTTATACCTTTTGTGTATACTTTTAATTTTCATGACAGGAATGCTATATTAATTAAAAAGAACTGCTTGATATTGTCATTGTCCTTTTTGTTGCAGAGGTTCTAATTTGTTAGTATCCCATATGGAAAAGATATATATAAATCTTATAAAGTTTTTATCTGTCTTGTGTGAAACTTGTATGAAAAGCATATAAGAATGAAAACAGATATAAGATCCCTTGAAAAATTATATAATGAAACTTGTATGTTTTGGATACTTACTAAAACAATGTATGAAAGTAATGAGAAAGTGGCCACTTTCATGAGTAATCACAATGTAAAGCACCTTGAGGCAACTGTTGTTGTTATTGTTGTTGTGATTTGGCGCTATGTACTGTGAATAAAATTTAATTGAAATTGACCAAATGCTGTCCAAATATTATCCATTTCAAAAGCTTCAAATTATAATTAGTATCTACCAAAGCAGATGGATCAGAAATAGTTTATGTATTTCTCTTCTACAGTGTATCTTTTATCCTGTCTTCCATCCCTCATCCCTAACCGCTCGAAGCAGATGGCTACCACCACCAACCCCCCCACCCCAAACCTGATTCTGCTGGAGATTTGTTCCTGTTAAAAGGAGTTTTTCTTTTTCACTGTCGCCATGTGCTTGGAGAGGGGGTGAAGGGGTCATTTGTAGGAGTTTTCTGTCAATATAAAGCTCCTTGGGGTGACTATTGTGATTTGGTGACATGTAAATAAAATACAATCTATTTTATTTTTATCTGGGCTTATATTAGGAGTCCTATGTCATGACTCAGTTAGGTTAGCATGGCCAGTTTGTGAACCAGGCCTTACAAGGTCACTGCTCCATCACTGTGAAACACACACATACGCACAGAAAAAACGATTAGTTATGTCTATAACTTCTGTTCCCTGAAGGAGAGGAACGAGGTACAACACATAAGTATGGGATATCACGCCCTCGCGTGTCCTGGCTGAAGAAACCTTTATTCACGCCTTTACGGCAGATGACGTGTGATGACACGCGCACGGCCCCGCCCGCACATATAGCCGCTGTCATCACAGTCATCCCTCAGTTCGATAGCCGCTCTTCACCGAGCCAACTGCTCAGTGGGGCCACCCTGTGTTGTACCTCGTTCCTCTCCTTCAGGGAACAGAAGTTATAGACATAACTAATCGTTCCCCTTCAGTCGATTCACTCGGTACAACACATAAGTATGGGACATATATACACGCCCCGCCGAGCAGCCACCGAACCGGAACGGGACCACCACATCCTTAGTGAGTGGTAGACCCAGCAGAAAGGACAGCCTGAGCCACCGAAGGGGCCGTAACGTCCAGCCGATAAAACCGCACAAAAGTGTGCGGCGACGCCCAACTAGCCGCTGCACAAATATCAGCCACAGGCACCCCTCTAAAAAGAGCCCACGAGGTCGCCATCCCCCTGGTGGAATGAGCTCCCACCCCGTGGGGCAACGCAAAACCTCTGGTGCCGTATGCCAGCGAGATAGCTTCTACAATCCAGTGGGACAGCCTCTGTTTGGACAGAGCTCTACCTCTATTCGGATTAGCGAAGCAGACAAACAGCTGGTCACATAAACGCACATCCCGAGTGCGCTCAATGTAGGTGCGTAGCGCACGCACCGGACAAAGAGAATGCACCCTCCCCTGCTCCTCAGATTCAAAAGGAGGGGAGCAAAAGCTCAGCAACTCAAACTCCATTGAACTATAAGATGCAGGCATGATCTTGGGAAAATAGGCAGCATTCGGACGCAATACGACCTTGCGGCCATCAGGAGAAAACTGTGTGCAGGCAGGATGCACAGACAGCGCATGAAGGTCACCCACTCGCTTCGCTGAGGCCAAAGCGAGAAGTAATGCGGTCTTATACGAAAGAAATTTCATATCCACAGACTCAACGGGTTCAAACGGTGGGCCACAAAGGGCCTCCAACACCAAAGACAAGTCCCAAGCAGGGACACTGGACTTAAGCACGGGCCTCAGCCGGCGAACCCCTTTCAGAAAACGCACGGCGAGGGGATGTGCACCTGGTGTCACCCCGTCAAAACCGATATGACAAGCAGATATAGCCGCTAAATAAACCTTGATTGTCGAAAACGAAAGGCCTTTATCCAGCAGCTCCTGCAGGAATGTCAAAACATCCACAATAGAGCACTGAAATGGGAGAGTGTGGCGGTCCTGGCACCATCGCTCGAAGGCTCGCCATTTGTAAGCGTACAAGCCTCTAGTAGACGAGGCTCTGGCGCTCTGAATTGTCGCTATCACACTAAGTGGCAAACCCTTAGCAACCAAGTTTAACCTCTCAGCAGGTAAGCATGAAGGCGCCACAGATCCGGGCGCGGATGAAACACTTCCCCTCCCGCCTGAGAGAGGAGATCCCTGCGGAGAGGAAGCTGCCAAGGACTTGCTGCAAGCAGGCTGATTATTTCCGCATACCACGACCTCGCGGGCCACCAAGGGGCCACCAGGATCAGAGAGAGGGAATGCCGACGCACCCTCTCCAGAACCGGAGATATCATTTCCACTGGGGGAAATGCATACAAGAGCACGTCTGGCCATTGGTGCGCTAGCGCGTCCAAGCCCAAGGGTGCATCGTGGTCGATTATGGAGAAGTACAGGGGGCAGTGAGTATTTACCCTGGAAGCAAAAAGATCTATTTGCGCCTCGCCAAATAGATCCCAAATCCGAGCCACTATCGAAGGGTGTAACCTCCATTCTCTCACCAGAGGACCCCCCCTGGAGAGAAGGTCCGGCCCCAGGTTCAGGTGGCCCGGGACATGGGTGGCTCTTAGAGTCAGAAAATGAACACTGCACCATAACAGCAGAGAGCGAGACAGCTGCAACAGGGGAAGAGAGCGTGTTCCTCCCTGCCTGTTTATGTAAGACACCACTGTTGAATTGTCCGTCCTGACTAAGACATGCTGGCCCTGCAGGACTGGACGGAAATGCTTTAGAGCTAAGAACACTGCTAACAGCTCTAAGTGGTTGATGTGCAGCTGGCGCTGAGCCGCGGACCAGATCCCTCTCACTGACGCACCCTCGCACAGCGCTCCCCACCCACTTAGGGAAGCATCCGTGGACACCACCTTGCGAAACAACACCCTTCCAATCCGAGAGCCCTGATGCAGTAGCCCGGGCTCCCTCCAAGGACGGAGAGCTAGCATGCAAGACGCGGTTACCGGCAGCCTCCTCTGGAGGTGACGCGAAGCACACAAGCGGTGAGAGAGAGTCCAGCGTTGAAACGCCCTCATTTTCAACAGCCCAAGTGGCACTACGGCGATCATAGATGCCATCATGCCCAACAAGCGCAATATCGTCTGGAAACGCAGTCTGCGTCCCAGCTGAAATTGAGCGAGGCAGCGATGAAACGCGGCCACTCTGTGCTCCGACAAACGTGCGCGGCTGGAAAGAGAGCATATTTCCAGACCGAGAAAAGTGATCTGTTGACCCGGGATTAGCGAGCTCTTTTGAAAGTTCACAGAGAACCCCAGTGTCTGAATGTGTGACAGAACCAGCGACAGCTGTGTCTCCGCCTGTTCTCCGGAGCGAGCTACGAGAGCCCAGTCGTCTAGGTAGGCCAAGATGGCGG
>NW_024582522.1:1076668-1107697 GCF_018398535.1 Haplochromis burtoni | reverse complement strand
GGATTACACACACACACACACACAGCAGCCCCTCTCGCTCAGTTTTTGCATTGGCTTGCTCGCATGTTCTCAACATTGCTTGCGCGCTCAACTCTTTCTGTACACCGTTATATTTGTGCCACAAAACCAGCCAATCACAGACTTGGATGCAAAAAAAATCTGATTGGCTGTTTTGGTCTCCAATCAGCTCGAAATGACGAAATGCAATATCCCAGAATCCATTTGTCCAAAACTCAAATGAGGCAGTGGCAGATAGTGAAGGGATTCCCGGCTCTTTTTAGAGAACCGGCTCTCGGCTTGCCTCAATAAAAAGAGCTCCGAACCGGCTCCGAACCGGCTCTTAGTTGTTTTGTTGCTTTATTAATTTATTATTAACAACAATATAAAATTATGCACAAAAGGAATTACTAATGTAAAAAAAGTGGTTTTATTTATATATGTTTATATATAAATATATGCGGGGCCCCTAGAGACAAAGCACGTACAAACTCCAAAACACATTTCTAGCGTTAACTGAACTTCCAAAACAGAGCTACCTAGATCACTTAAATTACACAATTGAAAGCATATGTGTATTGTTTGTGTATTTATACACAAGCACTCATAACAATTCAAAAAAAATTTCATTTACCTGTTACTACCACATACCAAGCCGGTACTTGCTGGCTTGTGTAGCCACTATTTAACAAAAGCTCAACTCTGTGCCTAGCATTCTGGAGCACTTCTGTTGTCTTTTGTACATGCTTCGGAGTTTTTATGTGTTTTGGAGTTTGTACGTGCTTCAGAGTTCGTACGTGATTTGAAGTTTGTATGTGCTTTGTCTCTAGGGGCCACCGTAAATATACTTTTATTTATTCACTCCACATAAAATGTAATAAATAAATCATATAATACAAAAACCAACTATTCACATTTCAACTTTTAACTATTTAAATTTTCAGCTTTTTCCTTTTACAAATTTAAAGTGAAACAACACAAAACACTGCAAACCACAACACAATTAAATATAAATTAAAATATGAAAACAAAAAGAAGATGCAATTCTCTGTCATATGGCCTGCATGAATAAACTTTCTGAATCCTTTATCATCGCAACTGAAAATAGTTGTGGATGATTACTATACCTTTCTAATGTGACATTGTTGTCCCTGGCTCTCTTTCTCTCTCTCCCTCCGCTCTGTTCCTGTGCTATGCGAGTGTAACTACTGCCCCTCCCCCCTCTTCCCAGCACAAGCACAAGGCTCGCGTGCGGAGTGAAGCGGAAAAAAAGTGCGAGAGAGTGTGAGAGAAAGAAAAAAAAACCCAAGGCTCGTGATAAGGAGCTGGCTCGCGTCGTTCACGTCAAAGATCCGGCTCTAAGAGCCATTTCGTTCGCGACCGACACATTACTAGTGGCGGAGGAACACAGAGTGGCGGAGTTTGAAATATTACTCTGTCTGGGTCACAAAATAAACTTTTAAGATATTTTCATGCGAGAATGGTGCTGTGTAAACTTCAAATATCTGCTGATTTATCAAGACATCACATATTTGCATAAGTGCTCTAACGTTTTCGGAGATGCCTGTTACCCACCAGCTGACCGCATTGCTGGACTGGCCGTTGGGCATACCGGACATTTGCCCGGTGGGCCGATGGTGATTTTTCATTTTTATGTTTGTTTGTTTGTCTTTGTAATGGTATAAACAATTAAAGGTGGTGGATTAGCCAGTTGGTCATGATCAACTCTGGGCTGGACCAATTACAATACATCTGTATTGAGGGGAAAAGGAACGCGATTCGTCCCGGACTTCAGCTACAATGAAAAAGACAAAAAGCTGGTGTTATTCTGTCTTTGGTGCACAGCTGCCTCTTCTTCTCTCATTCTCTACCCTCCCTCTCCTGTTGCTACTTCAATCATGAAACTGATCAATGATCAGCTGATCGTCTCTCTTGTTTGTTTATTGCCCACTTTGCGCCAGAAAGAGAAAATCAGCGGATGTTGCGCTAAACAACAGCAGCACATTCAAGCTTGATCAGCTGTTGTTAGAATTTATTTAATATTACTTTCTAGTATCAGCTGATGTTTGCTGGAGCTACAGCTGTAAAAGCTGCTGCTCATGATATCGGTTTGGATATGTGGTGAGAGGGAAACATGAAGGTGATACAAATCATACATATATACCAACAGTGTACGTCACTGTCACAACAGCGTTTGTTTTAGTTCAAAGGCTTTATGGTTTTTCCTATAATACCTGGTGGTGTAGTCTGTGATTTTTTGTCAGTTCAGCCTTATATATTATGTTTAACCCGAGTGACCACTCGGTCAGCTGGTGGGTAACAGGCATCTCCGAAAACGTTAGAGCACTTATGCACATATGTGATGTCTTGATAAATCGAGCAAATATTTGAAGTTTACACAGCACCATTCTCACATTAAAATATCTTAAAAGTTTATTTTGTGACCCAGAAAGAGTAATATTTCAAACTCCGCCACTCTGTGTTCCTCCGCCACTGCCTCATTTGAGTTTTGGACGAAATGGATTCTGGGATATTGCATTTCGTCATTTCGAGCTGATTGGAGACCAAAACAGCCAATCAGATTTTACAAATATAACGGTGTACAGAAAGAGTTTAGCGTGCACAGGCAGAAATGTTGAGAGCGCAAGCAACACATTGCGAGCAAGCGCAAGTGCAAAAACTGAGTGAGAGGGGCTGCTATTGTATGTGTGGATAATAGCAAACACTGAAATACATTTTTTGCACGCAGCAATGAATTTTTTTCACTCAAATTTAGCTTTTCTTCGCTCAAAATAAATTTCTCCTTAAAATGCAACACTTGTACCTGCAATCTTTTTTTTTATGGGCGCTCAATTTTTTACGTGCACTCAGAATATTGGCACAAAAATAACGCCATACAAGTCTAGTAAGGTATAGTGGCCAGTGGTACATATATCAAAAAAGAGCATCTTAAATGTGTATTTGATATATGTGCAACAGAGCAGCAAAATCACTGCACTGTAAAACTGGCTGTAAGAAGGCTGCAGATGACATGAACTGGAAGTGTCTGACAAAATAGCTTTAGCAGCACTGAGCCCGTGATAGAGTTGGAAATGCGGTGAATATCAAAGGTTTGGTGATTCTGCAAAGCTATATCTACCCACCACTGGGACTTTAATACACAATCCTCACGGTAGTCACTCACAAAAAAAGTGAAAGAGGGGTGTAACAGTGGGAGACATAGAGTGTAAAATCCTCGGCTATCATATGCACTCCTCTACACCTGCCTGTGACACTTTTGTAGTAAAATTCACCTGTTGCAGTAAGCTTACCATCATTATCAAAATAATCCATCAGCTCCATCGTTTATCCCCTAAATGTTCCATGAAAAACATTCCTCACTCCCCTGTATTCACTGATTAGTCGCAAAATGTTATTAACTTAATGTGAAATGACTAACGTTGTCTAGAGTATACAGGTTTGTTTCACTCAGTTGCTTTGGAAATGAAATCCCAATGCAGTGCCAGTACACTGGCAGGACTCTTATGTTCTTTGCTGCAGAGAAATGGGAAGAGAAAAGATTTTTTTTCTTCTTTTTTTTCACATTGAGTGACTCAATTTCACGCTCCATTGGCATATCTGGGGTGACGCGCCATGAAATCAGTCCAATTCTGGGATTTCAGAGGAACAGTATTTTGAAACCTCCTGAGATATGTGGCCATATTACTTCCTCCACCCCTGGACAGATTACACTATTATATGACAGTGGCAAAGGTGAAACTGTAGTGATAATACAGTATGTTCCCATCTCGGGTAACTGGTTTCTAACAGCACTCTGAACAGAAACTTTACAATAGATCGCAAATGATTCAACTAAAGGCAATAACTCATTTATCACTTATCTTTTCATTTATTACATTTTTTTAACTAAAGGCTGCAAATGGATAAATGTGAAAAATAGCTGAGGTTTGGTTATGTTAATGGCAATTCCCATCACGTTTAGATCTAAATAAAATGTGTCAAAAGTATTTAAAAACATTTCTACATCCTCAGGAAATCTTGTAATGTGACAAAAATGGATCTTTTATATTTTAAAAAATGTAAATTTATCATTATTCACAAGAAACCCACTCCGTGTTTGAACATAATTTTCTTAGGGATTAATAAAGTATTCTGATTCTAAATCTGATTCTGAACTATGCATTTTAAGGAAGATTTCAGATCATCCAAGCCAATTAACATTTATTAAAGAGGTCAAACAGCTGGCCTTTATTTCTTTCACAAAAATCCATTAAGACTGCAATTATGATAAATACACTCAATTAGTTTTTTTTTCCCCCCCAATATAAAGATAGTACTAAAAAAACATCTTGTACAGCAGCTCCTTATCCTACCAACAGAAAAGTTCAGTTTTTAGTGTCACAGTTGTAGGCAATGACTGAACTTATATATATTATGTCCAACTTATTATATATTATATATCATTTTTTTTGTCCAGTTGTTGATTGGTTAAGATTAGGGACCAAAACGACTTGATTTAAGAAGCATCAGTGCCCATAAAGAACATTTTCTTTTACCTTAGCTTTTGAGATAGTTACTTTACAATTGCTTTTACATGGTTGTAATGAGCACCGGCTAACAGGTGCACAAGCCATAGTAATGTGACAACCCCTGTGTGCCACACCCCCTGAAAGAATTTCAAATAAACCCCCCTTCATGCACAGAGTGAGAGAAAGCGACTGAAAGAAAGAGTGAGAGAGAAGAAAGAGAAGGTCAGCACTGGAAGACAGGGAAACCATTCCACTGCTGTGTTCCTTACTCAGCTTCGACACCTGTATGAGCAACGTTTTTACCTATGTGATAGTTCAAGATACTTAACTATTGTTAGATCATGCTGCCTAATAAGTGATAAGGGATTTCAAAATATATCTATTATTGGTTTATTGTTACATGGATATATGGGGGGGGGGGGAATGCAACTCAGATAATTCCATCTGCCGCAGATACATTGTCTGCTTATGTATACAGGTATTAGTTCTATTGTTTGAAACATGATATCTATCTTTAATTACTAACCAAGTACAGTGTCATGTAGTTATGATTCTTGTAATTTTTAAAGTGTGTCTTTTCAATAAATTATGTCACTATTTACTTTGCAGCAAAAGGGTGAATAATTTGTAGTTTACATGTTGTGTCAAATATTGCTGATCACTGTGGCTTCATTCATTCATTATTATTCAGTTATTCACCGAGAGGTACAAGTGCCCAGCTAGAAGGGCTTGTTTCAAATACAAGAGCGGTATGAATATGTACTTTGCCATCTTATTTGAATTAGGTCAATAGTGTTGGAATTTGTTACACAGACTTATAGTTATTACCTCAAGCAAAAGTCAAAGAAGCTGGTTCACAAATGCGTAGATGCTTTGCTATACAAACATGTACAAATAGATGCTGTAACAACAAACAAACAAAACAAAAACAAAACAAAAATGAGCTAGAAGCAGATGACCAAAATTCTGAAATTCATTACAGAGGCTTGTTTTGTCTTTTTCAAACGGGGCAGGCTAAGTTTAAACTCTCACAGACTGCACTGACAATCAACAAAAGACAAAATGGGAGAAACTAGATTTAATTTAAGTCTTTTCCTAAAGGCAGAAAGATGAGGGCTGTTTTATCATCCTTACAGAGACCATTCTTGGGGCTCTGACATTGATTTGAACCTGTAATAAAAACGTTACACTACTGCTTTTCCCATCATTGCTAAAACAAAATTATGTAGACAGTTATTAATGCAACAATCTTGATTTTATTTTAGACGCCTGCGCTGCAAGACAAAAGTGGGCTTTCTTAAACTTTTTCCAGTTACGCTACTGTAGTGGGTGCCTTGGTAACCACAATTATTGGAGGCATGTGAAAAAAGCTGGCACATGCCTCCAATAACTGCAGATTTATCAAGATTGGATTTCATGATGGGGTAGATACAACTGGTAAGATGCGGTCGAGTTTGAAGAACTGAATAGAAATTTGTTAAAATACCATAACTCAAAAGATGGCGGTTTAATGACAGAAATTCTACATCTGTGCCTGAAAAAGCTGATCATAAAATGTTTTATGTGCATAGTATGATCTCTGATGGGGATGATATATATATATATATATATATATATATATAAAATCCCGTTAATAACCAACAAAGAGTTTGCAAAAAATAAAAAAAACTGATTTGCACATTCTTTTGATGTTTAAACCCACAGTTTACAACCCCTAAAATAACCTAACCTCAAACTTACATTAGCTTTTAAATCTATTGGATTCACCAAACTCGGCATTCATAATTATATTCAAAGGATAAGGGTATGACTAATATTCAGTCAATGAAGCCAATTAAAAAAATATTACAAAATATAAATATTATAGCTGTCGAAATTAACGCGTTAATTGCGATAATTAAATTTTGGAATTAATTACGTTAGAATATTTAACTATTTAGCGCAACACGCAGATAAGTCGCTCCCATAATTCCACTTGATTTGTTTACCGCGCCACTGAAAATGGAGAAGCAGGAACAGGATAAATATACAAACAATACTATAGTTTTTGCATCAAGATGACCTGTTCAAGTTTAAACCAAGCATCAGAATTGGGATGAAAGTGCCTTTAAACGTGCTGTGGTTGTTGGTACCAGACAGGCTGGTCTACATATGTCACAAACTGTTGATCTAATGTGATTTTCCCACACAACCATCGATGTGGTTTATGGAGGATTATCAGTAAATATTCAGGGAGCGCAAGTTTTCTGGGAAAAAATGCATTGCTGATACCAGAGGTCGGAACGAGACAGTAATAAATAGGAAACTGAGGAAACTCAGTTGAGTTTGGTTATATTTCGTAGCATACTTTTGGTACACTTTGAGTGCCATTCAAAAACCACAGCTCAAGTATTGCTGCTGATTATGCCCATCCTGTCTTGACCACAGTGTATCCAACTTCTGATGGTTGCTTGCAACAGGATAAAGCACCATGAGACAAAGCTCAGACCATCCAGAACTGGTTTCCTGAACATGACATTGAGATTACTGTACTCAATCACCACATTTTAGTCCAACAGAGCACCCTAGGAACAGGTGATTCACATCATGAATGTGCCGCCAGCAACTGTTGCTGGTCAATATTGATCTAAATCTCTGAGGAATGTTTTCCAGTATCTTTTTAAAACCATGCAATGGGAATTACGGCAGTTCTGAAGAAAAAACAGTCTAACCCAGTACTAGCCCGGTGTAACCGGGTGTCCAGCGATACAGTGGAAAAAATAATTATTTAATCTCCTGCTAAATTTAATTAACTCACTCGAAAGACTCACCAACTCTCAGTAAAATCTTAGAAAGATATGATTTTGTTTCACTACTTGAAAGCAACCTAAACTATGTGTGTTCAGTATTAGAGAAACTTAGTTTTCATTGCAAAAAGCTACATATTTAGTTGGAAAGAATATTTTTCACTCCTGATCTTTATTTTAATCTGGCCTGTTTTGCATTATTCATAAAAACATTCCCCCAAGGCAAGCCTGTAAGCACCACTGTGCTTAGTTTCACTGAATATCACACCATCACTCACTGTACCGTTTGTTTTGCTAAGAAATACTTTTTTTCATCCCACATTTAGGAAATTCTTTGTCGATTGCAAATAAGTGGCTAAAGTTTTATTAATGAGGTCATGTTATAGTAACTGCTTATTAAAATATCGTTAGAACTCTTAATTAGAGCAAGATTAATTAACCAAAAAGCAAGTGAGCTCAATAAAGGGTTGAAAAGTCAAAATGTTTTCTCTGAGAAATATCGAGCAAAATGGTCAAATGCATTAGGTTGTTTACACACATATAAGCTTCTACCTTGATGTTAAAAGCATGTGTGTGTATTCATGTGTTTCTTGGAAGGCAGGCAGTCATTAAATAATCATCTGGTGTCTGACTTTGTTTAAATCAGATATAGAAAGCTTTTTTGTCCTTCATGACATTTTGATCTCTGCTTTGTCATTAAGTGAGGGGATGTGATGAAATTTACATAGCCCTAATTCTTCAGCCTGCTGACAACATATTTTTCCAGTGACAGCCATCTTTAATATTTAGAAGAGTACTTTCCAATGCCCTTCAACTGTGCCTGCAGTATTAATGTATCCTTAATGGGAGAGGTTCCATAAATGAGCCTCAAATGGAGCTAGACATTTTAATGCTTGCTAGAATGGCTGTTATTTCCACACTCAGCCATAATAATCTGTATTGCATATTTAATAAAGTGTAGGCTTGTATTAATTGTTTAGCAGGCAAGGACTTTATTAAGTGGTTGTGAAGTCCTGGATGGGTTTTCCCAGTCTCCAACAATCCCTTTGCCCCATCCCATCTGTTCTAGTTATATATACAGCACACCACTCATTACATTAATGCATTTTTTTCATTTAAAATGTTTTTAAAAGAATTTGTTTTTGGTTGTTTACATAATTCACAATTAATACTTATGTTGCATGCAAATTATGCGAATAGGGCTGCTTTCATCAGTAAATCACAGTAGATAAGTCTAAGACATTATACATGAAAAATTTACTATAACAAAGTAACAGATGTGAATTATGATCTGGTGTTTTTTGCAAATGTATAACTGTTTGCAAAGTAACTCAGTGATTCTTCTATTTCTTGATTTCATAAACATGCAAACGCAAAGTAGTTGCACAGTAGGATTGTAAAAAATCTTGAGCCATCCATCAAAAATGGGATTGTAAGTGCAGCGTTTTATTGTTAAAAACATACAGAGAAATGAAGCACATGGGGCAAAACAGTGTCTGCAATTCTAACAAACTTAAAAGTCAATATTTAGTATGACCACATTTATTCTTCAGCACAACATGAGCTCTGTAGTTTGCCCTCTGTTTCTCTAGGTACCTGCAGAAATCTCCAAATCAGAGAGAACTGAAATAGCATTGTGAGTTTCCACCCACATGATCTACCTGTTCCAGCATCGGCCTAAAACAGACAGCGTTTCCATTAGTGAGAACCCGTCTTACACCTCCAGGTGTGTGATAAATGTCAGAAAGGATACTTCATGCAATGCCCAGACCTAATATTTGTGTTCACGGGTGAAACTGCTCCAGTTATCTTGCTGCTCCTTTTAAGGGTCACCAAAGCAGATCATCTGCTTCCATCTTCAACTGCTTTAATAATCCCTAAAAAACTGCTCATTTGTGCTGTTTGTTATCACAACATGTCTACCTCCTGTTGGTTTTTAAAAGATCATTTGGTAGCTATGTCATGACCTTCCTTTACCACAGCCTGCCTTATTTTTATAAAATGTGCAGGTATAATTCCTGCATGCTGCATGTACAGTGCTGTGCAAAAGTCTTAGGTCATCCATCATTTCTTTATATCTTGTGAGGAAAATTGGAAACATCACCAATTTACTGAAACGTGCACAGATACATGGAAATACTGTATATAAGGCAAAACATAACTTCTACAGTTATAACAAGCATGATAATCAATGACCACATTTATTCTTTACCACACCCTGAACTCTGCTAAGCAAGCTTTCTTCTCATTTCTTGAAGTAGTTTTCAGGAATAGTTCTCCAGGCTTATTGAAGGACAGTCCAAAGATCTAAGATGTTTCTTTGGATCTTGGCTGCCTTTTTATCTGTTTTCAAGGATCTGCTTCTATTAAGTTCAATCCTGGGCTCATGGTTGGCCAGCTTATCACTGTTTAAATGCTCCCCGGTGTTCAAAAACAAATTGGCATTTTGTCTTATGTTTCCTTCTAATGAATCTAATGACTATCTGACGTTCAGTGCGACTAGTGTTACGTTCTTTGTCTATACGTGTATTGAACGCAACAAAAAATTGGCCCACTCACACACCACCCAAGCAAGAACACCAACAACAATATCTTTTTAAAGTGCTAAGCAGCCATTTATTTTCTTCAGCAGTGAGCAGTGCCAAAAATAACAAACAAAACTCCCTAATGGTCCCTACGCTTTCCTACACAAAATGAAAACCAAACAAAAGACAATTCACTTACCTAACTTTCTAAATGAAAAACAGGAGAAAACTTAATCAACAAAAATGGCTTCTCACGCCTACTAGGCTGCTGCAGTGAAGGATATATACAAGGTGAACAAAATACACGATTGCTACTTGACAAATCTATTTACAGCTATTTACAAAATTGAAGTACTAACGCCAGACAAAAACACACACACACACACACACACACACACCCACACACACACACACACACACACACACACACACACACACACACACACACACGGTTATACTTGCAAATCACTTTGTCAAAGAAACACTACACAGCAACAAATCAAAACACAGGTTCTTTGTTGGATGGTGGCGGTTAGGAGAGAGGGGCCAGGTGGCTGTCATCTGGTAGTTAAAACCTGGAGGTGATTATCCAATTATCCAATCCAAGGACAGGAAGAGACTCCACCCAACTACTCAGAAGGCACGCCCAGGTGTCCAACTCCTAAAAGAGAAAGGGGAAAAAACCCACAGCCATCCTCTGGTGGGAGGAGTTACGCATAAAACAAAACACTGACAACATTGGATCGTAACATTAGAATGAGCGAAATGACCAACATCGGTGCCTCAGAAAGCCAGTGAAGCAGATTAAAGGTAGTTAACCTTGTAATGTCAAGTGTAGTGTTTGTGAGTTTTTGAGACATGTACATAAATCTCCAAGTGAATTGCACAAAAACGTCAGATGTAGCAACAATAAAATAAAAATTAAAACTCATTTATGCAAATGTGTAATAATAAAAATGAACACTTCACTTTCAAAAAAACCTGGCAATCATTTCATGGTTAGGCTTTACAAGGTTAAGCTTTGTACAGGGAAGGAAAATTCTTCTTTCATCTACTTGCACATGAAAAAATGATTAAAACTTCTCCAAAAACATGTGTTGCTGTATTAGTTTAAACCTTTGGCAGTCTAAAGATGATGGAGCATGTCCACAGTCAAAAATGGAAGGTTTGTCCAAGACAGGAAAAAGAAGCTTTTAACTGTTTGTCATTACTGTGGTGACTACAGTGTGTAATTTATAATCCTACCTTTCAAATATCTCCAGTTAATTCTAGTCTGTCAACATTGTTTGCAAAACTGTCCATTACTTTCTGTTTTCTTGTGTATTTGTTCTAATACTTTCAGGACATTCACATAAATACAAGTTTTATACTTGTTTGAATTTAAATTGAATTGTTTCCATAAATTGATGCAACTATATATTAGCTATACATTCAAAAAAAAAAAAAAAAGAAGCTTACAATAAAGACGTATTTAATGAGAAGGGAAAAACAGAGTTTTCATTAAATACATTTTCAATTAAATATTGACTGTGTTAAACTATGAAATTGTACCTTTTTTAAACTGCTTTTTAAACTCGTAAAAGTGATTTCAGACTTGAAAATCCTTGAGAAACATTAGAGTAAAAGAAAACAGCAAGTTGTCCTGAATAGTGCCATTATTGGACCTACAAAATGAAAAGGCATTTTTGCCTCCAAAGGTCAAACTCAGATTAGACAGAGGTGCCATAATTTTAGGGCTCATTAGGAGTTGACGAAAAGAGTTTTGAATCACAGTCCTTGCCTTTTGAACTCACTTCAAAGACATCAGGGTGCTTAACGCTGTGGCTTGACAGCTTCACACTCATAAGGTTAGGCTGATCTTTGTTCCCTTTCCCCATTTAATTCCCTGAACGGACTTGGGCTAATTGGAGATTATTATCATGATGGTATGATGTATTAGAATGATGTCGTCCCTTTTAAAGACCTACAGCGGTATTAGGAGAAATGAGAAGAGGTGTTTTAACAAGTGCTAATATAATAAAAATGCAAAAAAATAATAATTTTTCCACAGTTCAAGTAATAGACTTTTGAACTTAGTGAATTTAGTGATTTAGTAAACCAAAGTGGGGCTGCTTTGTATGTTGGTCTAAAATGCTTTTCACAGCAATAGAATCTTACTAACTAAATAAAAGTTGTCCCGGTACTCTTAACAAGAATAGGTGGTTTCAATGAGGACAAAGCCAAACTATGTCTTCCTGTGGGTGCACTAAATCCAAAGTTGATGCACACTTAAGTTAGCACCCCTGTGATTCAGCACATAGTCTAATGTACTAAGTTTGATAAGTGAAGGGCAAAACCACACTCATGCATTTTCATCAGCAGCCCCAAGACAAGGCTCAGACACACATTTCAATACCGCAGAGAGCCCTTACACAACACATAGGCAGACTGTAGCTGTAATGTACATCCCAGAACAGCCATTATTGAAAAGAGGTTGTGAGGCTGTCGTATTGAGGAGACAGTTAAAACAGTTTAATGAGAACTTGGATACTTGCTTAAAAAATTTACGACAGAGGATAAACTGAGTATCCATCGATAGAGAAGCCTCAGCAAAGACATAATAAAAGACCTAAATTTGGAACGAGAAGTAAAAATACTATAGGCTGCTTTCTAGCAGGGTAAATATCTTTACTCTTTGTACTTGTCTGAGCCCCCCTGACACCCCAACACATTGTCTATCTCAGCAACCTTTCCCTGACAACACAGAATGCCAGCTATAAATACCACCAGTCAGAAACATGACAATAGATCCTGGATCAAATATACAAATGTGTTCTGGGGAAGCAGGCAACCAGCCATCCATGACTGAAGTTTAAGTGAGCATAATGTTTGCATGAAGGTTGTTTCAAAGAAACTTGTAGACTTCTGAAAATGGCTGCTGACTGTTTGCCTGCAGTTTCATTTCTATCATTTCTATAACTCTCCCAAAATTGCTTCATTCACATTTAAGCAAAAAATAATCTTGCATCAAATAACAAACAAACAAAAAAATCATCCTGTGAATTCAACCATAAAAAATGAGGATTTTTTTTTATGCCATGGTGCCTCATGCCATGAATTATGATTTTTATCTGTCCATGCTGATTTGTTGTGTGCACCAGAGGAAGCAAACATTCCTTGAATAAAAGTTGATATATATTTACTGGGAAGTGTGAGAGTTAGCTTCACGTGTCATTTTAAGTGTGTTTACCTATTTCACATGCACTAATGCAGACCCACACCTGTGTTTTTTAAAGGTACGCTGAAAACACACTGAATGATCCCTCTCTGAGGATGAATGTTTCATGATTTCATAAAACTATTTCAAAACTGAATTTGCCACACCACAGTTTTTCACTTCGCCTCAGTCCATTTTAAATGAGCTCAAGTCCCTGGTAGACGATCGAATTTTCTAATTAGGCCATACAGCAATGAAGTGTGTTCACCGTTATTGGTTTTCAGAAATGCTCCTGAGTCGATCAAGTGACTTCCTCTACAGGACCTGTGTTTTTAGTGTAGTGTCATCTTGAGGCATGAAGATCATGGGAACTGAATATCGCCTTTTAAACTCGAACTTTGTGCAGAGAAATTTCTACAGAATCTTTGAATACTATACATTCTGAATAGTCAACACTCCCAATTCTTTGATATATATTTTTAACTTTGCTTAATGGATATCTTGGATTTTAAATGTTTTTTCCAGATAATCCTTCTGTAGTGAAACTCTCATCAATTATGTTGGTTACCTGTTGCTGTTTAACCTCATTTGTACTTTGGAATGTGCTTTATCACAAGAATGTTTTCCAAACTAAAGCTCATACTTATATAATTACAAATTATATTGGATGTTTATTAACCATGACATGAAACTGCATTGTAACATGTAAATACAGTGATGTGCAAATGTTTTAGACAGGTCAGAAAAAATGCTGTAAACAAAGAATGCTTTCAAAAATGGAAGCGTTAGTCATTTATTTTCATGCATCAACAAAATGCAGTGAATGAACAAAAGGGAAATCTAACTCAAATCAATATTTGGTGTGCATTAATTCTTCTAGGTACACTTGCACTCAGTTTTTGAAGGAAGGTTGTTCCAAAAATCTTGGCGAACTAACCACAGATCTTCTGTAGATGCAGCCTTCCTCACATCCTTCTGTCTCTTCATGTACTCCCAGACACACTCCATGATGTTGCGATTAGGGTTCTGTGGGGACCATACCATCACTTCCAGTACTTCTTTTTCTTATTGACGCTGAAGACAGTTCTTAATGACTTTGGCTGTATGTTTGGGGTCGCTGTCCTGCTCCAGAATACATTTAAATTTCATTTAAATTTCAGACATTAATCAAAAACCCAAATCAGGTATTTCAAAATGTTACAAGGTCCATACTAATTCTTAAACCTCAGGATGTATTAACAGGGAAAGATGTTATTTCCAAATCAAGTCCAGACAGGGCACTAATAGTACACATATTTGGAGCAATTACTTTATGTTATGTATTTATTTCCAAATTGAGCAAGCTATCAGCTGGTGTGGAAGATTTTGCAGAAAATTACATTATGAGGCAGGGAACGTGCCTGCGTGCTGGACACACATACAGACACAGCAACACAAAGAGTATGTCACACTCTGCAGAGCAACACTGATGGAAAGTCTGTTTGCTTCCCATCTGTTTCTGCCTTTCAGTCTACTGGGTTGTTCTCTGTCTTTCCTGCTGATGGAATATAACTCATTCTTAATTGATTTATAACTATGGCTTTGCCATATTGATCACCTTGGCACAAAAACACAAATATGTGTTGATGCAATGCAAATTAATTCCTTTAATTATTGGACAAGTCTTTATTAAAGCAGATGGAAGCTCTTACCACACAAAATCTTTCAGCTTTTTGAATTTAACTACGACATGTTTACCATGTTGTTGGTGTCAAGGGTGGATCTTTTTCTGTATATGAATAAATCTGATATGAAATGTACTACTGATGTTGATTCAAATGAGATTTGTCTATTTGAACCTTGTAGTGAGACTAGGCTTACATCATCAGTGTTGGAAGTTGGGCCGCCATAGACAGTTATGGATTATGCTGGTATTTTTGCTACAAAAGGTAAAAGTTTGAAAACAGCCAGGAAGCTGTGTAACATGCAAATCAAAACAGATTGTAATGACTTGCAAATTGCATAAATCCGTATTCTCTTGACAAAAGAACTTAAAAAGAACATGTTTAAACTGATTCTTTTTAATGTTTCATGGAAAATATTGGCTAATTTTGAATTAGAAAACATCAACACATGTCAAAAAGTTTGAAAGTGCTTTACAGTGCTTTAAAAGAAAAACAACAACGCTGGAAGAACATCGTACGATTAAATTAGATTCCTGTCAGGATTCAAGGTGGCACAGTGATTCCTCAGGTGGTGCTGTGATCAAGTCCTCGCTGGCTGAGGTCCTCGAGAGGTTTAGGGTGATGGCAAACCATTCTCCAGAAATGGTCAGACCTGATTTGATAGTATTTGTTAAAGTTTGCAGCACATTGCAAGTACCTGACCAGAGGAGAAATGTCATCCTGTCAGTCTGTAAAGATGGGAAGATGTTGGTGGACCTCAGGAAGAAGCTAGTCTTCCCAAGAAAGGTTATAACATTCACTCTGGTCAGATATTGTCCTGTGGTTTATAGCAGGGAAAAGGGTCTTTATCATTAAAATTTCCATCCCTTGAAAGTAAGGTTTACGGAGCCCCGCAGGGGATATGGGAGAAAAAAAAAATTAGGGAGAAAAAAAAAAATAAAGACGGACTTTTGCGAGATCTCGCAAAAGGATTGCGAGATCTCGCAAAAGTTTTAGCCGCATTCTTCGGAGGCCGCCAGCTCGAAGCCGACCGGGAGGTCGAGGCACGATGTGCCGGGAAAGCGGTGCTCCTCCCAGCTGTAGTAGGTCTCGACCTCCCGTTAGCTTCGAGCTAGTGGGTGTCAGATCTCCAAAAACGTCGGAGCACTTTTGCAAATATGTGATGTCTTGTAACCCGAGCAGGTATCTGACGTTTACACAACTACATTCACGCCTCAAAATATCTTAAAAGTGTATTTTGTGACCCAGAAAGAGTAATATTACAACTAAGTAGCTGCCGCCATTGTTGGAGTTTTGCGAGATCCCGAGTTAGTTTTGCGAGATCCCGAGTTAGTTTTGAGAGATCTCGCAATACTTTTGCGAGATCCCGAGTTTGTTTTGCGAGATCTCGCAAAAGTCCGTCTTAATTTTTTTTTTTTCCCTAATTTTTTTTTTTCTCCCTAATTTTTTTTTTCTCCCATGTCCCCTGCGGGGCTCCGTAAAGGTTTGACGTTAGCGTATAAGAAAAAACATCTCAAATATGCTGAGTTGGCAGCGTATTGTCAGCAGGCTAGATGAGAAGCCAAGGTTTATCCCACGGAGGTTAGGTGTCAGGGATTAGTGGGACAAACAGTTGTCCCGATATTCCCTGGTGCTGTGAAGGAATTAGGACACAACACACACCCAGAACACAAACAACTGCACACTAGACACTAATGACTGTTGTTGATTCTGAGGACATACATATTAAACAAAGTTCTCAAATAGACCACAAAGTATGTGTACATTTTAGGTAACATAACACCAAAGTGTAGTCACGTGACTATAAGAGGACAGATTCTTTTCTAGAGTTACAAAAACTGTATATAAGAATAACATTTATATTTTAAATGCCAAGCTTCCTCTTTTTGATGCTCCATTTCTGTTGCAGTTTGATTGTTATTGATCATGACTGAGGTTCATTTTTCAGCTCAAAAATGTAATTTTCATCTTCTGTTTAACATTTGCAAGAGATGTGACAAAAATGTTAAACAGCATCCCTCTAGCTTGTTTGGTTCCTTGTTTTTGATGTACACTGCGGAGCTTTCAGGAGTTCTGCGGTGGTCTTTAAACCACTGCTGCTGCGTGTCCCAGAGATTGCCTGTTATTCACGAAGTTTCTGATTCTGAAACATATTGACGATGGAATGACCATGGTCAGTATGTTAATCTAATGGTGAGTAACTAATTTATAGTACTAATAGTCTGTGTCATCACATATTCATCATGGGTTGATAGAAGGAAAATAACTCTAACATTACTTATAATGTTACACCAGCTACAATATTAAATGGATTGGTTGTGAAGAATATTAAACACATTATTCGTTTTTCAGTTGTTATGCGTATATTTATGGTGCCTTTAGGCTATGCTACATTTCTTGATATTTTGCTTTAAAGGAGCCAGACTGTCTCATAACTTTTCTAAAGTGGTCTTGAGCAATAGTTTATCAATCAATAGTTCAATCAGTCCAAGGAATGTTTCTTGTTTGTTTGTTTTTTTTGTTTTTACTGTTACTGCTACTACTGATTAAATATGTAATAATAATTTAGATATGTTATTATTATTAAATTCATGCACTTAGTTCTGTATATTATATGCTGGGCCTAGGCCAGAGGGACATTAAATGCTTATGATTATCTGTGATCAGTTAATGGTGTTAGTCATAATGGCTATTTAATAATAAGATGAAACAGAACTACAATGAGAACCATTAGACAGTTAAAGGGAAAACAAGATATACTAAACATTATTTCTTAGAAATAATAGAAATGATTAGAAAAGAATTTAACTTTATTGCCTTGCACTTGTGACGTGTGCAATGAAATGCAGTGGTGCCCCCTCAACTGTCCTGTGGTTTGCATCTGTTGTGGTGCCTGACATCATGAAATGTTCACACAGACCTGTTTTAAGAAGCTATTAATTAGATCTACCATCAATTTATCCTGGGTTAAAAAAATAACATGAACCGAAATGTCTTATCTTGGGGGGGGAAAAGTGTAATGTTTTGTTCCTTTGGCTCATAAGCAAAACAATCATGCTGTCTGCCATTTCACACAAAAGCTGAGTAGCTATAGTCCTTGCTCATTTTAAATTGTGCTTGGGCTGACATTTAGTTGAATATGGACTGGCTTGAGTGTGACTTTTGAGAGGCTTTCATCTCCCAAGAGAATCAATGTTTTTGATAAAGGTTCTGATAGAAATTGCTGGGGTCTGGAGTACTGAGACTCAGGTGGAGTGCAGGATTTATCCAGAGGAGAGCCGTGATATTTCAAATCATTCCGCCGTATTAGTCGGAAGTCTGAGTGTTGTGAGTTGGAGCTGAGTGGGCTGGAACAATTCAGAATGGCGTTCTAGCATCTTCAGTTAATGAGTAATTAAATCTGATGAACAGGTTAATGCATGTTGGTGTTGAATGAGATGGCTTCTTAGTGTGCTGCAGCCCTGTGTTGCTTCAAGTGACAGCATAAAGATATTTGCTCAGTAATAAGAAAATAATGAGATTCCGTGCTCCACTTTCAATGCATCCCTTTTTTCTTTGCGTCCCGTGATGTGTTCATGTATGCAGACATAAAGTTGAGGTTGTGGAACTTCATCATTTAGCTAGCTACAGAAGAGGAGCAAGTATAAAGCAAGTAACATTTTTTTAAGTGCAGGTAATTTCAAGTGCAACAAATATCACCAAACATAGAAAATGCTGCAAATTCAGTTTTATAAACTGAAAATTTAAAAAAAGGTCCAAGTAATCCCATAGTTCATTTTAGAGCTTTTAAATCAGATATTGTGTCTGAATGTGATGTTTTTCTCAATTGCATTTTTGTGACACGTCTTGCAAAAAAACTGAAGTGTACTTTAAATACCAAGCAGTTTATTGCAGGCTAAACTGCTAAATTGGCAGTTTTGTGATAAAGTTTACAGTGACGCACTATGCTGAATTGGTTATATCTAGAGTACTGTTACTAGGTTACGTCATGGGTGGCAGAGATCAATTTATAGTTAAGATAATGACACTGATTAGATTCCTTCACTGAATTCTAGTTTTTATACTTATATACTTAATATCTGGTGGTTTGAAATCAGCCATATGACCCGCACTACATCTGTTTACATTTTACTAAACTCTGCTGGCTAAATCCACAAAGAGCAGTCAGTATCAGAGCAGGAGGACAGGTCAGCTGGTGTACACTCAGTGGCCAAACTCCACTTTAACCCCTTTGAGGAATAAAAAACATTATGTACTGTAAGTTCCCAAGCTGACCGTGTCTTAATGAAGATGTGGCTCGTGCATGAATCGGCTGTTTTTTTCTGAAGGCTGTAGATACTTATTTCAGTCAGTATTACATGTTGCAAGATTCAGACATAGATCTAATATACTAACGCAGTCCCATTAATAGCTGCGTTTTGACTGACATTTCAATGGTATGTATTAGCTCTAGAAAATAAAAGCGAAGGAAAAAAGAAAACCACATGAAAGCATTGCGTGCTGCTGAGCACTGCTGAGAAAAGACACACAGACGTTTCCTTGTGTAGTGATCTCGGTGTAGAAATCTAAAAAAAAAGCCTGAATCTGTTCACTGTAAAAATGAACTTGGCTGCCTGTAAGACAGCATGCATCCTTGTATGCTTCTTGTATGCCTCTCCTCCCTCCCTCCAGCACTCCACATTCACTTCTATTAAGTTCTACTCAGTGTTACTGAGGACCCCAAATATGTGAAGCACATTTTTAAACAGAGGGTGAGGAGGTATTAAAAACCTACAAGACTGAATTAGAGTGCTGACATTGCACAGCTTTGAGCAATCCACCTGTGCAAAATATGCGCTTGTTCTGATAGTCTTCCCTTCTTATTCAAAATAAATGAATGTCCCTTTACCAACTATCACAGCCCAACATTAGACACAAAAAACACCTCAATTAAGTTTTAATACAATTAGCAGTAAACTCTGTGACAAATTTTTACAGATCATATTTGTGTCATTATTAAGGTTGTGCAATAAAAAGGAAATTCCTAGAAATAGATGTTCAATAATTTTGGCCACAAAAATACCCCTCTGTGCCTTTCAGTCACAAAATTGACACTGCATCTTTTAGATTTCTCATCAATGCAAGAAGATGGTTTTGTGCTGGTAGAGACCCTGAGTAAATCTTAGAGGTAATTCTCATCCCAGCCACTTCACACGGCAGTACAAGCTGGAGGTCATCACTCAATGGACCCAACAGAAGCACATCATAGGTGAACAGCCTGAGACTGCCAAACCCGCGACCATCCACCCTCCACCAGTTCAGCATAAATATTATGAACAGAGTCGGTGACAAAGGGCAGCTCTGGCAGAGTCCAACATAAAGCAGGAATCAATCTGATTTATTGCCAGCAATGCAAACCAAGCTCTCGTTGCCATTGTACAGAGACCAAACAGCCCCCAACAATGGGTCCCATTCTACCAAAAGCCCCCCTCACACATCCCTGAGGGGATGTGGTCCAATGTCTTCTCCATGTCCACAAAACACATACAGACTGATTGGGCAAACTCAAGCGCACCGTCCTCTCTAGCACTCTCGCAGGAAGGTTGAGGAATGTGAGCTTTCTGAAAGAAAAGGAAAACTTTTGAAGTTAATATTCTAAACTTTTAATTTAACAACCAAGTCACTACAGCTGAAATAAATTACGAAAATAAAAATAACATTAACTTTCTATCATAGGGGGAAAAAATCCTCACTTAATCAATTACTTGTGTGTTTGTGTCAGGGAGCATAAGACTACGATCGTGCTTCCTGTCGTCCTGCACTAAGCAAATATTTTAGCTGTCTTGTGTGTATTTTATCACATTGTTGCAAAAGACGTAGCTGCAGTGTCATCTGCCTAGTTGTCTACCACTAATGAGATATTCATTTACTTTGTTTTATAAAGTAAATATAGTATTTGTGACGCACACTGCTTACGCCATTACACGGGAAAATGCAGTGGATCACATGAATATTAAAATACATTTTTTTTATTGCTTTAGAATCAATAAGTAATCAATAAGTCATTTAGTATGACCAATAGGAGAGGAGCGTTGTCTGAAGGAACTTTGGTAAGATGTGATGAGATTTCTTTTTCCTGTTTGTGCTGTTGTCCTTTTCCCCTGGCACAGAGACCAGAGCTTTTTTCCTTACTCAGATTTGAGCTCCTTTTTAATCGTACTATGATTGGAAAACAGTC
Source organism: Haplochromis burtoni (assembly GCF_018398535.1). Lineage (NCBI taxonomy): Eukaryota > Metazoa > Chordata > Actinopteri > Cichliformes > Cichlidae > Haplochromis > Haplochromis burtoni. Next base: position 1,086,783 of record NW_024582522.1, on the reverse strand, counting down.
ATTATTCGCGTTTTAACAGTTTTTCTGCTATGACTTATTGATCTGGGAAGTTTAAATCTGTAAATATTGTTCGAGCTTCAACAAGTAGGGGGCGATCGTGGCTCAAGAGTTGGGAGTTCGCCTTGTAATCGGAAGGGTGCCGGTTCGAGCCCCGGCTTGGACAGTCTCGGTTGTTGTGTCCTTGGGCAAAACACTTCACCCGTTGCCTACTGGTGGTGGTCAGAGGGCCTGGTGGCGCCAGTGTCCGGCAGCCTCGCCTCTGTCAGTGCGCCCCAGGGTGGCTGTGGCTAAAAAGTAGCTTTCACAATGTGTGTATGAATGGGTGGATGACTAGATGTGTAAAGCGCTTTGGGGACCTTAGGGACTAGTAAAGCGCTATATAAATACAGGCCATTTTACCAAGTTAGAAAACCCCTCTACTGTACCTGCTACACACATCCTACCAGCAGTGCATATGGCTGATTTTTGCTTTTGTGTGTATTTAAGTCTCAGTCTTTACTGCTGGTTTGAAGTTAAACAAAAAAGTCAAGAGCAAAGAGCAACAACAACAAAGAAGGTGAGATAATTCATTCAACATCTAACTGGTCTTCCTTTTTGCACAGAGAGCAGCTGCACACTATTCCTTTAATGAGGTTATTCGCTGCCAGGCTATGGTGACGGACAGGTTGAAATTGTATGTAGTCTGTGGATTGTGTTTTTAATTTGTGTTTCACTGACGACCTCATACCTTGTGTAATATCAGGCACACTGTTATTTCTAAGGAGGTTTGATGGCCCGGGAGAAAAAGCAAAATATGAAAGCCCCAGAAGTCTTGAAATGTGAGAGAAAGTTAAGGAAAGCAGGAGTGTATGGATGCATATATGGATAGCCTTACTCTTATCGTCTCTAGGAGCCTCCGCTCTCTGTGTCTTCTGAGTCATTTTGGCAGAGGGTGAACAATTTCCAGGTCATAGCGAGGACACAAAGAAGCACAAGCATAATGTAAAGCACGTGGTGTCAAACTGACTCAAACTTCATGTCAAGGATCATTAAGGGTGAGGAGAAATGTGTCACCTCCTACAACCACTGAACAGACAACAGTCTTTAGTGGAAGAGCCCACAGTTTATAGTCCTAATGCAGATCAGGTCAAGAGTGCAACCAGGAGCATCCTTGTCATTTTTCTATATTCACGGGGTTGTGCACTATGAATGCATCCCCCCAGGGTGAGACTGTCAGTGCAGAGGTCCACGCTAAGGTCTTGAGGCATCAGAGGGAGAACAATTGGCACAAATGACCTGAACTGTCAGACAGTCAGCATGCATTTAATAATGTCACGTTTTACAAGTCAGTGGAAGCTGAAATGGATTAAATGGACTATTCAGTGTGCTCGCATTTGAACAACACAGTCAAGGGTTACAATTCACACCTGCCAAACATACACAAAAACAACGTGTTGGTCTTTAATGACTAGAAACCCAAAACAACACAACTGTATCACGGTAGCCTTTAACAACAACACTCGTTCTAACAAATCAGCAACAAATATTTTACTTGAATCTAGCAATATTCTAAATTCCGAGGTGGAACTGCAAAAATGCTTGCGTGACTGATACCATTTCTCAGGAACATAATGACATACAACACAGGGTGAGACAGGTTTGTTATGTCTAACTAACTTTGAGTTCATGGCCCGGCCCAATTATCCACACCATTAATTCTTATCATGTTTTATAACAACATCTACTGCTGAAGAACGTGAGAGAGGGAAAAAGCAACAGAAAAAAGAAAACATTTAGTTTAAGGCTAATTGGGGTGGTTCTTAGTATTTTCTAGCTGAATATTTTTTAGTTCAAGGAATGTCAGAACTTTGGGGTATTTTAACTTTGATTTGATCAACAATTGAAGGAATATAATTATCTCACGACTCAAATCTAGCCAACCTCTAATGGAGAGTACACGGCATTGTGAAACTTGGTATGTAACAAGTGCACGGATCTTCATATGAGTGATGATTATGTATATTATTATATTATGATAATAATACTGTGGTGAAAACCAAAACCCTCACACACGGAACAAAAAACAGTTTTTAACAAAAACTCCTTAAAATAGAAAAAAGAGTTTCTATTTTAATTTAATCCTCTGGAGTCAATGCACACACCAGTCCAAATCACATGACCGATTTGAGATGACCTAGCACAGCCTCGCTAAAGTGCAGACTCCAGACTGTATACCAGTTTTTAATACTTGTAGTTATGTGGATTTTTTTTGACAGTTTGATGCACATAAATCCTACACTGCAAAAATAAATAGCCAACAAGCTTATGTCCTCTGTTGTGACAGTAACTGTAAATAACACAGAAGCTTTTTAGATCCCATGCAAAATAATACAAAATTAAAAATGTTCGCAGTCACGCTTAGTGTTATATTTTCAGTCATCTCAGTAGATATTTGGGATTTGAGTTTGTTTTAGTTTGATATTGCGATGCACAATTCTCTACTTAACTTAGAGGGTTAGTATGATGACTTGGACTTTAGTGGGTTAAAAAATATTAAATAAGAAAATTGAGAAATTTCAGGTGCATTTTGTTTTTTTAGATAAATGACTAAAGGTAGGTGCAATAGTGGGGCAATCGTGGCTCAAGAGTTGGCAGTTCGTTTTGTAATCGGAAGGTTGCTGGTTTGAGTCCCAGCTCCGACAGTCTCGGTTGTTGTGTCCTTGGGAAAGACACTTCACCCGTTGCCTACTGGTGGTGGTCAGATGGCCTGGTGGCGCCAGCGTCCGGCAGCCTCGCCTCTGTCAGTGCACCCCAGGGTGGCTGTGGCTACAATGTAGCTTTCCATCACCAGTGTGTGAATGTGTGTGTGAATGGATGAATGACTGAATGTAGTGTAAAACACTTTGGGGTCCTTAGGGACTAAGTAAAGCGCTATACAAATACAGGCCATTTACCAGTTTACCATTTAATAAATTGAAGTGTCTGCCAAAAATTATGCCTCTTTGGTCCTATTTCAGTTATGCAGCTCCTGATTTTTGTAACATGGTATGCAAAGGCACAAGTGCATGAGTAAGTCCATTTCTAGATTTGGAGCACATATAAATACAGGATCACAGAGTTCCCAAATGGTACAAAACGTGATTGCAGTGACATCAGAAGAGCGGTGTTCTGCAGAATTTTTACTAACATATACAGGGCTTAATTTATCTACAAAACCACAAATACTTTAGAAATTTGTCAAAAATGTTTTTAAAACTAAAAATTATGTTGTTATTCATTAGGCAAAAAAAATTGTTCACTTTTTTTCAATAAAATTTCAGCCAGCACATTAGACTTCTCTGAAAAGTGAGAAATTAGTCAAGCGCAACCCTCAAACACTAAAATGAATTTAATCTGTTCAGAAATGCAAATAAATAACTGTAGTTTGGCATTGGAATCAGAAAATAATAAAGTGGTTATGTACCAATACATCTGAATATATGCATATATATATATATTGAAAAAATGAGATTCTAGGTTCTCTTGTTGGCAGACTTTGGACCAAATCTCTCAGATGTGGGAAAAGGAAGAATTTCAGAGACCAGATTGATGCAGAGCAGCATCGAGCTGTGTGTCTGAGGTATGTGTTCAGTGTACCTGTACATAAGCTACAAATGCACTTGTTGCCAAATGCAGTGGTCTGATTGGACAAATGTGTTCTGAAAACTTGATCCAACTTGATAAAAAAAAAAAAAAATGCTGCAAATTTGTCCTTGTTAGGTACTGGGTGTGAACTGCTGCATTAAGAATAAGTAAATCTGAAAATAATTTTAATGCACAAAATATTTGCATGAATTTTACACATCCAGTGTGTAGAGGTCTTTACCTTCCTCTCTCTCCTTCTGATCAAAAAAATGAAGGAAACACTAGAAAATGTTTCATGTTTTTGTGTGATTTTGAATTCCAATTTTGTTCCCACTGACCATTGTTACATTACTTTGTTCTCGTGGTGTATTTCAATAAAGACTTTCAACTTTAATATTTGATTCAAGATCTAATGTGAGATTTAAATGTTCCCTTAATTGTTTTTGGCGAGTAAACTACCAGGATCACAAATCCAAATTTCACTTCTATTCCCAGCAGTTCCTGGAAGTTCACTGTGCTGCTTTGAAATTACCATCAAGAGTTGCTAACCTGCATTTCCAGAACAATTTACACTGCTTCTCACTGAGCCTACTTTTCATGGAGTGTAAGGATTAGGACCTGGATCAGGTTTGGTCCAGAGTATGCTATCAGACTAATGGCATATTCTCCCAAAAAAGTTACTTGGAGCTTTGTTAGAGCTTATAATGAGCAAATGTGCTCTAAAGAAATAACTTTTCCAGCTCGTTTGTGTTCACAGATGAGTAATGTAGTAAGTTATAAAAGGAAGCAAGGTTGTTTTAAGTTTTAGACTGTTGTAATTCCTTCTTATCAGTCTGATGTAAATGCCCTTAAAAGCCTTTAGTTGAACCAAATTGCCACAGCAAGAGTCCTATCAGAGACTAGAAAGAGACATCATGTTCTTCCGCTATTTAAAATCCTTCTTCTCGCATTCAAAGCCTTGAATAATCAAACACCATCATATCTTAAAGACATTTAGTATTACATTATCCCAGTAGAGCACTTTGCTGTCAGACTGTGAGCTTACTTGTGGTTCTTAGAGTTTCTGAAAGTAGAACTAGAAGCAGACCTATCAGGTCCAGCTTCCAGTTTGGATTCGGGAGACAGATACCCTCTCTGCTTATAAGATTCTGTTTAAAACGTTCCTTTTTTGATAAAGCTTATCATTATTAGAGGGTATAGGGTAGGATCAGGTGATTTTGAACGATCCCTTAGTTATGGTGCTGTAGGCTCAGGCTGCAGGGGGACCTTCCCATGATACACTGAGCATTTCTTTTCCACTCACCTCTTTTCACTTCCCATGTATTTACTTGCTATTTTTCAGTGTCATTAACTTGGACCTTAAGTTTTTGTCCATGACTTGTGTTGGTATTGTCCTGGTCTCTCTATAATTTTTACTGTTTTTACTCTTCCCTCACTCCCCAACTGATTCTGTTGGAGGTTTATTTCTGTTAAAGTCGAATTCTCCCCAAAGCCACATGTTTGTTCACAGAGGAGCATCTGATAGTTGATTTTCTCTCTAATTTTGAGTGTCTTTATTTTGCATTATGAAGCAAACTAAAAAGGTGTTTTTAATAAATGGTGGTAGATAAAGTGGGGTCTTTCCACGCTTGTGTTCGGGTTTGCACTGCCTAGCCCTGCAAACCCAAACACAAGCGTGGAAAGACCGGCTCTCCGAAAACGACATGCGCCTGAACATCAAGAAGACTGAGTACCTTGAATGCGGCCCCCGGACCAACAGTGCCATCACTATCGATGGCGAGCCGCTGACTAAAGTTGCCCAATTCAAGTACCTCGGGTCCCTTGTCACCTCGGACTGCAAAACTCTACCAGACGCCAGACTCAGTGTCAACACAGCGTGGATGAAGTGGCATCAGGTCAGTGGAGTCTTATGTGACAGGAGAATGCCAATCTATCTTAAGGCGAAAGTCTATAAGGTGATTGTGCGTCTTTACAGAAACTCTCTAAATCCTTTAGGTTTCTTTGCTGCTGCTTGGCAACTCTGAATTGAAAATAAAATTAAACTGAGGTGAAGAACAGTCACAGTAGTGTTTAGCTGAGTTGTTTAAACCCACCATAAGGAGGTTTGACCTTTGGAGAGCACTTGCTAATATAAAATTATATGCATATCTAACCTCTATAACCTCTAACTAGGGTAGTAAATAGGATTGTTATTAAAATAAGCGCTAATCACAAAAACCAAGCATGCAGTAACTGGTTATAATTACGGAGCCATTGCTCCAATGGCTCCGTAATTATAACCAGTTATTAAGTTATTATTACATTATTAAGTGCTTTTGTCAATAATATTACATACAAACAAAACTCAAAGCTGTCTCTAAAATTTATTATTCTTTCCACTATTTAAAATACTGTAATAATGGAATTACCAAAAGCTGTACTAAAATTGACATAAATATGATTAATATAAAATTACAAAAATAATAACATAAATGCATACTCTAATTCTAAAAAGGAAATAAGAGAAAATAATATGTGTGCAAATGCATGCACTGGTTGACCAACGAGTCAGATTTTAAAACGTTTTGTTTAGACTGAGTGGATCCATTATGCATAACATATCTATTTTTTCTTTCTCTTTGTGAGAGGCCATATTCTAACAAAATTACATTTTATTCCTTCCAGAAGTTTCCCTCATTTTAAATAGTCTTAGGGATGGGATTTTAAGACCTAACAGTTAAAACTGTCACTGAAAATCTCTTCTCATATATCCCCCTGAAGCTTAAAATACAGATCATTGTTCTCCTTGAACAGTGCTAAGGTTTAAAAGCAGCAATAGCATATAGGTGACCCCTTCTATATGCTCATTGTAATCAGATTCACTGACCACTTCATTGTGTTGTACTGGAACTTTTCCACTGCTCATTAACACAAACATCTAATCAGCTAATCACATGGCAGTAACACGATGCATTTAAATGACCTGCTAAAGTTCAAACCAAACAAGAAGTTGGGGAAGAAAGGTGATTGAGGTGACTTTGATTGTTGCTGGTGCCAGATGGGCTAGTCCAAATATTTCAGAAACTGCTGATCCACCAGGATCTTCCTAAACATCTGTAGGATTTACAGAGAGTGGTCACGCACAGAGAAAATATCCAGTGAACCACAGTTCTTTGGCTGAAAATCCCTTGTTCATACCAGAGGTGAAATGAGAATGCCTGGTAGGCAAGCTGATAGGAAGGCAACAGTGACTCCAATAACCTCACATTACAAGGAGCCTTTGCAGAAGAGCATCTCTTGCACAATGTGGTAATTTGAAGCGGCAGAAGACCACACCAGCTGCCACTCCTGTCAGCTAATAACAATACGAAATGGTGGTTACAGGTCACACAGGCTCCACAAAAAGATTAGAAAAATGTTATGTGGGCTGATGAGTCTTGATTGATCCTGCAATATTATGATGGTTGGGAGAGAATTTACCATAAACACTATAGAAGCATGTTTCCATTCTGCCTTGCAGGCTGGTGGTGCTATAGGGGTGTGAGGGATATTTTCTTGGCACTTTCAGCACCTTAGAGCCAACTAAGCATTGCTAAAACACTGCAGCCTGCCCAAGTATTGTTGCTGACCATGTCCATCCATTTAGGATCACAGTGTATCCATCCCTTGGATGCTTTAAGCAGGATAACGTCACATGTCCAAACTTCAAATCAGCTCAAACTGGTTTCTTAAACATGACAATGAGTTTACTGGACTCAAATGGACTGCACAGTTACCATATCTCAATATAGCTAAGCACCTTTGGGAAGTTTTAGTACAGGACTTTTGCATTATGGATGTGCAGAAAGCAAATTTGCAGAAACTGTGTGATGGTATCATGTCAATATATATAATAAAATCTCTAAGGAATGTTTCCAGCATGTTGTTGATATTAAGAATTAAGCCAGTAACCAGTGGTACCCAACCATGTACCAGCAGGGCATAAAAACTGCACAAGTAGATTGCACAGCTGAATGTTGTCTTATGGGTGGATCTTTAAATGTATATCTGCTGATTTCCTTCATACTTGCCTTAGGTATCGTGCCTACATTTGTTGTAGATATTTGTATCACCCCATTGCTCCTTTTGACTTCCCCAGATTCTTCCATTCACACAGCATAATTGCTTATATATTTAAAATGACTAAGGACAAAACCTGATGGGATTAGCACTCCCAAAAACCAAGATCCAGCACTTGGTTCCATTTTAGGCCAGCATCATGGTTCATCACTGTTACTCCACAGCAAGAAAATTTCTGTTTTGAAACTCCTCATCATCCATGACCTTTCTGTCTTTACATGTTTTCCCTTTTTCCTCTGAGTAATCTTCCTCACGAAATCCAAAGACTTGCCACCAAGGGTAGCTGGTACTAGTAAATTATGAAACAGGTTTGGATGTCAGAATGTTAACTTGTTTTTCTTCATTAACCCTGTGATGAACATGATGTGCTAACACTAACAACACTAAGAGGTGCTGGTGTTGTGTTTTTTTCTTACAAAATGGTTTATAAAACTCTTTGTTTTTTATGAGTTTATGCAGAACACCACAAATATTGCTGAAGCATCACAGGAAAGTGGTAGTGTTAAGAACTACTTGTTAAGGAAGGGAAACTAAATTTCCTACAGCTCTGCATTAATTCTCCCAGACATATCCATATGCCTTACAAATATACAGTGAATGACTCAAATGTTAGTTATATACTGTCACATCCCACATTTCTTCAGCTGCCCAATTTTTTTCCCAGATGGTATCCCACCTTGTTAGTACAGATTTTACAAGCGAATTCTGTTATTTTAAATGGTCCCTATCACCAGTGCATTTTGATATTGAGTCTGCCTGGATCTTCTGCATTGTGGTCTTTTTATTGTGCCTTTAAAGACACAACATTGTGCAGAGATCTGCTGTTGACCTTCAAGAGCACTGTTGTTTTGCTGGACAGAGAGGTGGATGTGTGCATGTCAAGTAAAAGAACAAGGAACAGGTCGCAAAACGCTTCATGGAGGGCATTTCAGGTTGAATCGTTTTCTTTTGCCAACTGGACTTTCAGTTAAGTTTTAACTTGGGTTCAAGTTCTGCACGTGAGTCAAGTCTTATTCAATCCAGAAGCATGCAGCAGTGCTGGACAATAGTCTCCTCACCCCACTAATAGATCTTAGACAATCTCCAGTGATTGGTCCTGCACCAGTAAGAGTGTTGATAGGATATGTGTAAAGGAAATATGAACAAATTCTTCTTTAATTTGGTTTAATTTGGGGATCAAATTATTTAAATTAGAAGTCCAGAGGCTTTCTATCCAAACTCTTCAGACTACAATGATCTAGATTACTAAGAACCTACAAAGACACTTTGAAAGGAGTCACATCCTGATCCAATCAGCCAGATGTCACCAAGATACCACAGAGTGAATGTTAAATGATTACAGTGAGAGGGAAATTTGTTTTTTCTTGCAATTGAACTCCAGGATACGAGGGGAACTATGAGGATAACCAGGAAACGTTGGTGGGATATGGAAGGCTGTGTACAGGCTGGGGTTTGGATAGAGCCCAAATGTTTACTGTTGTGAGGGAACATCTTATTGGTGTTATGCTTGATTTGTGACTTGACAGACTTGCTCTGCCTTGTGCTTTTCTCTTTCTTTAATTCTTAGTTGCCGCCTACGTTTCTTCACATAAAGTCGTTGTGTGAGGTTAAATTAATTTCAGTGTCACAGAAAATGACAACCTAATCTCCCTCTGGAAAGTGATGAGCGTTTGTTTCCGCAACAGAGATCCAGGGTTCAGCTGACTCAGTTCACCAAGCTCTCATACTTGGCTTAAAGATATTTTCAGGACTGAGAGTTCAGGGTTTAGGGTTGCACATTTATAAAACTATACGTCCATGCGGTCTGTGTAAGGTTTAAGAGTATCTGACTAACCTCTTGAGGTGCCGTGCTTCTCTCCTGTAGGTCTTTTATGAAGACAGTTAAACCAGCAACTCCAGAGGTGTTTTCTCCACAGACGGTGTGAGTCACAAGGAACTAAGTGTTCCTGTACACATCACCACTGCTCGACTTTCTTTTTGTTCATACTACTGCACCTTCATCTTGTTCTCATGCTACTCTCCGACTGAGGGTTGGAACATGATTTTCCTTCATTCCTCAATAAAATCTCTAAGCTAATTCATTTACCTGAAAGTCATTTATCTGACCTTTCTCATTGTAGAAGCAGCTGTGCGTTACTTCTTACAATGTAGTCGGTCTGCTATACCTATTGTGTAGATGTGTGGATGTCAACGGGCACAGAATGGTGGCGTCAGATTGAAACATTTTAGACGATCATTGTTCTTCCATTATCCCGTCCTACTGTGTGCTGTACTCAACAGTTTTCATAAGCAAGTCCAGGGCAAGGTCATATTAGTTATGGACACAACTGAGATGAGGAGCACTGAATAAATGAAGGCTTCAGTGTGTGTGTGTGTGTGTGTGTGTGTGTGTGCGCGTGTGTATGCAGGACTGC
>NW_024582522.1:1064910-1076648 GCF_018398535.1 Haplochromis burtoni | reverse complement strand
GTGTGTGTGTGTGTGTGTGTGTGTGTGTGTGTGTGTGTGTGTGTGTGTGTGTGTGTGTGTGTGTGTGTGCAGACAGAAGCAAAAGGGTCAGGGTCACACTTCAATTCACTGAGAACCCGAGAGCCCAGAGGAAACAAGCTGAGCCTGTTACGGCTAGTGCAGAGACAAGCTTAACCTATTTTTAATAGTCCATTCCTCTTCGTCATTCGCTTTCCAGATATGTCCTCTCCAACAAAAGGTTAACATACTATCAATAACCTGACATTGAGTAGTCGGTATAGTATTTTAAGACACGACACTGCAGCATTTTAAGTCTGTAATGCGTATGTCCTTTTGCACTTGTTTGCAAGATTTTATTTAGGATTTATGGCACATCCTAGACAACCTCTATATAAATCCATACTGAAAGGTAATTTAGCAGCAGAAAGTTAGTGGCTGATACTGCATTCAGGCAACTTCTCTGTGAAGTAATGAATAGTTTATAGTGGCAAAACAGTGCAATACTTTCCATTTAAGTGCTCCTAAACAACAGTAAATTTTAGAAATTAATATGCAGTGGATCTGACAGCTTCAAATTATGGCTGCTTCTTGATGGCAGAATAATAATTTTACACTACATTACAGCAGGTATTTACAATTCAGAGACTTTGGGTGCATACTTAACTACATCAATTAAGGAAATAGTTGTGGAGATGTCAGATACTCCATTGAAGCAAATCTTTAGCAGGTGGGGATGTGCCATGTGTTGTATTATGACACTAGCTGCACTGACTTCCCAGTGGAAATGGTTTTGATGTTTTCCATAACTGCCACTCTTCCGCTTCATCAACATTCCTTAAAAATATTTTGACAGGTAAACATGTGGTGATTTACACCTCAAGTGAGGGACATTACAGAAGTTGAGAGAAGACTGACGGAGTTGCATGTGTTATGGAGGGGGTGGGGGTGGGGGGATGGGGGGTAATAGCAAAATTTTACATTCATTTTTCAGCTGTCGCTCAAATGTCTTGCACTGGCAGGTATTTGATTAAATTCCCTTGGAAAGTCTGTTTAGTCTGAATTCAATTTTTGTCAGGCTACGGGCTTGTTTCTTAGAAATCAAATTTACATATGTTTGGCTATACAAAGGTATTTGTTGTCTTTTGCTGCTAAGACAGAATCAGCACAATGCGAATTACAAAATGATGACCATGGCTATATTTGCAGAGCACTGTTTCACGTTTGACTCACTGCATGGTGGATCAAGCTCTGGTGGTACTTTTCTGTGTTCATAATGGTTGAAATGCATCCCCCAACAATGACAGAGGCTTCACAGTGTTTTACGCATGGTTGTCCTAGGTTGTCCTTACGCATAGGCTCCTCTATAGCCTACATAAACGTGAAGACATCAGGGCAGCACATAGAGAGAGAAGGACGGCAAACAGCAAACAACAGTGGAGGAGACAGTGAATTGAACCAAAACATGAACTCAACATTGAATTTGATTTTTAGTGCAGTTCAGTCCTTTTCTCCCTCTTTCCCTTCTTTAAGAATGGCTTCCTGCCTTTCATTCATCCACTGAGACTATTCCTAATAAAGGTTCAGCAAACTGTAGCTAGAACAACTTAAGGTCCTGTCTCAGGTCTTTGCTGGACTTTTTCCCCTATTTCTTAAGGTCATGACTTTCAGATACTATTCACCTGCTATAGGTAGTTTTTAGCCGTTCCTTTGTCCTGACTAGGGATGGGTATCGTTTAGGTTTTATCCAATACCGGTGCCAAACCGGTACTTTTGAAACGGTGCCAGTGCTTAAACGGTGCTCAAACCGGTGCTTAAAGAATGGAGAACACAAAATTGGTCCAAAAACCTCTCATGTTCAGCTGTTTTTTTGTAAAAAGATAACAATGTTAACCTTTTCTGCAGCTATGGGGCATATATGGTATCACTCTTGGCTGGAAGCAGTGCTTAAACAATGGAAAAAAACACAAACTTTGTCCAAAAACCTCTCATGTTTAACTGTTTTCCACTTTTTCTTTGGTCATTTTAGCCTTTTTGGCCAGGGTGAAGGGAGTATCTGCCATCAAACAAGAAGACAGCCGCATGTAGCTACGACTGTGTTTGCTAGTTCACCTTACGTGCATTAATGTAATAACGTGGTTAGCCTACTCAACGTAAATTACACACGAACAACATTAAGCTACTCACGCAGAGAAGAACGGCTGCTGCTGCATCATCATCCGTCATCATTTCTGCTACACTGGCAGGGCTAGGGGCCAGGACTCTCCTCTTCGGGTTTTTGGGGGATGTTGCTAACTCCGGGTCCGATAACAGGCAACCCACCCGCAGTGGATGTGCCCGATGTGAGGTCTCGCAGCAAGCTATCAAATACGGCGCATTTCTCAGCTTTAAAAAAAAACACGCTATGCGTCGCCAGGTGTTTCATCATATTCGAGGTGTTACCTCCTTTGCACAGTGTCACAGTATCAGCTTAAAGCACTTGTTGCAGGCTGCTGAGTTTGCATCTTTTGCTGTGAAGTACAGCCAGACTTTTGACCGCTTCGCTTTGGGCGTTTTTAATCTGTAGCTCTGCTCTAAAAGAACGTACGTACCTGGACCCGCCTACTATCCTCGGAAACGTAAAATGATTGGCTAGAATCTAAAGTGTATCACAGCTCAGGAAAAAAAAGCACCAAAATAAAGCACCGAAATGTGCGCTGCTTTTCGGTCTGGTTACTACCGTTTATGTCAGAACCGGTGCCATCACGACACCGGATACCGGTACCCATCCCTAGTCCTGACACTTGCACAGATTCCTCACTGTACACCATGCCAAGATATGCAAAGACTTTGGCTAATAGCCTTTTGGGAATCACCTCGTTGTTGCAGTAATTTTATTTTATGCTTGTCAAACTGTGTTATATTTGGCATGTTTAATAGAATCAACTAAAGAATGGAAACAAACTGTGTCGTTTTGTGACAGGCTGCTAATAACTAAAGCTACAGAATCACAAAAATTATAAATTGGTTCTTTGCTAAGTTGTCTATTACGCGTAGACACAACAGTGGTTCATCCTTTGGGCTATAGTTCCCTTTGTGGTGCTTGAATAACTCATAGGTCAGTGTTAAGGGCTTAAAAAAAACACATCTCTGAAAATGGTCAGTACAAGGACAGGGCTTACAATGACGGAAAAGGCAGCCAAGGTCCAAAGAAAAACATTAAAGACCTTCAGAAAACCTGATAACCTATTGTTGAGGACCACTTTTACAAACAATACAGGAAAGTCTGGCTCCTTGTGAAATATATAGAGTGAGTGGCTCAAGACTTGTGCACATTCCTGTAAATTGATCGGGAACATGTAGTATTGTTGTTATACACATGTAGTTTTATATGTCTCAAAACAGGGTTTGAAAAGGCTAATCATTAATAACTGTCAGGCATGTGGAAGACATAATGGATATATGCATTTAGAATTTGATACATACAGTATCCTTGATAAAGAAATGCCACAGAAAGCGACTGCAAAAATATAACTCTGCTGGTAATGATTTCACTGATGGTACATTGAAACGCTGGCTTCTTTTACCTTTCATATTATGAGCCTTGCCCACAGACAACAGAAACTTGTAGGCAGGTCTAGACAGTCGCCTGTTTGTGATGGAGGCAGCTCAGCTTTGGCACTCGGGATACAGTATGTAAAGGAGGTGACAGAGAAGAGAAGACATGGAAGGCAAGGAGTGTAAAGGGGCATCATAATAAGTGAGAGGTGGAAGCGAGAAAAGTGTCAGAAGGTTGGTGAGCACTGTGAATGGAAACACTGGCCCTGCTTGTGCTGTCATTTCTGCAGACTCCCTGAGGACAACATTGTTTCTGGAAGCCTTAGCGTCCCCCTGCCGCCAGTACAAGACATCCTCTCTGTGGCCGTGGCTGCTAACAGACGCTATCAGTCACACTGGCTCAAAATCCACTCGCTTCCAATCTCACCTCTGCTGTGATGGCAACTGCTCGAGCTTGTCTCACAAATCTGCTCCTCCGTTTGCTCTGCAAGCAAAGATATATTTATACAGTCACAAACACACACACAAACACACAAACAAATTCTCGTGTCACTTTGCCAGAATCAAAGAGCACTCCTAGTAAATTTGTTTCCGTCTTGCTTTTTATATCCTTCTCTCTATGCAGTCGAATGCTAGAATTACACTAACACAATCCACCTCGTGTCCTTCATGTTCCTGGGCTTAGTGTCTTTAGCTCAGCATTAAGGGCTCATTCAGCCACAAATCCTTATGGACAGAAATTTGGCCATTTACCTTTTGGGAGATTTTGGTCTAATAATAATTTTTCATTGTTTGTTCATTATTGTTTTTTCTTTGTGATTTGATTTAACACACAAAATAGGCTTATTCCCAATCTCAACCATTTACACACACACAGAAATCAATCAAATAATCAATCAATTGTAATGCACCAGTCAAACAGGAAAGCACTGATGACTGAGTTAAATGTTGATGGTTTGATGTATCCCATATTTTTATGTTAGTGATGTTTCTTTCTCATGCATGTTACATTTTATTTTACCTAGGTTTTAGCATATGTGTGTTTTATTAAGTTTTATGTGCGCTATGTCTGTGTGCGTCATTGGTTTCACCTGGCTGCATAAACGAATGCCCCCTGGGGAGCAGTAAACTAACAGTTTGCCTTTATGCACTTCAAACCTATTTAATCTGCATCTTTTTCTAGGTTCACCTCCAGCCTCAGTCCTCAGTCTGCATTTGCACATTCCTTTCTCTGCACAGCCCCCCCATACAGAAGACGATGTTAACCTCATGTAACCTCAAATGAAAACAAATGCATAACTCAGCCCTCCTCTACTTCTTCCATGTACCCTAAACTAATATACATAAGCAGTCGTGTTGTTACTGGACTCAACCTTTGATCTCAGAGCCAGCTATATATAGCGTAGACCAGCAAATGGTCAACACTCAACATTAATCAATGACTTTACATGAACTGACCTGATTTTGAAACAGGGTTTATCTTAATTGTAGTCAATCTGAAGGTTTGAATGCCTTGTCCAGAAGGGTTTTTGAAAAATAATTATTAACAAATATGCAATTTCTTTTTTGGTTCAGAGCCACTTCATTAATAAAAAAACATGGCAAACTTTTATATTAACAACATTTTCTCTGAACTATGAGCCTTGGCTCCTCTTACTGTTTTATTTGTTTCTTTCCCTGCTTGCTGTATGGACTACAAATTAAGCTTTACACGCATAATATAAATCCCAGTGTAGTTTCACATGAATATATCTATAGAAGACTTTATCACAAGTTTGCCTGTTGAACTTATCTCCCCTTCTCTTTCTCTCTTTCTTTCTAAACACTCAGCTGCTATTATTTATTCAGTTTGTTTGGCGGGACTCAGTTGCCGCGGCAGCCTCGGCCTGGCAGACCTATCGAACTGTGGCATAATAGATGTAATACATCAATGCGTTTGAGCTGAGAGCCTTTAATTAGGCCTTCCTGCGCGTTTCATCAATCCCCCCCCCTCCGTCCTCCTGGGATTTGGGGGAGGGGTGGTGGTGATACAGAGAGACCTCCTGCACTGCATGTGAATCACTGCACCTCTACCTCCCCAGACCGTTCCTCTGCCTCCTCAGTAGGCTTTTTGTCCCTGAAAATATCCAACCCCTAGCCTTCTGTCCTCCACCCTACCCAGCTCATTGCCACACACGTCTACAGGGTCAGACAGCATAAAATGCAAATCCTCACTCGAGTGTCAATAATTAAAACATGTCGCCCTTCAGGATTTGAAAAGAAGTGGCTTTCTTTCAGAAAGCTGCATTCAGTATTGCCTGAATGATTGAAAAAAATGAATGTGGCTTTATATCGGCAGCAAGGTGGCCAAGTGGTTGGCACTGTTGCATCGCAGCAAGAAGGCCCTGAGTTCGACTCCACCATCTGTGTGGATGTTCTCCCCGTATTTGCATGGGCTCTCTCCGAGTATGCAGGCTTTTCTTTTCTCACAGTCCAAAAACATGAAGATAGTGGGGTTAGGCTAATACTAAATTGCTCAATGGTGTGAATGTGGTTGTGCGTCTCCCCCACCCCCACCCTGGTGCTGTAGGATAAGCAGATGAGAATGTGGCTTTATGTATGTGCATGTATTTGTATTAATGTGCAGCCATGACCTTGCTCCCCAGGTGCTGTTGAATAGTGTCATGTTAGATAATCACCCAGTAGGACCCAGTGGTGACCAGCAGCTGAACTGCAAACAGACCATTCTCCTGCTGATTTTGCCATTTGCTGTTTACCATTTCTAGTCATTCGCTTTTCACACGAATCATCATCATCAACAATGTCTGACATTTAGCACCAGCTGAAATATAACCACACAAAACTGAGAAGCACAAGCACTTGAGACAGAGGCACAACATGAGGGTCATGGTTCTTCACCTTTCACTGCTGTATGTTACACTGCATCACTGACTAGACATATTATTGATTCTTAAATTTAATTTATGGATTAACAATATGTGTAATAACACATATTGTTATGTACATGTCGTACATGTACATGTTTCTTCAGAGGGTAGTGAGTTAGTCTTAGGTTAAAAACCATCCAACGGATGTTCTTTGAAAGTACCTCTTCTATAAGTACCTATTCTGTCTGTGTGTGCTGTGGCTGTGCCCGTCCAGGTGAGTCATTCCACTTCCTATTAATCCCACTTTGCAGGCCGCGTCTCAGTTGAGAGCACAACAGGGGGGCCATTCATAAGATAGTCCTCAGGGAATAGGGGTGAATATGACTAAAATAAATATGTGCAGTTCTAGACACACACACACTCTCACAAAAAAGCATGTTTTATTGTGGTGCGTTGTAAACACACAAAGAGGCGGTGCAATTCAAAGAATGAAAGAACGTGTCTCCATCTATCCATTCTCCTATTCTCTTATAAAAAAAAATATTGTACAGTACTGTGCAAAAGTTTATAGAAATATAAACAATTGTTTATTGGCCCTAAATGAATTCAGCAGCAGGACATTAAGAACTATGTTCAGTGTAAAGAAGAACAAGAAGTACTGGAAGTGATGGTCCGGCCCCCACCCTGATCTCAACATTGTCGAGTGTGTCTGGGATTACATGAAGAGACAGAAGGATGTCAGGACGCCTACATCCACAGAAGATCTGTGATTAGTTCTTCATGATGTTTGGAACAATGTACCAGTCGAGTTCCTTCAATAACTGGGTGCAGGGTGTACAGTACACTTTTTGAAAGCATTCTTTGTTTACAGCATTTTTTCTCACCTGCCTAAAACGCTTGCACAGTACTGTATGTGACACCAGGTATTTATATTTAACGGATGAACATAAAAGCCAAATGTTTTCAGAATTTTCATATTTCTAAGTCCTATATGGACTGCAGAAAGCAGTAAAATGAATATTTTAAAATAAAGTAATTTTCTATATTATTTTTTGAGGGATGTTTTTCTGCAGTTGTTTAAACATGCATTTAGAGTTCATCGTTTAGCTATCCTATAAACTTCCAGAAAAACTGGCAGAAAATGATCACATTTTGTATTTTTACCTTGAGTTAAATAAAATCTCTTTTAGTTCTACTTTAACTAGTTTTCTAAATTACACAAAAAGTAATTTTTCACTTTAAACGCATTCTCACCTTTAGTTAGTGATTTTGTTTTTCATATTTGGGGCAGAGTGTTTACAATATCTTCAGGAGCATCACGAAAACAGCTGAAATTCAGAGATCTTCCTCATGTGAACGAAGCATCAGTCTGCACACAGTGAGAACAGCTTTATACCCTCAACTAACTAAACCGTAAACACAGTGGAACAAGAGCATAATTCTTTATGATAGAGCACGTATCACAAAAAATAGCTAACATACATAATTTTGCTACTGTAACTACAACTGCTTCTCAACTTCTGACACACCCGCCCTGAATGTTAAAGCGACATTCAGTGAATATGAAAGTGAAGTGACGAATACACAAGGCCGTGTGCAACAGAAATGATACTTTTAAGTAGGTTTTACTCTATACTCTTTACTCTAAAGGTTAAATATGTTGAGTTTCACCTATTTAGAAAAGTGGTAAAATTAACTAAAATAAACAAAATATAAACTAACATCCTTTAACTTCTTAACAGCAAAGCTGAGAATCATTAAAAAGTTTTAAAAATGCAAGCATTTTGCAACCGATTGAAGAATGACACAAAACAGACTAAAATGTAAATTAGTAGCACAGTTAAATCACAATAAAAACTTGTGGTGTGCAGGTGGTTAGGTGGGGCTCATTTTAAAGAGTGAAATTCCACTTGCGCTTGTTGAAAAGTGGTAAGTTTTTTACTCCAGTCAGAACCCACAAACATCTAAATACTGAAGTATATGTACTGTGTCCAGAAACAACATTAGAGAAAAAATTTTCATTACTCCTCTCTATGGAGAAGAAATTTTTGAATCTTTTTTTTTGAGTAGCCTGGACTAGAACTGCTAAAGCTTGACAATTTACCCATTTTTGGTAAATATTACATAAGATAATATAAATATCCCTTAGGTATTTTGATGCCTTATCTTGAGGGAATGGGCTTTTCACCAGTTCATTAAAATATTTTTCACTGTCACTGAGCATTTGGAGGGTCTGTAAATGTAAATGCGCTGCCTGCTCTGTGAACCGCTGTAATCAATAACTTTCCCTCAGTACATAATGTAACTTTCACAGTCAAGATTATTTAAGGCTGTTTTAGGCCGCCATGGAAGCAGATTCCATTTGAGAAATAATGCTCAAAACAAAAACTGTGTTTGTCATACGCTTACTTCGTGTTCCCATGCTGAGTAGTGTACATACAATATAATACGAGCCTTACTGTAAATAGCATAAAAGTTCCCATGCTGTGAAATGAGGCACACTTAGAAAAATGGAAACCCTGGAAATGGTCCAGACTGAACAATAGCACTAAAACTCTCTATATAGCTTAAGGGAAAAGCTTCCGCTGTCTTTCATATTCCCCCTCCATGATCATAAAGATTTTGGTGTGACACCAATACAAAGGCACAGAAATTGAGAGAAACTTGAAAAGCACATGTGACAGCAGTGTGGTCCAGTTGGATGGGAAACGAAGATCATTGTATAGAAAGCTGATTTAAGATTTCGGGAAGGAAAGAGAAAAATGGTTGGCATGTGGTTCACAGCGAACAACAGATGGCATCATTCTGTTATCCTTCTTGTCAAGGATGCAAAGTATATTTTTCTTTTTGCTGAAAAAAACATAAATGGCACACGGACAGCCAGCATGTATACACAACACACTGTACATATGCACACACTAAATTCTATATGGTATTGTTTTATAAAAATATTATATAGTAACTTCACTTCACGTGATGGACTGCCCACAGTCTGTTAATTCCACAGAAGCTAATCCCTTCAGTCTCTGCTAATATATCCATTACATGAGTGATGCTCCCACAAGCCAGCCCTAGTCAGTAAATAATTCTGGTTAATTAAAGCCAAGACATCCATCTTTGCCTTGGCTTTGTGTGCACTGTGCGAAAGGCATGTTCTATTAATAAAACAGTGGTTATCACCACTGTTGATGTAGTTTCAAACCTGTTAATTAGACTGTAGATTTCAAATGGAAATTAGCGGCCAATAATTCATCAGAAAGGGGGAAATGACACTTTTTTTTTTCTCCTGTGAGGGTAGACGCATCTGAAAGCACACCAGCAGAGGATAGCTTAGTAAAATCGACACAATCAAGTCAACAGCATCATCAAATAAGCAACTGCATGGTTAAATCCAAATGTATTATTGATTTTAAAAATGGTTTTTAGATCTGTTCAAATGTTTTTCCTTTGTGGTTCAGTGTTTGTAAGTAATTCGTATTTATAGAAGGCTTAACATCATTTATCTCTGCCAGTGCTTAGCCTTTGGTCTTTCAGGTTTACAAAACAATGTTTTTAATGCTAAAAAATATTAAAATTATGTTTGCCCAGTTTTCTGTAATCGTGTTCTTTTGGTTTCAGACTGAATAAAAGTAACTTTGGGTGGAGGGACATTTCTTTTATACAATCCATTCACCCTAATATGAAGGGCCTTGAGGCTACATAAATAAAACTAAATTGAACATGTCACTATTTTTTATTTAAACTGTTTCTAATCTACACTACTAAACACTCTCAAACACTATCTGTACATTATGTTTATCTTCCCAATATACAATTATGTGAAAAAGAAAGTTGTCATTGGAGTCTATGCAGACCTATGAAAAACTGAGTATACCTTTACTGCTCATATAGGAATTCCAGCAGGACTTTTCCTAGAGTATTCAGGTGTGCACTTCCTAGCAATGTCACTATGGTCACCATACAATCTGCAAAAAAACCACGAGCAGCATCTAAGACTCTGTAGTTTTGAGCTAGCATGTTAGATGACAAGACCTGGGCCCCTTGCAGTCACTGAGTAAATTGTTCATATATAGCACTTGTCTTCTCTACCTGAGCTCTTCAAGTGATTTATGGAACTTGCCTCATTCACCCATTCATACAACTGCTTTTTTCTACACGTTGTCTACATAAGTGCTTTCTATCTAACATCCATACTCCAGTGGACACATCGAAGAGAAACTTGGGGTTAGTATTTTTCCCAAGGAGATTTGGCATGCTGACTGGAGCAGCCAGGGAGCAAATCACCAACCTTCCAAATAGTAGATAACCTGCTCTACCTCTTAAGCTACAGCCAACACTCAACCATAAAAAAGTCAAATGTGAGGCTATTAGTGCAACAGCTAAAGCTTGGCAGAAACAGGGTCATGCAAAAGGACAATGACCCAAACACAGCAGCAAATCTACAACTTCAACCTGTTTGAAATGCCGTGATAGGACCTTAAGAGACCTGTGCATGAATGAAAACCTGCAAATCTCAATAACCTGAAGCAACATTTAAGCAAAGAGCTGGCCAAAATTGCTCCACAGTGATGTGAGCAGCTGTTAAAGTCATACAGAAAGGACAGCTTTCCTCCACATCTTGGTCTCCCAGTGCATGCACAGCGTTGCCTATTTATCTCTCTCTCTGCATCGCTCGAGTTACACAGTGCAGGAAGTTGCAGATTGTGGGTGCACACCGTGTGAGATACAGAAGAAGGAGACATTTTGTTGCTTTCCGTTTTACATGTGGATACTTGCAAAATCAGTACAAGTACAGAAAGAAAGAAAGAAACCTCCCAGATGCCCAACTGTGGCAAAACTTCCAGTATTTCACGTGTTATGTGAGGCAGCCGCCACATGTCATATAATAAAATGAAGAATCACAGTCTTTTATCCATAGGTTTTAATAGACACACGGGGGCTTGTTAGCAAACACTTGACCAGTTGTGATCTTTCATAACTTTGTTTCAAATTTCCATTTAATTTTCGCAAATGGGAAATTATACCCAAGAGGGAGTAGACAGCATTTTGATTTTCTATTAAATACTAAATTAATTTTGTATGCTGCGAAATGTTGAGATTTTTACCAGCATAGTGTCTTCCTAATATACCAGAACCACATTTATAACGCCCCCAGGGCATTGCGCCAAACAATATTATACTCCACTGGTGAAACAATTAAGTGTGGAAAACACATTAGGTCTTTCTGACTGTCTCCTAAACAAATTAACACATCTATCTATCTATCTATCTATCTATCTATCTATCTATCTATCTATCTATCTATCTATCTATCTATCTATCTATCTATCTATCTAT
>NW_024582522.1:1063345-1064890 GCF_018398535.1 Haplochromis burtoni | reverse complement strand
CTATCTATCTATCTATCTATCTATCTATCTATCTATCTATCTATCTATCTATCTATCTATCTATCTATCTATCTATCTATCTATCTATCTATCTCCCTAAAGAAAACAAGAAATACATTTAAAAAAGAAGAATTACAACTTGTTCTCTTGTCTTCTAAAAATCCCAGGCCTTGACAGGTTATCAACATTACTTGTGTAATCTCTCAGTAGTCAGTAGCTGGAACATTGTGCTCATCAGTTTATATGCACGTCTTTTACAGGTGGTGAATTTAGGAACAGAAGTAGAATATTGACCAGTAAATAATTAAATTAAAGTCAAGGTATGCGTCTTTACCTTGATTTTGTGTGCAGACTGTAAAAAAAAAGGTATTTTCTATTGTTAAACAGAGGTGTTGGCCAATGATAGAAAAAAAGAATCTACAGATAATAATGAAAGGAAACTGAAATTACCTTCAGGGATTCTCAGAGAGAGACTTCTCTTCTTGTCAACTATAGGTCTATTGTTATAGTGCAGTTACTGTTATCACAGCGACTGTGCTGTGTCCAGCAAGAAGTTATCAGTTTAGCTATGCTAGGGAATAAAACGAAATATGTTCATGCAATTAGGATTCATCCTCTAGGCACCACTGATATCTATCAGAATGGACAAAGGTGATATTCAGACAGATACACTAATAAGGTTTCTAGGGAATACATTACAGACCTATTTCTATAGTCACTGTATAATATATATTTAATGTCACAATCTTGAAAGTCTCCTTAAAAAAGCTTGTGTGCTTTAGCATCAAAATTACTTTAAATGTAGACTCTCCAGAGCTTTGATACAAAAGGAGTGTGTTATTATAAAACAATGTCTCTGTGTGACAGCAATCAGCAATCAGCAGTTGGAAAATGTCAATATGTCTAAAAATTAGAAGTGATTTTCTCATACTGACGACCCTCTCCACAGGGAAGATGCTGCTAATGGAAGTTTGGACTGGATGCCTTTGTAATAGTGATGCAAGCATCATGTGAAGTAGAAAAGCAATTCGTCTTTAAGATAGCCCTCAACCGTAGAGCAAAGCATTATAACTGCAAGTATAGGTATTGTTTAAAAATCCCTGTATGAATGAGTGCTGTTGTCCAGTTGTTGCTGGTAGTCCTGCAGAACTGTGTTTCTATTGATCACTGTTTTGTACGGTGGCCCTGAAAGGCCAAACGGACTGCAACTCAAGAAAACACCAGCAATAAGAAAAACGCTGCAAAAGCACACAAAACACAACAGAAATAGGAAAAAAAAAGATCTCCAAAAGTACAAAGGAAGTGTTTCTGGGGAGACAATACCCGAACAGACCAGTTGCAGGAACCAAAGCATGCTAGGTAAGTAATGATTCATATAATACTGATGACGGATTGTGTGTAAGTGTGTTAGCCTTACTATTAACCTAAAAATTAATAGTTAGGCTACCAACACACTTACACACACTTTTCTTTCCTCACAAAACCAATAGATCCTCCACTTCTTTTAAGTGTCTCCCAGCGCAATTCTGTTTTTTTTTTTTTTTT
>NW_024582522.1:1048296-1050848 GCF_018398535.1 Haplochromis burtoni | reverse complement strand
AACAGCTTAAAACTCATCTGGCATTTGGGTAATATGTTGTCTTATTTTATATTTATATTATACTATTGCTTGTTTGATATGCTTTTATATTTCCTCTATGTTGCTATATTGTTCGTTTGACATGTTTTTATGTGAAGCACTTTGTAACAGCGTTTTTGTCTTAAAAAGTGCTATATAAATAAATTTGACTTACTTACTTACTTACTCCTGTAGTGAGGAGACCACCTGCAAAGATATAACAACCTCCCCACCAGTTAGAGAGCACAATTCTTAGCATATTTTGGTTCCTGCAACTGGTCCGTCAGGTTATTGTCTCTTGTGCTTTTGGAAATCTGTTTTTTCCTATTTCCATTTTAGTTTTTCCTATTTCAGTTGTGTTTTGTGTGCTTTTAGCAGCGTTTTTCTTATTGCTGTTGTTTTCTTAAGTTGCAGTCCATTTGTCCTCTCAGGGCCACCGTAGTTTTGCTTGGTCACAGGTGGAAAGGCCCACTGAGTGCTCTTGCTGAGTTCACTCCTGGGAGGGGCTTTCCTGGGATAACACCTTCCCTGCACCTGTTTCTCATTCCTTAATCAAGCATGTTGTACTGATTGTAATCATTTTTATGTCATTTGTCAGCCCCTCATCTGGATTCAAAGCACCTCTGAAGACTCCATGTCAGCAGCCTCCTGTGCTCCTCAGCCTTAACCTCACAATAGTATTGGCTCTCTGTGTCTAATTAAAAGGATTGCTCACCTGTTCAACCACCTGCCCACTCTCGCACCAAAACGTCTCTGGATTCTTGGTTTGCTACCAGCCGCCCCCACACCTCAGACCACCGTTCTCTCAAGTAAAGCAACTCTCATCAAACTGTCCACATTTTGCCCATTTCCCTCTGATCGCCTGTTAACTCCCTGCGTCCTCCTCAACAGAGTCTCTGAATGCAGATCTGCAAAAATGCACCCCCTCACTGGCTCCCATCTTCTGTTTTTTTGTTCAACAACAAAAGATGAATTTAAAGGTTTTTGGTCATATTTTAGGTCATTTTGACCCAACTTTCTTTGAATAAAAAATGATGAGACAACACAGTGTGTATGAGATATGACCTGAAATCTGTCATCTGTCAGCTTCATCTTTCTTTCCTCCAGAATACAGCGAAAAATAGTGAAGGGGTAAAACTACATGCGTTACATGATGTTCATTTCAGCAGTTACTGAAATATTCAACCTGTCTGGTACCACCATCCCACATTCAAAGTCACTTGAATCACCGTTCTCCCTCCCTCATTCTGATGCTCTGTTTGGACTTCAGCAGTCCATCTTGATCATTTCTACATCGCTACATACATCAAATTGCTATTATGTGATTGGCATATTAAATATTTGTATTAATAAGAGGTTAAACAGGTGTACTTAGTCAAGAGGCAAGTGTAAATTTTACTTCTCTTGCAGAGGAAAAGCATTAATGACCCTGTTATCTGTATTTACCTGGAAAGGAGGTCCTGTGGTGTATTTCACTGGTTTCTTTTTTTAAGCTGCAATAATCAAGATCTGAATTTCAAATTACTTGTATGTATAAGGTGCTAATTGTACTGCAAACTGAGTGAATGTTTAACTATCATACAGCAGTGAAGGATCATTGCTGAATGTATAAATAAGCAGCTGCATATGCCTACATTTTCCCCTAAAAAGGGCTGCCCTGAGTGGGTAAAATATTTGCTAATGTGGATTTAACAAAGTAGTTACAGTAAAGTATCTGCAACATTAAGGTGACAGAGATACATAAGTGTATTTTTTAATGACTGCTTTCATTATCACTTATTATAATCTGTTATATAATTTAATATATAGACAATATAAAAGAAATAAACTAAAAAAACATCCCTTATTAAATGGTGTTTGCATCAATTCCCTGTCTGTCTAAAGAATCACAGACACTTTGACTTACACAGAGAAAACAGAAAAACAACAAAACACTGTAAACTATTCATGAAAAGGAATGTCAACTCTAAAGTACTTACATCACCACAGCTACAAATGTGGGTCATATTTGCTTGGATGCCAGTTAGCTGAATTTGTTAGCTCCTTTCATGTGTCCATCATATTTTTGTGAGCTTCTTTTGGTTTCTTCCTCTAAGTGCAGCTTGTCTGTATTTGCCATTTGGGGGCAAAAGTTTCCCCTGATATGATAAAGGATTTTGCTACTTTGGTGACACCAATAATATACCAGCAGTTCTCCTTCATGAAAAATGCTGCTTATTAGCAGCCAGCCTACATGTAACACATTGTTGTAGAAGAAACAGACATCTGCTATTTTCATGATAATTTATTAAAAAATATGAAATGCAATCTTTTATTTTTTATTTATTTATTTATTTGCTACACATGGACAAAAAAATATATTTTTTTGTGACAGCCAGCAGAAACTTTTAAACAAATGTATTCCAGTTGGAAGTGTCTTCCTTGCCTGCACAGAGCATTTTTCTGTTTTGTAAGACTTTTCCAACAAAACAGTGCATTAAACTGTTCAACAGTGTCAAATTCCTTCTTATAATAATAATAATAATAATAATAAT
>NW_024582522.1:1046353-1047800 GCF_018398535.1 Haplochromis burtoni | reverse complement strand
TGAAACACTGCTCTAAAGCAGCGGTCCCCAACCTTTTTTGCGCCACGGACCAGTTTATGCCCGACAATGTCAGGAAGAGCTGCAACTAACATTGGTGTAGCCCCTCCCATTCCAATGAAATTCAATTAACTACCTATTGCCGTATAACAGCAGTGTATCTATAACCCATATAACAACTGTCATAGATTAGCAGCAGGAAAACAATAATGAAAATATCAATAAAATGAACACAATCAGTATATCCACTAAATGTCTCCCACTCTTTCCCCTTCTTAAACACACTTGGAAAGTTCCTCTAGGACTTGGATCATAACGGCTTGTCACATGGTCATAGACAGATTTTCCACTTTTGCCACTGATTTGCCAGCATAATCAAATGTGCACCTTAAATCTCTAATATTTTCTCGCAGCTTCAACAGGATCTTGTGACTCACGGCAGCAACACACAATCAAAACAACTACAGTGAGTAAGTAGGTTTTATTAACGACCCATACTTCAAACACGAGTGTGAAAAAATTACTGTTTGTTGTTTTTAGACGTTACAGGGCGTCCCTATGACTAAGAGAGCTGCACCCCAACCACTCAAGCATCAAACAGTGTAACAGCACAGCACATGCAAATGCCTAAAATGCCTCAACATGACAACTGAAATGCCCCTGCTATGCAAACATAACTATTCACAAATGCACAATCTGAATATTCTTATTCTCCTTTTGTCCCAATGTACACAAAAAATGGATATCCAGGTGGTGCGCATAAAAACCCATGCATTAATCTTTGTGAGTGTTTACAAACTACTGTGAGAATGTGTTGTTTTGCTTCTTTTTAAGCCCCCCCCCCCAACCAAAATCCCACCCCATCCTGTAGATGAACACTTCACCATGGGAACAGAGATGTGCGTGTCTGTTTAACACAATAAAGAGGCGACTAAAAGACTTGCAGTGTCTTTCCTAATGAGCCTTGTAAGAACTCATGCTGTTTGATGTCTAGGACTGTTTCATCCAGCTCAGACGCTGCCTCCATTGCCCCCCTAACCCTTTCTGTCCAAGATTGGGACTGGCAGGATGGCACCCCTCTGCCCTTTGTCTGCCACCCACCAAGCCTGACCATGTTCTCCATTTCATTTACCTTATGCTTTGCTCTTCTGCCAGACCAGGGCCACAGGCCAAAACACAGACAGATAAGAACCTGCAAGGTACCAACCCCTTGGGATTAAAGCAGGCAGTTAATTCTGTTTGCATTTTGACAGGGTGTTTTTAATTTTACCTGCCAGCAAAGGTTTGTTCAAGTACTCTCTCTGGACCTCTGTCTACCATGACCTATCATTGCCATATGGTCACAATTCCCAGAGCTCACTACAGAGGGACTTGGTGGCGTTTAAAAAAAAGTCACCCAACATATGCTGATGTAAGTGAAAATAAGATTCTGCTATTCAAGGCTTTTTTT
>NW_024582522.1:1043693-1044748 GCF_018398535.1 Haplochromis burtoni | reverse complement strand
TGGTGCAAATTACTGACCTCTGTCATCATTTTAAGTGGGGGAACTTGCACAATCGGTGGCTGACTAAATACTTTTTTGCCCCACTGTATGTGTATTTTTATCACTTATGTTGCAAGAGCAAAAAGAGCAGTAAGTAATTTGACAGGATTGTCGAGCTGGTAAACACCTGAATGTGTGCTGTCAAACACAACCAAACTATTGCACCAGCTAAGTAGCAACATGCTCAGGTGATGTTAAAGGTGTTACCAGGAATTATCTGCCAATTTGTGCTGCTTGTTTGTTGTGTTGTCACTAAATGAAGCAACGACTGTGAGTTGGTTTAGGCAGCCCAGATCAGGTGCACTGCTATACTCACTTGACCTCTACTCCACACACACTCAACAAACTCTTTTAATTATGGCTGTGTTAATTATGGTGATGTTCTTAATGGCGGTACTTGCTCTGTGCTCTGTGTTCTGCCTATTTTTTTTTTTTTTTTGCGTGGCTGTGTTCAAAGCTCACCTAAAAGCTATGCTGCTTTTTGCAGCCACTATTGATATTTAAAAAAAACAACGCACCATAGGCCATATCAACGCGATTGTGGCATTTTTCGACGGCCAGCTTACTGTAACATTAGCCTGATTGTGCCATTTGTGAATTAGAGTGCTTGCCTTGTGTCCCCACCCTGCTATCAGCAATACTAGGTGAACAAATACAATTATTGTAATAAGTTATGGTCAAAATTTCATGCTGTACCTGGTCTCTCCTGGGTATTTTTGTTTTATTGTGATGTTACAGTCAATTCTGGCTTAATTGGCACTTTAATTTGCATAAGAGTGCTTAAACTGACGACATATGCATTAATATTTTGCATGAATTTTTGATGAAACTGTATCATATTAAACATATACGTTAATGTAACACACACACACACACACACACACACATACATACATATACGTCACATGAAAACCAAAATAGTTCCAAACGCCAGATCTGAATGAGGGTGGGGGAGGTTCAATTTGCCATGTTGCAATGAGAGTTTAACTTCTGTCTCGCTAGCTTGCCCTGCGCTC
>NW_024582522.1:1039531-1042319 GCF_018398535.1 Haplochromis burtoni | reverse complement strand
TACACACACATATTCAACTGCTTGTTCACTGCATATATCATATGGCAGCAACTCAGTGTAGGCAGATATGATCCAGACGCCCTGGTGAAGTTCAGATCGAGCATCACCATATGGAAGAAAGGTGATTTAAGGGACTTTGAATGTGGCATAGTTGTTGGTATCTGACAGGCAAGTTTGACTGGTTTCTTAACCATGACTGTACTCAAATGTCCTCCACAGTTACCAGAAATGAATCCAATAGAGCACCTTTCGCATGTGGTGGAGTGGGAGAGTCACATCATGAATGTGTGGCCAACAAATCTGCAGCAACTGTTTGATGCCAACAAACTTTCTAAGGAATCTTTCCAGCACCTCGTTGAATCTATGCCATGAAGAATTAAAGCAGCACTAATCCTGCTGAGCTCTTGTTGCGTTCATGCATGGCATGCAGTCGCACTCACTGGCAATCCAAGCCTATATCTATGTCCTGTGGGTCATCTGCCGATATGAAACAATGACTGATGAGAAGTAGTGGCCTGCTTCAAGCCGTTCATTAAGGATTATTATTTTCTGCTAAGATGAATGTGTCAGCCCACTCTTCTATGTTAGGTGGATTGCTGTGTTTAGATTCACACATCGTTGTTTCATAATTAATACTATTAAAAGTCTAATAAGCTGTTATTAACACTATAAATTTAACCCTTTCAACAGTGTTTCCTGGTGCAGGGTGGTGTGTGTGTCTTTGTGTGTTTTTAAAATTAAGCTGATCTGTCAGTCTGTTATCATAGCATAAGAGGAATCTTTACTGGTAGCTATTTTACTCCTTCATGAATGTCTTTCACCAGTAGGCTGATAGCTGCTGATGCTCTGATGCTTTCTGGTCGGGGATATCTGAGCTTCTACACCTTTGTGATGGGGTGTGTAGCGTGTGTGAGGATGGGCTGCAGTTTGTTCTCTTGTTAAGAGGTGTGCTTCTTTCAGTCATCTCTAAGGTTTTAATGCTTCTTTGAAAGGGCCTTTCTCTCTATTATTTTGGCATTCCTCTACCATACAATGAGACAGCTGGCGAGAATGTTCTCAATAACATGTCTATAGTCCTGGACAGAAGGCTGATGGCTCAGACAGGCTTTATTCAGTCACCTGACAGAACTGAGCTTCTGCTATGCTTTCTCAAAAGTAAGAAAGTTTTTTCTGACAAACTCAGATTATTGGTGATGAACAGGATCAGAAACCTAAAGGTGTACACACGTTACACATCAGTACCTTTAATCAGCTGAGTTGGCAGATGGTTTGGTTTGCTCCTAAAATCCAGGTTTAGCTTCTTGGTCTTGTTGGTGTAGAAGACAAGACTGTCTTCTTTCTCTTGGGTAAGCATCTCATTAACAGTAATTTGATTTATGGTTTCTCTTGATAAGTCCCAGGATGGTTGTGTCACCTGCAAAATGAAATGCAGCTGAAATTATGGGTGACTAGGCAGTTATCAGTACTGAAGTAAAAGAGACTAGGCTTGATAAAGCAGTACTGGAGGCTTCCAGTGTTTAGTTGTTGTTGTTTTTTTCAGCACTGCTGATACTGCTAAACGTCAGTAGTCTAGCTATTGGAAGTCTTTCTATCAAAAATTCTAAAATCCAGATGCAGGTGAGAAAGGTCCAGAACAGCTTTGCTGTTAACATATTGGGATAGACAGCGTTACAACTGAACTATTGTCCAGACAAGAAAATCAGTCTTATCAGTGAGACTGGTGAGACTGAGAGGAGAGCAACTGCCAGAGGTTTGTACATCAACCTGTTGAATACGCAAAATTAAATTAACTAGTCCCTTGCATGATTGAGGAGCTTCATAGGTGCTGACGTGAGCACTACACAAGGGAAATATTTCTTGAGATTTGTATTTGTCTTTTTGAGAAAAGTTGCACAGAGTGAAAACCTAATCCAACATAGTATTAAAATATGTTTTTGTACAGCAAAAGTTTTCAGAGCTCCAGCTGACACTTTATCTAGCTCTGTTGCCTTATGGGGTGTAACCTGAAAACTGAGATCCTGTGTAAATCTCATCTGGAGAGTGATCTGTCCCAGACAGCATGGTATGGGTTCCTTAAGTCTTGAAGGGGTTATCAGTAGATATAAATGGCATAGTCCATCTGAAAAGATGCTGTACCTATATCATTTAGCTGCCTTTATGAAAGACATTCACACTAATATGGAAGAAAGAGAGACAGACAGAGAGAACGTAACCCTCCTGGCAACCCACCGAGCCTGCTGGAGTGCCTGCAGTGAAATTCCTGGATCAAGTACTTATCCAGACTTATGGCCCAAGGAATGCTCTTTAGGACCATAGCTATGCCAGTCCACCAGATATCAAAGGCTGCACCCATGCCACCTAACGTCCAACAGCTTCCTAGGATGTGACCTAAAGACTTCAATCCAAAATGAAATACAGACGAATGCCATGGAGCACACATGGTCAGTTAGAAGCTTAGAAGTTTATAAAGGTTAGGGCATCTTTGACCAATGAAGACCACAAGATAACTCTCTGAAGAACAGTTATAGTGTGACTACAGTCACGTGGCAGGTAAACTGTATTGAATGGGCCCATTGGATTACCTGAGAGCAGGCAGGCGATGGTAGGTGATTGAAAGATCGGTTCTCATCCCAGGATCTGGCTCATTCAGCTGAGTATTGCAGACCCAAGAATGAATTGGATGGGTTGTAACTCAGAGACAGAATAAGGAGTTGAATCCTGGTGAAATCAGGCTTAATATTATTGGGCAGAGCTATTATGTAATTATGAAATTAAACATAAAAAAAAA